>NW_027362772.1:317799879-317937379 GCF_046119375.1 Phyllobates terribilis
CCCCTCCTCACCTCGGGGGGGGGGGACGGTCTCCTCTCCTCTCCCTCCTCACCTCGGGGGGGGGGGACGTCTCCTCTCCTCTCCCTCCTCACCTCGGGGGGGGGACGTCTCCTCTCCTCTCCCCTCCTCACCTCGGGGGGGGGACGTCTCCTCTCCTCTCCCTCCTCACCTCGGGGGGGGGACGTCTCCTCTCCTCTCCCTCCTCACCTCGGGGGGGGGACGTCTCCTCTCCTCTCCCTCCTCACCTCGGGGGGGGGACGTCTCCTCTCCTCTCCCTCCTCACCTCGGGGGGGGGACGTCTCCTCTCCTCTCCCTCCTCACCTCGGGGGGGGGGACGTCTCCTCCTCCTCTCCCTCCTCACCTCGGGGGGGGGGGACGTCTCCTCTCCTCTCCCTCCTCACCTCGGGGGGGGGGGACGTCTCCTCTCCTCTCCCTCCTCACCTCGGGGGGGGGGACGTCTCCTCTCCTCTCCCTCCTCACCTCGGGGGGGGGGACGTCTCCTCTCCTCTCCCTCCTCACCTCGGGGGGGGGGACGTCTCCTCCCCTCTCCCTCCTCACCTCGGGGGGGGGGGACGTCTCCTCTCCTCTCCCTCCTCACCTCGGGGGGGGGGGACGTCTCCTCTCCTCTCCCTCCTCACCTCGGGGGGGGGGACGTCTCCTCTCCTCTCCTCCTCACCTCGGGGGGGGGGGACGCTCCTCTCCTCTCCCTCCTCACCTCGGGGGGGGGACGTCTCCTCTCCTCTCCCTCCTCACCTCGGGGGGGGGACCGTCTCCTCTCCTCTCCCTCCTCACCTCGGGGGGGGGGACGTCTCCTCTCCTCTCCCTCCTCACCTCGGGGGGGGGGACGTCTCCTCTCCTCTCCCTCCTCACCTCGGGGGGGGGACGTCTCCTCTCCTCTCCCTCCTCACCTCGGGGGGGGACGTCTCCTCTCCTCTCCCTCCTCACCTCGGGGGGGGGACGTCTCCTCTCCTCTCCCTCCTCACCTCGGGGGGGACGTCTCCTCTCCTCTCCCTCCTCACCTCGGGGGGGGACGTCTCCTCTCCTCTCCTCCTCACCTCGGGGGGGGGGGACGTCTCCTCTCCTCTCCCTCCTCACCTCGGGGGGGGGACGTCTCCTCTCCTCTCCCTCCTCACCTCGGGGGGGGGACGTCTCCTCTCCTCTCCCTCCTCACCTCGGGGGGGAAGTCCCTCTCCTCTCCCTCCTCACCTCGGGGGGGACCTCTCCTCTCCCTCCTCACCCTCCGGGGGGGGACTCTCCTCCTCTCCCTCCTCACCTCGGGGGTGACCTCTCCTCTCCCTCCTCACCTCGGGGGGACGCTCCTCCCTCTCCCCCTCACCTCGGGGTCTCCTCTCCCTCCTCACCTCGGGGGGGACCTCTCCTCTCCCTCCTCACCTCGGGGGGGACGTCCTCTCCTCTCCCTCCTCACCTCGGGGGGGACGTCTCCTCTCCTCCCTCCTCTACCTCGGGGGGGACGTCTCCCTCTCCTCTCCCTCCTCACCTCGGGGGGGACGTCTCCTCTCCTCTCCTCTCCCTCCTCACCTCGGGGGGACGTCTCCTCTCCTCCTCTCCCTCCTCACCTCGGGGGGACGTCTCCTCTCCTCCTCTCCCTCCTCACTCGGGGGACGTCTCCTCTCTCTCCTCTCCCTCCTCACCTCGGGGGGACGTCTCCTCTCCTCTCCTCTCCCTCCTCACCTCGGGGGGACGTCTCCCTCTCCTCTCCTCCCTCCTCACCTCGGGGGACGTCTCCTCTCCTCTCCTCTCCCTCCTCACCCGGGGGGACGTCTCCTCTCCTCTCCTCTCCCTCCTCACCTCGGGGGGACGTCTCCTCTCCTCTCCTCTCCCTCCTCACCTCGGGGGGACGTCTCCTCTCCTCTCCTCTCCCTCCTCACCTCGGGGGGACGTCTCCTCTCCTCTCCTCTCCCTCCTCACCTCGGGGGGACGTCTCCTCTCCTCTCCTCTCCCTCCTCACCTCGGGGGGACGTCTCCTCTCCTCTCCTCTCCCTCCTCACCTCGGGTGGACGTCTCCTCCCCTCTCCTCTCCCTCCTCACCTCGGGGGGACGTCTCCTCTCCTCTCCTCTCCCTCCTCACCTCGGGGGGACGTCTCCTCTCCTCTCCTCTCCTCCTCACCTCGGGGGACGTCTCCTCTCCTCCCTCTCCCTCCTCACCTCGGGGGGACGTCTCCTCTCCTCTCCTCTCCCTCCTCACCTCGGGGGACGTCTCCTCTCCTCTCCTCTCCCTCCTCACCTCGGGGGGACGTCTCCTCTCCTCTCCTCTCCCTCCTCACCTCGGGGGGACGTCTCCTCTCCTCTCCTCTCCCTCCTCACCTCGGGGGGACGTCTCCTCTCCTCTCCTCTCCCTCCTCACCTCGGGGGACGTCTCCTCTCCTCTCCTCTCCCTCCTCACCTCGGGGGGACGTCTCCTCTCCTCTCCTCTCCCTCCTCACCTCGGGGGGACGTCTCCTCTCCTCTCCTCTCCCTCCTCACCTGGGGGGACGTTCCTCTCCTCTCCTCTCCCTCCTCACCTCGGGGGGACGTCTCCTCCTCCTCCTCTCCCTCCTCACCTCGGGGGGACGTCTCTCTCCTCTCTCTCCTCCTCAACCTCGGGGCCTCCTCACCTCGGGGGGACGTCTCCTCTCCTCTCCTCTCCCTCCTCACCTCGGGGGACGTCTCCTCTCCTCTCCTCTCCCTCCTCACCTCGGGGGGAACGTCTCCTCTCCTCTCCTCTCCCTCTCACCTCGGGGGGACGTCTCCTCTCCTCTCCTCTCCCTCCTCACCTCGGGGGGACGTCTCCTCTCCTCTCCTCTCCCTCCTCACCTCGGGGGGACGTCTCCTCTCCTCTCCTCTCCCTCCTCACCTCGGGGGGACGTCTCCTCTCCTCTCCTCTCCCTCCTCAACCTCGGGGGACGTCTCTCTCCTTCTCCTCTCCCTTCACCTCGGGGAAGTCTCCTCTCCTCTCCTCTCCCTCCTCACCTCGGGGGGACGTCTCCTCTCCTCTCCTCTCCCTCCTCACCTCGGGGGGACGTCTCCTCTCCTCTCCTCTCCCTCCTCACTCGGGGGGACGTCTCCTCTCCTCTCCTCTCCTCCTCACCTCGGGGGGACGTCTCCTCTCCTCTCCTCTCCCTCCTCACCTCGGGGGGACGTCTCCTCTCCTCTCCTCTCCCTCCTCACCTCGGGGGACGTCTCCTCTCCTCCTCTCTCCCTCCTCACCTCGGGGGGACCGTCTCCTCTCCTCTCCTCTCCCTCCTCACCTCGGGGGACGTCTCCTCTCCTCTCCTCTCCCTCCTCACCTCGGGGGACGTCTCCTCTCCTCTCCTCTCCTCCTCACCTCGGGGGACGTCTCCTCTCCTCTCCTCTCCCTCCTCACCTCGGGGGGACGTCTCCTCTCCTCTCCCTCTCCCTCCTCACCTCGGGGGACGTCTCCTCTCCTCTCCTCTCCCTCCTCACCTCGGGGGACGTCTCCTCTCCTCTCCTCTCCCTCCTCACCTCGGGGGACGTCTCCTCCTCCTCTCCTCTCCCTCCTCACCTCGGGGGGACGTCTCCTCTCCTCTCCTCTCCCTCCTCACCTCGGGGGGACGTCTCCTCTCCTCTCCTCTCCCTCCTCACCTCGGGGGGACGTCTCCTCTCCTCTCCTCTCCCTCCTCACCTCGGGGGGACGTCTCCTCTCCTCTCCTCTCCCTCCTCACCTCGGGGGGACGTCTCCTCTCCTCTCCTCCTCCCTCCTCACCTCGGGGGGACGTCTCCTCTCCTCTCCTCTCCCTCCTCACCTCGGGGGGACGTCTCCTCTCCTCTCCTCTCCCTCCTCTCCTCTCCCTCCTCACCCTCGGGGGGACGTCTCCTCTCCTCTCCTCTCCCTCCTCACCTCGGGGGGACGTCTCCTCTCCTCTCCTCTCCCTCCTCACCTCGGGGGGACGTCCTCTCTCTCCTCTCCCTCCTCACCTCGGGGGGACGTCTCCTCTCCTCTCCTCTCCCTCCTCACCTCGGGGGGACGTCTCCTCTCCTCTCCTCTCCCTCCTCACCTCGGGGGGAACGTCTCCCCTCTCCTCTCCTCTCCCTCCTCACCTCGGGGGGACGTCTCCTCTCCTCCTCCTCTCCCTCCTCACCTCGGGGGGACGTCTCCTCTCCTCTCCTCTCCCTCCTCACCCTCGGGGGACGTCTCCTCTCCTCTCCTCTCCCTCCTCACCTCGGGGGGACGTCTCCTCTCTCTCCTCTCCCTCCTCACCTCGGGGGGACGTCTCCTCTCCTCTCCTCTCCCTCCTCACCTCGGGGGGACGTCTCCTCTCCTCTCCTCTCCCTCCTCACCTCGGGGGGACGTCTCCTCTCCTCTCCTCTCCCTCCTCACCTCGGGGGACGTCTCCTCTCCTCTCCTCTCCCTCCTCACCTCGGGGGGCGTCTCCTCTCCTCTCCTCTCCCTCCTCACCTCGGGGGGACGTCTCTCTCCTCTCCTCTCCCTCCTCACCTCGGGGGGAGTCTCCTCTCCTCTCCTCTCCCTCCTCACCTCGGGGGGGACGTCTCCTCTCTCTCTCTCCCTCACGTCTCCTCTCTCTCCTCTCCCCTCCTCACCTCGGGGGGACGTCTCCTCTCCTCTCCTCTCCCTCCTCACCTCGGGGGGACGTCTCCTCTCCTCTCCTCTCCTCCTCACCTCGGGGGGACGTCTCCCTCTCCTCTCCTCTCCCTCCTCACCTCGGGGGGACGTCTCCTCTCCTCTCCTCTCCCTCCTCACCTCGGGGGACGTCTCCTCTCCTCTCCTCTCCTCCTCACCTCGGGGGACGTCTCCTCTCCTCTCCTCTCCCTCCTCACCTCGGGAGGGACGTCTCCTCTCCTCTCCTCTCCCTCCCTCACCTCGGGGGGACGTCTCCTCTCCTCTCCCTCCCTCCTCACCTCGGGGGACGTCTCCTCTCCTCTCCTCTCCCTCCTCACCTCGGGGGGACGTCTCCCTCTCCTCTCCTCTCCCTCCTCACTCGGGGGGACGTCTCTCTCCTCTCCTCTCCCTCTCACCTCGGGGGGACGTCTCCTCTCCTCTCCTCTCCCTCCTCACCTCGGGGGGACGTCTCCTCTCCTCTCCTCTCCCTCCTCACCTCGGGGGACGTCTCCCTCTCTCCTCTCCCTTCCTCACCTCGGGGGGACGTCTCCTCTCCCCTCTCCTCTCCCCTCACCTCGGGGGACGTCTCCTCTCCTCTCCTCTCCCTCCTCACCCACGGGGACGTCTCCCTCCTCTCCTCTCCCTCCTCACCTCGGGGGGACGTCTCCTCTCCCTCTCCTCTCCCTCCTCACCTCGGGGGGACGTCTCCTCTCCTCTCCTCTCCCTCCTCACCTCGGGGGGACGTCTCCTCTCCTCTCCCTCTCCTCCTCCCTCGGGGACGTCTCCTCTCCCTCCCTCTCCCTCCTCACCTCGGGGGGACGTCTCCTCTCCTCTCCTCTCCCTCCTCACCTCGGGGGGACGTCTCCTCTCCTCTCCTCTCCCTCCTCACCTCGGGGGGACGTCTCCTCTCCTCTCCTCTCCTCCCTCACCTCGGGGGACGTCTCCTCTCCTCTCCTCTCCCTCCTCACCTCTTGGGGGGACGTCTCCTCTCCTCTCCTCTCCCTCCTCACCTCGGGGGGACGTCTCCTCTCCTCTCCTCTCCTCCTCACCTCGGGGGGACGTCTCCTCTCCCTCTCCTCTCCCTCCTCACCTCGGGGGGACGTCTCCTCTCCTCTCCTCTCCCTCCTCACCTCGGGGGGACGTCTCCTCTCCTCTCCTCTCCCTCCTCACCTCGGGGGGACGTCTCCTCTCCTCTCCTCTCCCTCCTCACCTCGGGGGACGTCCTCCTCCTCCTCTCCCTCCTCCCTCGGGGGGACGTCTCCTCTCCTCTCCTCTCCCTCCTCACCTCGGGGGGACGTCTCCTCTCCTCTCCTCTCCCTCCTCACCTCGGGGGACGTCTCCTCTCCTCTCCTCTCCCTCCTCACCTCGGGGGGACGTCTCCTCTCCTCTCCTCTCCCTCCTCACCTCGGGGGGACGTCTCCTCTCCTCTCCTCTCCCTCCTCACCTCGGGGGGACGTCTCCTCTCCTCTCCTCTCCCTCCTCACCTCGGGGGGACGTCTCCTCTCCTCTCCTCTCCCTCCCCCACCTCGGGGACGTCTCCTCTCCTCTCCACCTCGGGGGGACGTCTCCTCTCCTCTCCTCTCCCCTCCTCACCTCGGGGGGACGTCTCCTCTCCTCTCCTCTCCCTCCTCACCTCGGGGGGACGTCTCCTCTCCTCTCCTCTCCCTCCTCACCTCGGGGGGACGTCTCCTCTCCTCTCCTCTCCCTCCTCACCTCGGGGGACGTCTCCTCTCCTCTCCTCTCCCTCCTCACCTCGGGGGGACGTCTCCTCTCCTCTCCTCTCCCTCCTCACCTCGGGGGACGTCTCCTCTCCTCTCCTCTCCCTCCTCACCTCGGGGGACGTCTCCTCTCCTCTCCTCTCCCTCCTCACCTCGGGGGGACGTCTCCTCTCCTCCTCCTCCTCCTCCTCACCTCGGGGGACGTCTCCTCTCCTCTCCTCTCCCTCCTCACCTCGGGGGGACGTCTCCTCTCCTCTCCTCTCCCTCCTCACCTCGGGGGGACGTCTCCTCTCCTCTCCTCTCCCTCCTCACCTCGGGGGGACGTCTCCTCTCCTCTCCTCTCCCTCCTCACCTCGGGGGGACGTCTCCTCTCCTCTCCTCTCCCTCCTCACCTCGGGGGGACGTCTCCTCTCCTCTCCTCTCCCTCCTCACCTCGGGGGGACGTCTCCTCTCCTCTCCCTCCTCACCTCGGGGGGACGTCTCCTCTCCTCTCCCTCCTCACCTCGGGGGGACGTCTCCTCTCCTCTCCCTCCTCACCTCGGGGGACGTCTCCTCTCCTCTCCTCTCCCTCCTCACCTCGGGGGGACGTCTCCTCTCCCTCTCCTCTCCCTCCTCACCTCGGGGGGACGTCTCCTCTCCTCTCCTCTCCCTCCTCACCTCGGGGGGACGTCTCCTCTCCTCTCTCTCCCTCCTCACCTCGGGGACGTCTCCTCTCCTCTCCCTCCTCACCTCGGGGGGACGTCTCCTCTCCTCTCCCTCCTCACCTCGGGGGGACGTCTCCTCTCCTCTCCCTCCTCACCTCGGGGGGACGTCTCCTCTCCTCTCCCTCCTCACTCGGGGGGACGTCTCCTCTCCTCTCCCTCCTCACCTCGGGGGGACGTCTCCTCTCCTCTCCCTCCTCACCTCGGGGGGACGTCTCCTCTCCTCTCCCTCCTCACCTCGGGGGGACGTCTCCTCTCCTCTCCCTCCTCACCTCGGGGGGACGTCTCCTCTCCTCTCCCTCCTCACCTCGGGGGGACGTCTCCTCTCCTCCCTCCTCACCTCGGGGGACGTCTCCTCTCCTCTCCCTCCTCACCTCGGGGGGACGTCTCCTCTCCTCTCCCTCCTCACCTCGGGGGGACGTCTCCTCTCCTCTCCCTCCTCACTCGGGGGGACGTCTCCTCTCCTCTCCCTCCTCACCTCGGGGGGACGTCTCCTCTCCTCTCCCTCCTCACCTCGGGGGGCCTCTCCTCTCCTCTCCCTCCTCACCTCGGGGGGACCTCTCCTCTCCTCTCCCTCCTCACCTCGGGGGACTCTCCTCTCCTCTCCCTCCTCACCTCGGGGGGACCTCTCCTCTCCTCTCCCTCCTCACCTCGGGGGGACCTCTCCTCTCCTCTCCCTCCTCACCTCGGGGGGACCTCTCCTCTCCTCTCCCTCCTCACCTCGGGGGGACCTCTCCTCTCCTCTCCCTCCTCACCTCGGGGGACCTCTCCTCTCCTCTCCCTCCTCACCTCGGGGGGACCTCTCCTCTCCTCTCCCTCCTCACCTCGGGGGACCTCTCCTCTCCTCTCCTCCTCACCTCGGGGGGACCTCTCCTCTCCTCTCCCTCCTCACCTCGGGGGGACCTCTCCTCTCCTCTCCCTCCTCACCTCGGGGGGACCTCTCCTCTCCTCTCCCTCCTCACCTCGGGGGGACCTCTCCTCTCCTCTCCCTCCTCACCTCGGGGGACCTCTCCTCTCCTCTCCCCTCCCCACCTCGGGGGGACCTCTCCTCTCCTCTCCCTCCTCACCTCGGGGGGACCTCTCCTCTCCTTCTCCCTCCTCACCTCGGGGGGACCTCTCCTCTCCTCTCCCTCCTCACCTCGGGGGGACCTCTCCTCTCCTCTCCCTCCTCACCTCGGGGGACCTCTCCTCTCCTCTCCCTCCTCACCTCGGGGGGACCTCTCCTCTCCTCTCCCTCCTCACCTCGGGGGACCTCTCCTCTCCTCTCCCTCCTCACCTCGGGGGGACCTCTCCTCTCCTCTCCCTCCTCACCTCGGGGGGACCTCTCCTCTCCTCTCCCTCCTCACCTCGGGGGGACCTCTCCTCTCCTCTCCCTCCTCACCTCGGGGGACCTCTCCTCTCCTCTCCCTCCTCACCTCGGGGGGACCTCTCCTCTCCTCTCCCTCCTCACCTCGGGGGGACCTCTCCTCTCCTCTCCCTCCTCACCTCGGGGGGACCTCTCCTCTCCTCTCCCTCCTCACCTCGGGGGGACCTCTCCTCTCCTCTCCCTCCTCACCTCGGGGGGACCTCTCCTCTCCTCTCCCTCCTCACCTCGGGGGGACCTCTCCTCTCCTCTCCCTCCTCACCTCGGGGGGACCTCTCCTCTCCTCTCCCTCCTCACCTCGGGGGGACCTCTCCTCTCCTCTCCCTCCTCACCTCGGGGGACCTCTCCTCTCCTCTCCCTCCTCACCTCGGGGGGGACCTCTCCTCTCCCTCCTCACCTCGGGGGGACCTCTCCTCTCCCTCCTCACCTCGGGGGGACCTCTCCTCTCCCTCCTCACCTCGGGGGGACCTCTCCTCTCCTCTCCCTCCTCACCTCGGGGGACCTCTCCTCTCCCTCCTCACCTCGGGGGGACCTCTCCTCCCCTCTCCTCTCCCTCCTCACCTCGGGGGGACCTCTCCTCTCCTCTCCCTCCTCACCTCGGGGGACCTCCCCTCTCCTCTCCCTCCTCACCTCGGGGGGACGTCTCCCCGGCCTCTCACCTCCTCTTCTCGGTGACGTTCATCCTCTGCTCCCGTCCACTTCGTCCTTTCACTCTTCGGAACATCCTGCCCGGTACCGGCTTCCGCTTTCCCTTGCCGGATATGACCCGCCGGAACCAAACAACCACACGTGGGTAACACTTCCGGTACCCGGGGCATGCAGTGCATATAACCGGATGTAGTTCTGACCGTGCTGGAAGACGTCCAATCACAGCGCAGGAGCCGCGGGGCATGCTGGGAACAGAACGATCCACCTGGTCCCGAGGACCTGTCACATGTACCGGCAACACCGAGACGTAGATACAGTACTGGTGGTATCACACAAAAGAGGATTAGATACACAGCTCAGCAGTCAGTATCACACAGGATAGGATTAGATACACGGCTCAGCAGACAGTATCACACAGGATAGGATTAGATACACGGCTCAGCAGACAGTATCACACAGGATAGGATTAGATACACGGCTCAGCAGTCAGTATCACACAGGAGAGGATTAGATACACGGCTCAGCAGACAGTATCACACAGGATAGGATTAGATACACGGCTCAGTAGTCAGTATCATACAGGAGAGGATTAGATACACAGCTCAGCAGACAGTATCATACAGGAGAGGATTAGATACTCGGCTCAGCAGACAGTATCACACAGGAGAGGATTAGATACACGGCTCAGCAGACAGTATCACACAGGAGAGGATTAGATACACGGCTCAGCAGTCAGTATCACACAGGAGAGGATTAGATACACGGCTCAGTAGTCAGTATCATACAGGAGAGGATTAGATACACGGCTCAGCGGACAGTATCACACAGGAGAGGATTAGATACACGGCTCAGTAGTCAGTATCATACAGGAGAGGATTAGATACACGGCTCAGCAGTCAGTATCACACAGGAGAGGATTAGATACACGGCTCAGCAGACAGTATCACACAGGACAGGATTAGATACACGGCTCAGCAGACAGTATCACACAGAAGAGGATTAGATACACAGCTCAGCAGACAGTATCACACAGGATAGGATTAGATACACGGCTCAGCAGTCAGTATCACACCGGATGGGATTAGATACACGGCTCAGCAGACAGTATCACACAGGAGAGGATTAGATACACGGCTCAGCAGACAGTATCACACAGGAGAGGTTTAGATACACGGCTCAGTAGTCAGTATCATACAGGATAGGATTAGATACACGGCTCAGCAGACAGTATCACACAGGATAGGATTAGATACACAGCTCAGCAGACAGTATCACACAGGATAGGATTAGATACACGGCTCAGCAGACAGTATCACACAGGATGGGATTAGATACACGGCTAAGCAGACAGTATCACACAGGATGGGATTAGATACATGGCTAAGCAGACAGTATCACACAGGATGGGATTAGATACACGGCTCAGCAGACAGTATCACACAGAAGAGGATTAGATACACGGCTCTGCAGACAATATCACACAGAAGAGGATTAGATACACTGCTCAGCAGACAGTATCACACAGGATGGGATTAGATACACGGCTCCGTAGTCAGTATCACACAGGAGAGGATTAGATACACGGCTCTGCAGTCAGTATCACACAGGAGAGGATTAGATACACGGCTCAGCAGTCAGTATCACACAGGAGAGGATTAGATACACGGCTCAGCAGACAGTATCACACAGGAGAGGATTAGATACACAGCTCAGCAGACAGTATCACACAGGATGGGATTAGATACACGGCTCCGTAGTCAGTATCACACAGGAGAGGATTAGATACACGGCTCAGCAGTCAGTATCACACAGGAGAGGATTAGATACACGGCTCTGCAGACAATATCACACAGAAGAGGATTAGATACACGGCTCAGCAGTCAGTATCACACAGGAGAGGATTAGATACACGGCTCAGCAGTAAGTATCACACAGGAGAGGATTAGATACACGGCTCAGCAGACAGTATCACACAGGAGAGGATTAGATACACAGCTCAGCAGACAGTATCACACAGGAGAGGATTAGATACACAGCTCCGTAGTCAGTATCACACAGGAGAGGATTAGATACACGGCTCAGCAGACAGTACCACACAGGATAGGATTAGATACACGGCTCAGCAGACAGTATCACACAGGAGAGGATTAGATACACGGATCAGCAGTCAGTATCACACAGGAGAGGATTAGATACACGGCTCAGCAGTCAGTATCACACAGGAGAGGATTAGATACACGGCTCTGCAGACAGTATCACACAGAAGAGGATTAGATACACGGCTCTGCAGACAGTATCACACAGAAGAGGATTAGATACACGGCTCAGCAGTCAGTATCACACAGAAGAGGATTAGATACACGGCTCTGCAGACAGTATCACACAGGAGAGGATTAGATACACGGCTCAGCAAACAGTATCACACAGAAGAGGATTAGATACACAGCTCAGCAGACAGTATCACACAGGATAGGATTAGATACACGGCTCAGCAGACAGTATCACACAGGATGGGATTAGATACACGGCTCCGTAGTCAGTATCACACAGGAGAGGATTAGATACACGGCTCAGCAGACAGTATCACACAGGATGGGATTAGATACACGGCTCAGCAGTCAGTATCACACAGGAGAGGATTAGATACACGGCTCAGCAGACAGTATCACACAGGATGGGATTAGATACACGGCTCCGTAGTCAGTATCACACAGGAGAGGATTAGATACACGGCTCAGTAGTCAGTATCATACAGGAGAGGATTAGATACACGGCTCAGCGGACAGTATCACACAGGAGAGGATTAGATACACGGCTCAGTAGTCAGTATCATACAGGAGAGGATTAGATACACGGCTCAGCAGTCAGTATCACACAGGAGAGGATTAGATACACGGCTCAGCAGACAGTATCACACAGGAGAGGATTAGATACACGGCTCAGCAGTCAGTATCACACAGGATAGGATTAGATACACGGCTCAGCAGACAGTATCACACAGGAGAGGATTAGATACACGGCTCAGCAGACAGTATCACACAGAAGAGGATTAGATACACAGCTCAGCAGACAGTATCACACAGGATAGGATTAGATACACGGCTCAGCAGTCAGTATCACACCGGATGGGATTAGATACACGGCTCAGCAGACAGTATCACACAGGAGAGGATTAGATACACGGCTCAGCAGACAGTATCACACAGGAGAGGTTTAGATACACGGCTCAGTAGTCAGTATCATACAGGAGAGGATTAGATACACAGCTCAGCAGACAGTATCACACAGGATAGGATTAGATACACGGCTCAGCAGACAGTATCACACAGGATGGGATTAGATACACGGCTAAGCAGACAGTATCACACAGGATGGGATTAGATACATGGCTAAGCAGACAGTATCACACAGGATGGGATTAGATACACGGCTCTGCAGACAGTATCACACAGAAGAGGATTAGATACACGGCTCTGCAGACAATATCACACAGAAGAGGATTAGATACACTGCTCAGCAGACAGTATCACACAGGAGAGGATTAGATACACGGCTCAGCAGTCAGTATCACACAGGAGAGGATTAGATACACGGCTCAGCAGACAGTATCACACAGGAGAGGATTAGATACACAGCTCAGCAGACAGTATCACACAGGATGGGATTAGATACACGGCTCCGTAGTCAGTATCACACAGGAGAGGATTAGATACACGGCTCAGCAGTAAGTATCACACAGGAGAGGATTAGATACACGGCTCAGCAGACAGTATCACACAGGAGAGGATTAGATACACAGCTCAGCAGACAGTATCACACAGGAGAGGATTAGATACACAGCTCCGTAGTCAGTATCACACAGGAGAGGATTAGATACACGGCTCAGCAGACAGTACCACACAGGATAGGATTAGATACACGGCTCAGCAGACAGTATCACACAGGAGAGGATTAGATACACGGATCAGCAGTCAGTATCACACAGGAGAGGATTAGATACACGGCTCAGCAGACAGTATCACACAGGAGAGGATTAGATACACGGCTCTGCAGACAGTATCACACAGAAGAGGATTAGATACACGGCTCTGCAGACAGTATCACACAGAAGAGGATTAGATACACGGCTCAGCAGTCAGTATCACACAGAAGAGGATTAGATACACGGCTCTGCAGACAGTATCACACAGGAGAGGATTAGATACACGGCTCAGCAGACAGTATCACACAGAAGAGGATTAGATACACAGCTCAGCAGACAGTATCACACAGGAGAGGATTAGATACACGGCTCAGCAGACAGTATCACACAGAAGAGGATTAGATACACAGCTCAGCAGACAGTATCACAAAGGATAGGATTAGATACACGGCTCAGCAGACAGTATCACACAGGATGGGATTAGATACACGGCTCCGTAGTCAGTATCACACAGGAGAGGATTAGATACACGGCTCAGCAGACAGTATCACACAGGATGGGATTAGATACACGGCTCAGCAGTCAGTATCACACAGGAGAGGATTAGATACACGGCTCAGCAGACAGTATCACACAGGATGGGATTAGATACACGGCTCCGTAGTCAGTATCACACAGGAGAGGATTAGATACACGGCTCGGCAGACAGTATCACACAGGATAGGATTAGATACACGGCTCCGTAGTCAGTATCACACAGGAGAGGATTAGATACACGGCTCTGCAGACAGTATCACACAGAAGAGGATTAGATACACGGCTCAGCAGTCAGTATCACACAGGAGAGGATTAGATACACAGCTCAGCAGTCAGTATCATACAGGAGAGGATTAGATACACGGCTCTGCAGACAGTATCACACAGGAGAGGATTAGATACACGGCTCTGCAGACAGTATCACACAGGAGAGGATTAGATACATGGCTCCGTAGTCAGTATCACACAGGAGAGGATTAGATACACGGCTCAGCAGACAGTATCACACAGGAGAGGATTAGATACACGGCTCCGTAGTCAGTATCACACAGGAGAGGATTAGATACACGGCTCTGCAGACAGTATCACACAGGAGAGGATTAGATACACGACTCAGCAGTATCACACAGGAGAGGATTAGATACACGACTCAGCAGTATCACACAGGATAGGATTAGATACACGGCTCTGCAGACAGTATCACACAGGAGAGGATTAGATACACGACTCAGCAGTATCACACAGGAGAGGATTAGATACACGGCTCTGCAGACAGTATCACACAGGAGAGGATTAGATACACGGCTCTGCAGACAGTATCACACAGGAGAGGATTAGATACACGGCTCTGCAGACAGTATTACACAGGAGAGGATTAGATACACGGCTCCGTAGTCAGTATCACACAGGAGAGGATTAGATACACGACTCAGCAGTATCACACAGGAGAGGATTAGATACACGGCTCTGCAGACAGTATTACACAGGAGAGGATTAGATACACGGCTCCGTAGTCAGTATCACACAGGAGAGGATTAGATACACGACTCAGCAGTATCACACAGGAGAGGATTAGATACACGGCTCTGCAGACAGTATCACACAGAAGAGGATTAGATACACGGCTCAGCAGACAGTATCACACAGGATAGGATTAGATACACGGCTCTGCAGACTGTATCACACAGGAGAGGATTAGATACACGACTCAGCAGTATCACACAGTAGAGGATTAGATACACGGCTCTGCAGTCAGTATCACACAGGAGAGGATTAGATACACGGCTCAGTAGTCAGTATCATACAGGAGAGGATTAGATACACGGCTCAGCGGACAGTATCACACAGGAGAGGATTAGATACACGGCTCAGCAGTCAGTATCACACAGGATAGGATTAGATACACGGCTCAGCAGTCAGTATCATACAGGAGAGGATTAGATACACGGCTCAGCAGACAGTATCACACAGGATAGGATTAGATACACGGCTCAGCAGTCAGTATCACACAGGAGAGGATTAGATACACGGCTCAGCAGTCAGTATCACACAGGAGAGGATTAGATACACGGCTCAGCAGTCAGTATCACACAGGAGAGGATTAGATACACGGCTCAGCAGACAGTATCACACAGGAGAGGATTAGATACACTGCTCAGTAGTCAGTATCACACAGGAGAGGATTAGATACACGGCTCAGCAGACAGTATCATACAGGAGAGGATTAGATACACAGCTCAGCAGACAGTATCACACAGGATAGGATTAGATACACGGCTCAGCAGTCAGTATCATACAGGAGAGGATTAGATACACAGCTCAGCAGACAGTATCATACAGGAGAGGATTAGATACACGGCTCAGCAGTCAGTATCACACAGGAGAGGATTAGATACACGGCTCATCAGTCAGTATCACACAGGAGAGGATTAGATACACGGCTCAGCAGTCAGTATCATACAGGAGAGGATTAGATACACGGCTCAGCAGTCAGTATCACACAGGAGAGGATTAGATACACGGCTCAGTAGTCAGTATCATACAGGAGAGGATTAGATACACGGCTCAGCGGACAGTATCACACAGGAGAGGATTAGATACACGGCTCAGCAGTCAGTATCACAGGAGAGGATTAGATACACGGCTCAGCAGACAGTATCACACAGGAGAGGATTAGATACACGGCTCAGCAGTCATTATCACACCGGATGGGATTAGATACACGGCTCAGCAGACAGTATCACACAGGAGAGGTTTAGATACACGGCTCAGTAGTCAGTATCATACAGGAGAGGATTAGATACACAGCTCAGCAGACAGTATCACACAGGATAGGATTAGATACACGGCTCAGCAGACAGTATCACACAGGAGAGGATCAGATACACGGCTCAGCAGATACTATCACACAGGATGGGATTAGATACACGGCTCAGCAGACAGTATCACACAGGATAGGATTAGATACACGGCTCAGCAGTCAGTATCACACAGGAGAGGATTAGATACACGGCTCAGCAGACAGTATCACACAGGAGAGGATTAGATACACAGCTCAGCAGACAGTATCACACAGGATAGGATTAGATACACGGCTCAGCAGACAGTATCACACAGGAGAGGATTAGATACACGGATCAGCAGACAGTATCACACAGGAGAGGATTAGATACACGGCTCAGCAGTCAGTATCACAGGAGAGGATTAGATACACGGCTCAGCAGTCAGTATCACACAGGAGAGGATTAGATACACGGCTCAGCAGTCAGTATCACAGGAGAGGATTAGATACACGGCTCAGCAGTCAGTATCACACAGGAGAGGATTAGATACACGGCACAGCAGACAGTATCACACAGAAGAGGATTAGATACACGGCTCTGCAGACAGTATCACACAGAAGAGGATTAGATACACGGCTCAGCAGTCAGTATCACACAGAAGAGGATTAGATACACGGCTCTGCAGACAGTATCACACAGAAGAGGATTAGATACACGGCTCTGCAGACAGTATCACACAGAAGAGGATTAGATACACGGCTCAGCAGTCAGTATCACACAGAAGAGGATTAGATACACGGCTCTGCAGACAGTATCACACAGGAGAGGATTAGATACACGGCTCAGCAGACAGTATCACACAGAAGAGGATTAGATACACGGCTCAGCAGACAGTATCACACAGGATAGGATTAGATACACGGCTCAGCAGTCAGTATCATACAGGAGAGGATTAGATACACGGCTCTGCAGACAGTATCACACAGGAGAGGATTAGATACACGGCTCAGCAGACCGTATCGCACAGGATAGGATTAGATACACGGCTCAGCAGACAGTATCACACAGGAGAGGATTAGATACACGGCTCAGCAGACAGTATCACACAGGATAGGATTAGATACACGGCTCAGCAGACAGTATCACACAGGATAGGATTAGATACACGGCTCAGCAGACAGTATCACACAGGAGAGGATTAGATACACGGCTCAGCAGTCAGTATCACACAGGAGAGGATTAGATACACAGCTCAGCAGACAGTATCACACAGGATAGGATTAGATACACAGCTCAGCAGACAGTATCACACAGGATAGGATTAGATACACGGCTCAGCAGACAGTATCACACAGGAGAGGATTAGATACACGGATCAGCAGTCAGTATCACACAGGATAGGATTAGATACACGGCTCAGCAGACAGTATCACACAGGAGAGGATTAGATACACGGATCAGCAGACAGTATCACAGGAGAGGATTAGATACACGGCTCAGCAGACAGTATCACACAGGAGAGGATTAGATACACAGCTCAGCAGACAGTATCACACAGGATAGGATTAGATACACGGCTCAGCAGACAGTATCACACAGGAGAGGATTAGATACACGGCTCAGCAGTCAGTATCACAGGAGAGGATTAGATACACGGCTCAGCAGTCAGTATCACACAGGAGAGGATTAGATACACGGCTCAGCAGTCAGTATCACAGGAGAGGATTAGATACACGGCTCAGCAGTCAGTATCACACAGGAGAGGATTAGATACACGGCACAGCAGACAGTATCACACAGAAGAGGATTAGATACACGGCTCTGCAGACAGTATCACACAGAAGAGGATTAGATACACGGCTCAGCAGTCAGTATCACACAGAAGAGGATTAGATACACGGCTCTGCAGACAGTATCACACAGAAGAGGATTAGATACACGGCTCTGCAGACAGTATCACACAGAAGAGGATTAGATACACGGCTCTGCAGACAGTATCACACAGAAGAGGATTAGATACACGGCTCAGCAGTCAGTATCACACAGAAGAGGATTAGATACACGGCTCTGCAGACAGTATCACACAGGAGAGGATTAGATACACGGCTCAGCAGACAGTATCACACAGAAGAGGATTAGATACACAGCTCAGCAGACAGTATCACACAGGAGAGGATTAGATACACAGCTCAGCAGACAGTATCACACAGGATGGGATTAGATACACGGCTCAGCAGTCAGTATCACACAGGAGAGGATTAGATACACGGCTCGGCAGACAGTATCACACAGGATAGGATTAGATACACGGCTCCGTAGTCAGTATCACACAGGAGAGGATTAGATACACGGCTCCGTAGTCAGTATCATACAGGAGAGGATTAGATACACAGCTCAGCAGACAGTATCACACAGGATGGGATTAGATACACAGCTCAGCAGACAGTATCACACAGGAGAGGATTAGATACACGGCTCAGCAGACAGTATCACACAGGATGGGATTAGATACACGGCTCAGCAGACAGTATCACACAGGATGGGATTAGATACACGGCTCAGCAGACAGTATCACACAGGATAGGATTAGATACACGGCTCAGCAGACAGTATCACACAGGATAGGATTAGATACACGGCTCAGCAGTCAGTATCATACAGGAGAGGATTAGATACACGGCTCTGCAGACAGTATCACACAGGAGAGGATTAGATACACGGCTCAGCAGACCGTATCGCACAGGATAGGATTAGATACACGGCTCAGCAGACAGTATCACACAGGAGAGGATTAGATACACGGCTCAGCAGACAGTATCACACAGGAGAGGATTAGATACACGGCTCAGTAGTCAGTATCATACAGGAGAGGATTAGATACACAGCTCAGCAGACAGTATCACACAGGATAGGATTAGATACACAGCTCAGCAGACAGTATCACACAGGATAGGATTAGATACACGGCTCAGCAGACAGTATCACACAGGATAGGATTAGATACACGGCTCAGCAGACCGTATCGCACAGGATAGGATTAGATACACGGCTCAGCAGACCGTATCGCACAGGATAGGATTAGATACACGGCTCAGCAGACAGTATCACACAGGATAGGATTAGATACACGGCTCAGCAGACCGTATCGCACAGGATAGGATTAGATACACGGCTCAGCAGACAGTATCACACAGGATAGGATTAGATACACGGCTCAGCAGACCGTATCGCACAGGATAGGATTAGATACACGGCTCAGCAGACCGTATCGCACAGGATAGGATTAGATACACGGCTCAGCAGACAGTATCACACAGGATAGGATTAGATACACGGCTCAGCAGACCGTATCGCACAGGATAGGATTAGATACACGGCTCAGCAGACCGTATCGCACAGGATAGGATTAGATACACGGCTCTGCAGACAGTATCACACAGGAGAGGATTAGATACACGGCTCAGCAGACCGTATCGCACAGGATAGGATTAGATACACGGCTCAGCAGACAGTATCGCACAGGAGAGGATTAGATACACGGCTCAGCAGACAGTATCACACAGGAGAGGATTAGATACACGGCTCAGTAGTCAGTATCATACAGGAGAGGATTAGATACACGGCTCAGCAGTCAGTATCACACAGGAGAGGATTAGATACTCGGCTCAGCAGACAGTATCACACAGGATAGGATTAGATACACGGCTCATCAGACAGTATCGCACAGGAGAGGATTAGATACTCGGCTCAGCAGACAGTATCACACAGGATAGGATTAGATACACGGCTCAGCAGACAGTATCGCACAGGAGAGGATTAGATACACGGCTCAGCAGACAGTATCACACAGGATAGGATTAGATACACGGCTCATCAGACAGTATCGCACAGGAGAGGATTAGATACACGGCTCAGCAGACAGTATCGCACAGGATAGGATTAGATACACGGCTCAGCAGACAGTATCACACAGGATAGGATTAGATACTCGGCTCAGCAGACAGTATCACACAGGATAGGATTAGATACACGGCTCAGCAGACAGTATCACACAGGATAGGATTAGATACTCGGCTCAGCAGACAGTATCACACAGGATAGGATTAGATACACGGCTCAGCAGACAGTATCACACAGGATAGGATTAGATACACGGCTCAGCAGACAGTATCACACAGGATAGGATTAGATACACGGCTCATCAGACAGTATCGCACAGGAGAGGATTAGATACACGGCTCAGCAGACAGTATCGCACAGGATAGGATTAGATACACGGCTCAGCAGACAGTATCACACAGGATAGGATTAGATACTCGGCTCAGCAGACAGTATCACACAGGATAGGATTAGATACACGGCTCAGCAGACAGTATCACACAGGATAGGATTAGATACTCGGCTCAGCAGACAGTATCACACAGGATAGGATTAGATACACGGCTCAGCAGACAGTATCACACAGGATAGGATTAGATACACGGCTCAGCAGACAGTATCACACAGGATGGGATTAGATACACGGCTCAGCACACAGTATTACAGGACACGGATGCAGACACTGAGTATATGAGGTTTGGCGGCCTCTCAGCTGTATATGGAGGCTGCGGTCTCCTCCCATCAGACTGAGGCCTCCGTCACACGTACTGGAGACACATACACCCATTATAATCTATGGGGCTGCGCAGCACGGATAACAGTCTCTGTGCAGACGCCGGGGCCCATGCAGCGGGTCGTTACATGGAACATCAGGGTTACACTGATTGTTATGGGGGGCACGGTCTTGCGGGTGATCTGCCGTTTATCTGCAGAACCGCGTACCCATACTGCATCGCTGTGTTCCTCCCCCTTAAAGAGACAGCACACTACAAATACAATGACTATGAACTCGTGATGGAAAAGAAGATCTTTAATGCAGCAGGATGGGGCCAGGTAAAAATAAATACTTATAAATAGTTGTGAGACCTCGCGGAGCACGGGGAGATCTCTTCTATCTCAACTGTTAAAATACATTCCTATTTTAGAACTGGAGAACGGCGCCCCATGCTGGCAGAAACGTGTCCTGCCTGTCCTCCCCGGCGTCGGGGTCAGACTTCACAGTATCTCGCACAATCATCCTGGGATTAGAAAACTATTTTACAGAAATGTCGTGTCAGGAAGGCGGCAGAGGGAGCGAGCAGACGGGGGGGCTTCTACCCCATGTGAAGGGTTAATCTGCGCCTGATCAGTCCAACCACAGAAGACGCCGCGTCCATCCTGTAGTTACCGCTCCCGAGGACTCGTCACATCGCCGCTGTGACCACACAAGAGGGGGGGTGTGGAAGTCCACGGAAATGAATCGAATGCAGATGATGAACCCAGCGATCAGCATCCTGCACTCGACAGAAAACGTCCAAACACTGTACGTGTGATTCCAGTAGATCCCGAGGAGCGTCTGCAGAGATCATGGCCGCACAGGTCACAGCCGCAGAGATCACGGCCGCACAGGTCACAGCCGCACAGGTCACAGCCGCAGAGATCACGGCCGCACAGGTCACAGCCGCAGAGATCACGGCCGCACAGGTCACAGCCGCAGAGATCACGGCCGCACAGGTCACAGCCGCAGAGATCACGGCCGCACAGGTCACAGCCGCAGAGATCACGGCCGCACAGGTCACAGCTGCAGAGATCACGGCCGCACAGGTCACAGCCGCAGAGATCACGGCCGCACAGGTCACAGCCGCACAGGTCACAGCCGCAGAGATCACGGCCGCACAGGTCACAGCCGCAGAGATCACAGCCGCACAGGTCACAGCCGCAGAGATCACAGCCGCAGAGATCACGGCCGCACAGGTCACAGCCGCAGAGATCACGGCCGCACAGGTCACAGCCGCAGAGATCACGGCCGCACAGGTCACAGCCGCAGAGATCACAGCCGCACAGGTCACAGCCGCAGAGATCACGGCCGCACAGGTCACAGCCGCAGAGATCACGGCCGCACAGGTCACAGCTGCAGAGATCATGGCCGCACAGGTCACGGCCGCAGAGATCACGGCTGCAGAGATCAAGGCCGCACAGGTCAAAGCCGCAGAGGTCACAGCCACAGAGATCACGGCCACAAAGGTAACAGCCACAGAGACCACGGCCACAGAAGTCACAGCCGAGGCATCAGTCACTTTTCGTGGACACTGGTCAGTCCTTATGTACAGCTGTGAGGTTGGAGAACACGGAATGAGGGAAGGCGACTCCATGCCAAACAAAACTAAACCCTGAAGAATGGCGCACGTGAAGCCGTCGCCCAATCAACGCTGCAGACGGTCACAGAGCAAAGCCTCCGGAGCAGAAAGCAGGAGCGCTACATACTGCCACAGGTGGGGAGCCTGATCTCGTCCTGTGAGCGGAGACGTGGCTGTAGTGGTCCATGTGCGGCCGGACGTCAGGGTTTGCCAATGTGCATCTCGCTGTTCCCGTTCATATTGGTGGTGGTGATGATGTACTGTGTGGCTTGGGACGGGTTCGCAGAGCTTTGCTCCATGTGGTCCTGGTTGGTGGTCACCTCCTCTGTGAGTGCAGCCGCCTTCTTCATCTCCAGGTCGGTCTGCCCATCAGAAATCACATAGTGCGTCTACAAGAGGCAAAGAGATCATCAGGAAGGACACGACGACGGGGGAGGGGGGACCTGCCGGACGAACCAAGGGCAGCGCGGACCTGACAGGTTCCATTATTGCAGACGTGCATTTCTCCCAGAGACCTACTCCGGCGTATTGCAGCTCGTCTCGCTATGTGGGCGAAGGGAGCAGCCGAGGGCCTGACCTCCATGACTCCTCACCCCATCCCCGGCCTCGACTCATAGCTGACCTCCATGACTCCTCACCCCATCCCCGGCCCTCACTCATAGCTGACCTCCATGACTCCTCACCCCATCCCCGGCCTCTACTCATAGCTGACCTCCATGACTCCTCACCCCATCCCCAGCCTCCACTCATAGCTGACCTCCATGACTCCTCACCCCATCCCCGGCCTCCACTCATAGCTGACCTCCATGACTCCTCACCCCATCCCCGGCCCTCACTCATAGCTGACCTCCATGACTCCTCACCCCATCCCCGGCCTCTACTCATAGCTGACCTCCATGACTCCTCACCCCATCCCCAGCCTCCACTCATAGCTGACCTCCATGACTCCTCACCCCATCCCCGGCCTCCACTCATAGCTGACCTCCATGACTCCTCACCCCATCCCCGGCCCTCACTCATAGCTGACCTCCATGACTCCTCACCCCATCCCCGGCCCTCACTCATAGCTGACCTCCATGACTCCTCACCCCATCCCCGGCCTCTACTCATAGCTGACCTCCATGACTTCTTACCCCATCCCCGGCCTCCACTCATAGCTGACCTCCATGACTCCTCACCCCATCCCCGGCCCTCACTCATAGCTGACCTCCATGACTCCTCACCCCATCCCCGGCCTCCACTCATAGCTGACCTCCATGACTCCTCACCCCATCCCCAGCCTCCACTCATAGCTGACCTCCATGACTCCTCACCCCATCCCCAGCCTCCACTCATAGCTGACCTCCATGACTCCTCACCCCATCCCCGGCCCTCACTCATAGCTGACCTCCATGACTCCTCACCCCATCCCCGGCCTCCACTCATAGCTGACCTCCATGACTCCTCACCCCATCCCCAGCCTCCACTCATAGCTGACCTCCATGACTCCTTACCCCATCCCCGGCCTCCACTCATAGCTGACCTCCATGACTCCTCACCCCATCCCCGGCCTCCACTCATAGCTGACCTCCATGACTCCTCACCCCATCCCCGGCCTCCACTCATAGCTGACCTCCATGACTCCTCACCCCATCCCCGGCCTCCACTCATAGCTGACCTCCATGACTCCTCACCCCATCCCCGGCCCTCACTCATAGCTGACCTCCATGACTCCTTACCCCATCCCCGGCCTCCACTCATAGCTGACCTCCATGACTCCTCACCCCATCCCCGGCCTCCACTCATAGCTGACCTCCATGACTCCTCACCCCATCCCCGGCCTCCACTCATAGCTGACCTCCATGACTCCTCACCCCATCCCCAGCCTCCACTCATAGCTGACCTCCATGACTCCTCACCCCATCCCCGGCCCTCACTCATAGCTGACCTCCATGACTCCTCACCCCATCCCCGGCCTCCACTCATAGCTGACCTCCATGACTCCTCACCCCATCCCCGGCCTCCACTCATAGCTGACCTCCATGACTCCTCACCCCATCCCCGGCCTCCACTCATAGCTGACCTCCATGACTCCTCACCCCATCCCCGGCCCTCACTCATAGCTGACCTCCATGACTCCTCACCCCATCCCCGGCCTCCACTGATAGCTGACCTCCATGACTCCTCAACCCATCCCCGGCCCTCACTCATAGCTGACCTCCATGACTCCTCACCCCATCCCCAGCCTCCACTCATAGCTGACCTCCATGACTCCTCACCCCATCCCCGGCCCTCACTCATAGCTGACCTCCATGACTCCTCACCCCATCCCCAGCCTCCACTCATAGCTGACCTCCATGACTCCTCACCCCATCCCCGGCCCTCACTCATAGCTGACCTCCATGACTCCTTACCCCATCCCCGGCCCTCACTCATGGCTGACCTCCATGACTCCTTACCCCATCCCCGGCCTCCACTCATAGCTGACCTCCATGACTCCTCACCCCATCCCCGGCCTCCACTC
Source organism: Phyllobates terribilis (assembly GCF_046119375.1). Lineage (NCBI taxonomy): Eukaryota > Metazoa > Chordata > Amphibia > Anura > Dendrobatidae > Phyllobates > Phyllobates terribilis. The sequence goes on from NW_027362772.1 coordinate 317,824,348, forward strand.
ATAGCTGACCTCCATGACTCCTCACCCCATCCCCGGCCTCCACTCATAGCTGACCTCCATGACTCCTCACCCCATCCCCGGCCTCCACTCATAGCTGACCTCCATGACTCCTCACCCCATCCCCGGCCCTCACTCATAGCTGACCTCCATGACTCCTCACCCCATCCCCGGCCTCCACTGATAGCTGACCTCCATGACTCCTCAACCCATCCCCGGCCCTCACTCATAGCTGACCTCCATGACTCCTCACCCCATCCCCGGCCTCCACTCATAGCTGACCTCCATGACTCCTCAACCCATCCCCGGCCCTCACTCATAGCTGACCTCCATGACTCCTTACCCCATCCCCGGCCCTCACTCATAGCTGACCTCCATGACTCCTTACCCCATCCCCGGCCCTCACTCATAGCTGACCTCCATGACTCCTTACCCCATCCCCGGCCTCCACTTATAGCATGATGGAGTCGGTCTGCAGGTCTTGCTGCCTGTGGTTCCTCCAGCAGAAGTTGTCGGACAAGATCCAGTCAGTGTGAACATACCTTTACTTGGCCGCTGTTCATCGGGGTCATGGAGGTCCCCACAGCCGCCTCCGTAATGACGTACTGCCCCTGAGGTAACGTCATCATCTGGATCTCAGAAGCTAAAGACGAAAGATAAAACTGCCGAGTAAGAGGCGGAGACTAGGAGTAATTCTCCCAACCACGAGACCACCTGTGCCATCCTTGGGTGGGCGACACCTACACATGCCGTCTACTGAAGGAAGCCCCCCGGTCACTGGCTATGCTATGTTCTGTGCTTACTGCTTCTGTACCAGCGGCATCAATCATGTCCGTTCCTCCAGGACCTGTCTACTCCTATAATGGGGCGGGGCGTTCCTCCAGGTCCCCCTAGTCCTATAATGGGGCGGGGCGTTCCTCCAGGCCCCCCTAGTCCTATAATGGGGCGGGGCGTTCCTCCAGGTCCCCCTAGTCCTATAATGGCGCGGGGCGTTCCTCCAGGTCCCCCTAGTCCTATAATGGCATGGGTCGTTCCTCCAGGTCCCCCTAGTCCTATAATGGGGCGGGGCGTTCCTCCAGGTCCCCCTAGTCCTATAATGGGGCGGGGCGTTCCTCCAGGTCCCCCTAGTCCTATAATGGCGCGGGGCGTTCCTCCAGGCCCCCCTAGTCCTATAATGGGGCGGGGCGTTCCTCCAGGCCCCCCTAGTCCTATAATGGGGCGGGGCGTTCCTCCAGGTCCCCCTAGTCCTATAATGGCGCGGGGCGTTCCTCCAGGTCCCCCTAGTCCTATAATGGCATGGGTCGTTCCTCCAGGTCCCCCTAGTCCTATAATGGGGCGGGGCGTTCCTCCAGGCCCCCCTAGTCCTATAATGGGGCGGGGCGTTCCTCCAGGTCCCTCTAGTCCTATAATGGCGCGGGTCGTTCCTCCAGGTCCCCCTAGTCCTATAATGGGGCGGGGCGTTCCTCCAGGTCCCCCTAGTCCTATAATGGGGCGGGGCGTTCCTCCGGGTCCCCCTAGTCCTATAATGGGGCGGGGCGTTCCTCCAGGTCCCCCTAGTCCTATAATGGGGCGGGGCGTTCCTCCAGGCCCCCCTAGTCCTATAATGGGGCGGGGCGTTCCTCCAGGTCCCCCTAGTCCTATAATGGCGCGGGGCGTTCCTCCAGGTCCCCCTAGTCCTATAATGGCATGGGTCGTTCCTCCAGGTCCCCCTAGTCCTATAATGGGGCGGGGCGTTCCTCCAGGCCCCCCTAGTCCTATAATGGGGCGGGGCGTTCCTCCAGGTCCCTCTAGTCCTATAATGGCGCGGGGCGTTCCTCCAGGTCCCCCTAGTCCTATAATGGCATGGGTCGTTCCTCCAGGCCCCCCTAGTCCTATAATGGGGCGGGGCGTTCCTCCAGACCCCTCTAGTCCTATAATGGCATGGGTCGTTCCTCCAGGCCCCCCTAGTCCTATAATGGGGCGGGGCGTTCCTCCAGGACCCCTCTAGTCCTATAATGGCATGGGTCGTTCCTCCAGGCCCCCCTAGTCCTATAATGGGGCGGGGCGTTCCTCCAGACCCCTCTAGTCCTATAATGGCATGGGTCGTTCCTCCAGGCCCCCCCTAGTCCTATAATGGGGCGGGGCGTTCCTCCAGGCCCCCCTAGTCCTATAATGGCATGGGTCGTTCCTCCAGGCCCCCCTAGTCCTATAATGGGGCGGGGCGTTCCTCCAGACCCCTCTAGTCCTATAATGGCGCGGGTTGTTCCTCCAGGCCCCCCTAGTCCTATAATGGAGCGGGGCGTTTCTCCAGGCCTCCCTAGTCCTATAATGGGGCGGGGCGTTCCTCCAGACCTGTCTACTCCTATAATGGCACGGGTCGTTCCTCCAGGACCCCTCTAGTCCTATAATGGGGCGGGGCGTTCCTCCAGACCCGTCTAGTCCTATAATGGCGCGGGGCGTTCCTCCAGACCCCTCTAGTCCTATAATGGCACGGGTCGTTCCTCCAGACCTGTCTACTCCTATAATGGCACGGGTCGTTCCTCCAGGACCCCTCTAGTCCTATAATGGGGCGGGGCGTTCCTCCAGACCCGTCTAGTCCTATAATGGCGCGGGGCGTTCCTCCAGGACCCCTCTTGTCCTATAATGGCACCGGTCGTTCCTCCAGGCCCCCCTAGTCCTATAATAGCGCGGGGCGTTCCTCCAGGACCCCTCTAGTCCTATAATGGGGCAGGGCGTTCCTCCAGACCCGTCTAGTCCTATAATGGGGCGGGGCGTTCCTCCAGGACCCGTCTACTCCTATAATGGCACGGGGCGTTCCTCCAGGACCCGTCTACTCCTATAATTGCACGGGTCGTTCCTCCAGGACCCCTCTAGTCCTATAATGGGGCGGGGTGTTCCTTCAGGACCCCTCTAGTCCTATAATGGAGCGGGGCGTTCCTCCAGACCTGTCTAGTCCTATAATGGCACGGGGCGTTCCTCCAGGACCCCTCTAGTCCTATAATGGGGCGGGGCGTTCCTCCAGGACCCCTCTAGTCCTATAATGGGGCAGGGTGTTCCTCCAGACCCGTCTAGTCCTATAATGGGGCGCGGCGTTCCTCCAGACCTGTCTAGTCCTATAATGGCGCGGGGCGTTCCTCCAGACCTGTCTAGTCCTATAATGGGGCGGGGCGTTCCTCCAGGACCCCTATAGTCCTATAATGGGGCGGGGCGTTCCTCCAGGACCCCTCTAGTCCTATAATGGGGCAGGGCGTTCCTCCAGGACCCCTCTAGTCCTATAATGGGGCAGGGCGTTCCTCCAGACCCGTCTAGTCCTATAATGGGGCGCGGCGTTCCTCCAGACCTGTCTAGTCCTATAATGGCGCGGGGCGTTCCTCCAGACCTGTCTAGTCCTATAATGGGGCGGGGCGTTCCTCCAGGACCCCTATAGTCCTATAATGGGGCAGGGCGTTCCTCCAGGACCCCTCTAGTCCTATAATGGGGCAGGGCGTTCCTCCAGACCCGTCTAGTCCTATAATGGGGCGCGGCGTTCCTCCAGACCTGTCTAGTCCTATAATGGCGCGGGGCGTTCCTCCAGACCTGTCTAGTCCTATAATGGCGCGGGGCGTTCCTCCAGACCCCTCGTCCTATAATGGGGCTTCCATCACCTCCTGTCACATTCCCCATCAGGACGGCAGATGTGAGAACCCCTCAGCCCGTTATCTAGGACCTAGGAGTCTAATGTGGGTAAGAACCTGCCCCGTCTGCCCCCGACCACTCACGGTAGCCCCGGAAGGAGTTCCATCCGCTCGGCAGGTAGGCATGTTGTACTGTGGAGTTGCTCTGGGATTGGGGGGCCGGGGTCTGCAGCGGTGAGGGGCTGACATCTTGCTCTGCTTCCTGCGATGACGGACTGAGCGTCTGTGCTCCAACCTGAAAGTAAGCGACCAGCAGCATATATACGGGAAGCGCCATCACCAGTATATACAGCATTACCAAGGGGAGGCAGGGAGGCCTATCACCTGAGCGGAGGCCGGCGTGCCCGGCGGAGGCTCGGTCACCTGGATGTGCTGCACCTGGATGGCGTGCTGGCTGTATCCCTGGGATTCGTGCAGCTGCCCCATGTCCACAGTGGAGTGCTGGGTCTGGTGGGGCGATGCAGCCTGAGCAGGAAGGAGAAAGACAATGATGGACCCCCCGTACTGGCAGAAACGAGGCCCCCAGTGAATGGAAAGAGGATCTTACCTGGGCAACCTGCACCACCTGTAGCTGTATGTGCTGCGGCTGCTGCATGCCGGCCGTCGCCTGCGACACTGGGATATACTGGATGCGCTGGTAGTCGCCCTGGGCCGTGCGGTACTCCGTGGTCAGAGTCTGCGACAGCTCCGTCATCGCCTGTGTCAGCAGATCGGTGGTCTGCAGGGAAGGAGGGTCATGTACTGGGCACTGCACAGCAGGCAGCTCCTCACACAGGCAGGCAGCGCCTCACACAGGCAGGCCGCGCCTCACACAGGCAGGCCAGCGCCTCACACAGGCAGGCCAGCGCCTCACACAGGCAGGCAGCGCCTCACACAGGCAGGCAGCGCCTCACACAGGCAGGCCAGCGCCTCACACAGGCAGGCAGCGCCTCACACAGGCAGGCAGCTCCTCACACAGGCAGGCAGCTCCTCACACAGGCAGGCAGCTCCTCACACAGGCAGGCAGCGCCTCACACAGGCAGGCAGCGCCTCACACAGGCAGGCAGCGCCTCACACAGGCAGGCAGCGCCTCACACAGGCAGGCAGCGCCTCACACAGGCAGGCAGCTCCTCACACAGGCAGGCAGCTCCTCACACAGGCAGGCAGCGCCTCACACAGGCAGGCAGCTCCTCACACAGGCAGGCCAGCGCCTCACACAGGCAGGCAGCGCCTCACACAGGCAGGCAGCTCCTCACACAGGCAGGCAGCTCCTCACACAGGCAGGCAGCTCCTCACACAGGCAGGCAGCTCCTCACACAGGCAGGCAGCTCCTCACACAGGCAGGCAGCTCCTCACACAGGCAGGCAGCTCCTCACACAGGCAGGCAGCGCCTCACACAGGCAGGCAGCTCCTCACACAGGCAGGCAGCTCCTCACACAGGCAGGCAGCTCCTCACACAGGCAGGCAGCGCCTCACACCGGCAGGCAGCGCCTCACACAGGCAGCTCCCACTACTTACCACCACAGTCTCTCCGCTCGTGCCATCAGCCGCCAGCACTGTGGGGGCTGAACTGATCATGGTGGTCTGTGCGCTGATGGGCAGCAGGGCAAACTCGGGATGTTTCTTCCGTATATGTTGAACCATCTTGGTCTGAAGGGAACAAGAAGCGAGATGAGGAGCGCAAGTGTCACGGCTGACAGATCGTATCTGCAGATCACTACCAGCCTGGAGAACTGCAGATCACTACCAGCCTGGAGCGCTGCAGATCACTACCAGCCAGGAGAACTGCAGATCACTACCAGCCTGGAGCGCTGCAGATCACTACCAGCCTGGAGCGCTGCAGATCACTACCAGCCTGGAGCGCTGCAGATCACTACCAGCCTGGAGCGCTGCAGAGCACTACCAGCCTGGAGCGCTGCAGAGCACTACCAGCCTGGAGCGCTGCAGAGCACTACCAGCCTGGAGCGCTGCAGATCACTACCAGCCTGGAGAGCTGCAGATCACTACCAGCCTGGAGCGCTGCAGATCACTACCAGCCTGGAGTGTTGCGGAGCACTGCAGATCATTACCAGCCTGGAACGCTGCGGAGCACTGCAGATCACTACCAGCCTGGAGCGCTGTGGAGAGCGCAGCTGTCGCTTCTCACACTATGTCCCAGCTAATATCTGTGCTGCAGCCTAATAAATCAGTCATGGCGGCCGGATGCCACTCACCTTACTGCTGTATTGCTTGGCGCAGTGCGGGCAGCAGACTGGCGGCGTTGCAATTGTCCCAGTTAGTTGGGTATGAGTACTTAACATGGGGTCAGGCTCTCCGGGCCCCGCAGGACGCAGCTTTCGGATGCTGGGAGGCAGCTCTGCTCCCGGGTGGTTCTTTAGGATGTGCGCTTTCCTCTTGCTGGCACTTTTGTAAACCTGTCCGGTAGAGAACAGCAGAGTCAGCAAGTCCGACTGCCATAAAGTGAGAGATGAGCAGAGACGTAGAGAAGAGCGGAGACAAGCAGAGAAGAACAGAGACACAAAGAACAGAGATGAGCGGAGACGCGGAGAGAAGCGGAGACGCGGAGACAAGCAGAGAAGAACAGAGACACAAAGAACAGAGATGAGCGGAGACGCGGAGAGGAGCGGAGACGCGGAGAGGAGCGGAGACGCGGAGAGGAGCGGAGACGCGGAGAGGAGCGGAGACAAAGAGAGGAGCGGAGACAAAGAGAGGAGCGGAGACGCGGAGAGGAGCGGAGACGCGGAGAGGAGCGGAGACGCGGAGAGGAGCGGAGACAAAGAGAGGAGCGGAGACGCGGAGAGGAGCGGAGACAAAGAGAGGAGCGGAGACAAAGAGAGGAGCGGAGACAAAGAGAGGAGAGGAGCGGAGACACGGAAAGGAGAGGAGCGGAGACACGGAGAGGAGAGGAGCGGAGACACGGAGAGGAGCGGAGACACGGAGAGGAGCGGAGACACGGAGAGGAGCGGAGACACGGAGAGGAGCGGAGACACGGAGAGGAGCGGAGACACGGAGAGGAGCGGAGACACGGAGAGGAGCGGAGCGGAGACACGGAGAGGAGAGGAGCGGAGACACGGAGAGGAGAGGAGGAGAGGAGCGGAGGCGAGGAGAGGAGCGGAGGCGAGGAGAGGAGCGGAGACACGGAGAGGAGCGGAGACACGGAGAGGAGCGGAGACACGGAGAGGAGCGGAGACACGGAGAGGAGCGGAGACACGGAGAGGAGCGGAGGCGAGGAGAGGAGCGGAGGCGAGGAGAGGAGCGGAGGCGAGGAGAGGAGCGGAGGCGAGGAGAGGAGCGGAGGCGAGGAGAGGAGCGGAGGCGAGGAGAGGAGCGGAGGCGAGGAGACTCACCTTCTCACAGTACTGACAGTAGTAGTCACGGTTGGGCTTAATAATGGGCAATGTCAGCTCAGGAACTTCTTCTATCTTCATTTCTGGATGCCTCTTTGACAAATGATTGACCTGAGGTGAAGGAGAGCGGCAGGACTTACTGATGTGGCCTGAATACCCCCAAGCGCCCAGGACTGAGTTATGAGGGGTCTCGTACCAACATGCCCCTTCTCCGGAAGCCCATCATACACACGCGACACTTGAACATGAAGCTTTCGTAGTCTGTGGAGGCGATGCGAGGCTTGAAGGACTTGGTGCGTCCGGTGCGGTCAGCCTTCTTGGCCTCTCTCTCGGGGTTGTGCATGCGCTGCATGTGTTCCCTCAGCTTGTCCTTTCTCTGAAATCAGCAGACATCAAATGTGAGCAGCATCCGCACATCGTACAGTCTACGAGCGGCCATGGAAGGCCAAGGCGGTGTCTGATCTGTGATAACTGAATGTCCCAGAAGGACGACCAAGTATTGGAGAGATTATCACGTATACGGTTAGTAATGTTACGGTCTCAAGGGTCAGGGATCGCCGCCTCGAGGGGGCAGGGATCGCCGCCTCGAGGGGGCAGGGATCGCCGCCTCGAGGGGGCAGGGATCGCCGCCTCGAGGGGGCAGGGATCGCCGCCTCGAGGGGGCAGGGATCGCCGCCTCCAGGGGACAGGGATCGCCGCCTCCAGGGGACAGGGATCGCGTGCCGGCCGGTATCAGTAGAAGTGACGTCTACCTTGCTCACTTCTCAATGTGGAAGGAGCCGGAGAGCAGTGAACCCGTCCAGGCTCGGTGTGGCGACGCTCTAGACGGCACCGTTGGGTCTTTTTCATTGTCGTCTGTTCTTTCCCAAACAGAGAATATGTTCACGCAAGAAGAGCAATTTTAAAACCAGCTCCCGGGCACGGCGGCCACTATTTGTGGCATCGTCCATGAGCCACTATTGTTTTTCAGTTGACGGCTTGTTTTCGGTGTAACGTGTGGTATCGATCATTTGCTGAAAAGTTTTCATTCTACACTTTTAGGATATTTTTTTCTCTGCGCTGCCCCCTTCTTCTATCTACCACTTAGTGCCCGCCCCGGCACTAGCAGAACACGACCCGTGCCCGCCCCGGCACTAGCAGAACACGACCCGTGCCCGCCCCGGCACTAGCAGAACACGACCCGTGCCCGCCCCGGCACTAGCAGAACACGACCCGCGCCCGCCCCGGCACTAGCAGAACACGACCCGCGCCCGCCCCGGCACTACCAGAACACGACCCGCGCCCGCCCCGGCACTACCAGAACACGACCCGCGCCCGCCCCGGCACTACCAGAACACGACCCGCGCCCGCCCCGGCACTACCAGAACACGCCCCGCGCACGCCCCGGCACTAGCAGAACACGACCCGCGCACGCCCCGGCACTAGCAGAACACGACCCGCGCACGCCCCGGCACTACCAGAACACGACCCGCGCACGCCCCGGCACTAGCAGAACACGACCCGCGCACGCCCCGGCACTAGCAGAACACGACCCGCGCACGCCCCGGCACTAGCAGAACACGACCCGCGCACGCCCCGGCACTAGCAGAACACGACCCGCGCACGCCCCGGCACTAGCAGAACACGACCCGCGCACGCCCCGGCACTAGCAGAACACGACCCGCGCACGCCCCGGCACTAGCAGAACACGACCCGCGCACGCCCCGGCACTAGCAGAACACGACCCGCGCACGCCCCGGCACTAGCAGAACACGACCCGCGCACGCCCCGGCACTAGCAGAACACGACCCGCGCACGCCCCGGCACTAGCAGAACACGACCCGCGCACGCCCCGGCACTAGCAGAACACGACCCGCGCACGCCCCGGCACTAGCAGAACACGACCTGTGCACGCCCCGGCACTAGCAGAACACAACCCGTGCACCCTCCGGCACTAGCAGAACACAACCCGTGCACGCCCCGGCACCATGAACAGCAGGTGAATATACTTGGGAGCGGCCATATTTACTAGGCCTTCCTGCAGAGCAGCGCTCACCTTGAACTGCTTGCCACACGTGGAGCAGAGGAAGTCCTTGCGGTCGGAGTGGCGGAGCATGTGCAGCCGCAGCTTGTCCGGCCGGCAGAAGGCTTTGTCACACTCCGTGCACTGGTAGATCTTCTCGGAGTGGAAGCTCCGCACGTGTTTCTTCACCTACAATCAGTACCAGACATTACACTCTGGATCTCTGGTTATAATGTCAGATCAGAAGTGCAGGAAAGAAGGAAAGAAGAAGAAGAAGAAGAAGAAGGTGGTCTGACCTGAATGAAGTCAGAGAAGCGCTTTTTGCAGGTCGGGCAGCTGAAGCAGCCGTCCACGACGTGAACAGCAACGTGGTCCTTCAGGAGATCCAGCCGGTCAAAGGATTCTGTGCAGAAGATGCAGGAGTAGGTCTTCTGGTCCAGGTGGAACTTCATGTGGTTCTCCAGGGAGCTGGTGCTGATGAAGCCCTTGTTGCAGATGTCACAGGTCAGAGGACAGTTGCCGTCGCGGCCGTGGAAGCGCAGGTGCTGGTCCAGCTTCTCCTTCTCCCTGAAGGCTTTCCCGCACTGCAGGCATTTGAAGGGCCGGTAAGTCTTACGGATAAACAGATGTTGTAGGGCCGCATTCTGCAAAAACACAAAAACCGACCCAGTACTGAAACCGGAGGAGGATTACTGGTCCTGTAAAGAATGAACGGTGGCGGAAGTATGGAGCCTGCCAGAGCAAAGAAATGAAGAAATGTCGTGATTTCTGTGGCCGCCATCACAAAACAGCAGGTGAACAGGTTACGACCTACCTGCAGCTCCAGCTGACACGTCAGCATGTGGAGAGAGAAAGACAGGTTACAGCCGTGCGTGTCTGCAGACAGTGACAGGAAGGGTTAGCTGAGGGCCGGGAGTGTGACATGTGATTGTGGGGTCCATGATGTGTAGGGACGCCGCTGGTGATGGCTGTTGGCACCGGATTCACCGCCACTGCTGAGGACACCAAAATCACCGCCGCTGGTGATGGCTGCTGGCACCAAAATCACCGCCGCTGGTGATGGCTGCTGGCACCAAAATCACCGCCGCTGGTGATGGCTGCTGGCACCAAAATCACCGCCGCTGGTGATGGCTGCTGGCACCAAAATCACCGCCGCTGGTGATGGCTGCTGGCACCAAAATCAGGAATACAAAGTGCCAAACCCTAGAAACATCGTTTAAATCTGCCCAACATTGGAAATCCTAAGATCCACACTGCTGGTCAGAGGGGCACGATCCAGGGGGCACGCCACTGCTGCCATGTGCCCATTGCCCCTTCTCCGCAATGTGATTTGCTGTGGCAGCCGGGGGTCTAGCGTGACGATGCTCCTATAAGGAGACCCTGACTGTTCCTATATACAGTAATACTGACGTGTTGGTCAGGTCTGCGCTGCCATGAGGAGGATGTGCGTCATACCCGGATGCGTTTGGCCCTCCGCATGTCCTCAGCCGTCAGGCTGCTCTGAGACGAGGCTGGCACGGGCGGCTGCAGAAGATGGCTCTCTGCCTGGGGGTCCATAGTGCTCGGTGCCGCTGGGCCCAAGGAGAGCCCCGATTGGTCCAGGCCGTTGATGGTGGACGGACTACTGTCCTCATACTGCGGCCGCTTATTCTGGAAATGGAGAAGGTCCTAAAGAAAAAACACATATTTCCATCCAGAATCAAAGCTCCAGTGTAACGTCCACATCACATTAATGACGATTATGACTGTACCGGAGCTCCGCACGCACATCCCCAACTGTACCGGAGCTCCGCACGCACATCCCCAACTGTACCGGAGCTCCGCACGCACATCCCCAACTGTACCGGAGCTCCGCACGCACATCCCCAACTGTACAGGAGCTCCGCACGCACATCCCCGACTATACCGGAGCTCCGCACGCACATCCCCAACTGTACCGGAGCTCCGCACGCACATCCCCGACTGTACCGGAGCTCCGCACGCACATCCCCAACTGTACTGGAGCTCCGCACGCACATCCCCGACTACACCGGAGCTCCACACGCACATCCCCGACTATACCGGAGCTCCGCACGCACATCCCCAACTGTACCGGAGCTCCGCACGCACATCCCCAACTGTACCGGAGCTCCGCACGCACATCCTCAACTGTACCGGAGCTCCGCACGCACATCCCCAACTGTACCGGAGCTCCGCACGCACATCCCCAACTGTACCGGAGCTCCGCACGCACATCCCCAACTGTACCGGAGCTCCACACGCACATCCCCAACTGTACCGGAGCTCCACACGCACATCCCCAACTGTACCGGAGCTCCGCACGCACATCCTCAACTGTACCGGAGCTCCGCACGCACATCCCCGACTGTACCGGAGCTCCGCACGCACATCCCCGACTGTACCGGAGCTCCGCACGCACATCCCCAACTGTACCGGAGCTCCGCACGCACATCCTCAACTGTACCGGAGCTCCGCACGCACATCCCCAACTGTACCGGAGCTCCGCACGCACATCCCCGACTATACCGAAGCTCCGCACGCACATCCCCGACTATACCGGAGCTCCGCACGCACATCCCCGACTATACCGAAGCTCCGCACGCACATCCCCGACTATACCGGAGCTCCGCACGCACATCCTCAACTGTACCGGAGCTCCGCACGCACATCCTCAACTGTACCGGAGCTCCGCACGCACATCCTCAACTGTACCGGAGCTCCGCACGCACATCCCCAACTGTACCGGAGCTCCGCACGCACATCCCCAACTGTACCGGAGCTCCGCACGCACATCTCCAACTGTACCGGAGCTCCGCACGCACATCCCCGAATATACCGGAGCTCCGCACGCATATCCTCAACTGTACCGGAGCTCCGCACGCACATCCCCAACTGTACCGGAGCTCCGCACGCACATCCCCAACTGTACCGGAGCTCCGCACGCACATCCCCGACTATACCGAAGCTCCGCACGCACATCCCCGACTATACCGGAGCTCCGCACGCACATCCCCGACTATACCGAAGCTCCGCACGCACATCCCCGACTATACCGGAGCTCCGCACGCACATCCTCAACTGTACCGGAGCTCCGCACGCACATCCTCAACTGTACCGGAGCTCCGCACGCACATCCCCAACTGTACCGGAGCTCCGCACGCACATCCCCAACTGTACCGGAGCTCCGCACGCACATCTCCAACTGTACCGGAGCTCCGCACGCACATCCCCGAATATACCGGAGCTCCGCACGCATATCCTCAACTGTACCGGAGCTCCGCACGCACATCCCCAACTGTACCGGAGCTCCGCACGCACATCCCCAACTGTACCGGAGCTCTGCACGCACATCCCCAACTGTACCGGAGCTCCGCACGCACATCCCCAACTGTACCGGAGCTCCGCACGCACATCCCCAACTATACCGGAGCTCCGCACGCACATCCCCAACTATACCGGAGCTCCGCACGCACATCCCCAACTGTACCGGAGCTCCGCACGCACATCCCCAACTGTACCGGAGCTCCGCACGCACATCCCCAACTGTACCGGAGCTCCGCACGCACATCCCCAACTGTACCGGAGCTCCGCACGCACATCCCCAACTGTACCGGAGCTCCGCACGCACATCCCCAACTGTACCGGAGCTCCGCACGCACATCCCCAACTATACCGGAGCTCCGCACGCACATCCCCAACTATACCGGAGCTCCGCACGCACATCCCCAACTATACCGGAGCTCCGCACGCACATCCCCAACTGTACCGGAGCTCCGCACGCACATCCCAGACTATACCGGAGCTCCGCACGCACATCCCCGACTATACCGGAGCTCCGCACGCACATCCCCAACTGTACCGGAGCTCCGCACGCACATCCCCAACTGTACCGGAGCTCCGCACGCACATCCCCAACTGTACCGGAGCTCCGCACGCACATCCCCGACTGTACCGGAGCTCCGCAAGCACATCCCCGACTGTACCGAAGCTCCGCACGCACATCCCAGACTACACCGGAGCTCCGCACGCACATCCCCGACTATACCGGAGCTCCGCACTCACATACCCGACTATACCGGAGCTCCGCACGCACATCCCAGACTATACCGAAGCTCCGCACGCACATCCCAGACTATACCGGAGCTACGCACGCACATCCCAGACTATACCGGAGCTCTGCACGCACATCCCCGACTATACCGGAGCTCCGCACGCACATCCCCGACTATACCGAAGCTCCGCACGAACATACCCGACTATACCGGAGCTCCGCACGCACATCCCAGACTATACCGGAGCTCCGCACGCACATCCCAGACTATACCGAAGCTCCACACGCACATCCCCGACTATACCGGAGCTCCGCACGCATATCCTCAACTGTACCGGAGCTCCGCACGCACATCCTCAACTGTACCGGAGCTCCGCACGCACATCCTCAACTGTACCGGAGCTCCGCACGCACATCCCCAACTGTACCGGAGCTCCGCACGCACATCCCCAACTGTACCGGAGCTCCGCACGCACATCTCCAACTGTACCGGAGCTCCGCACGCACATCCCCGAATATACCGGAGCTCCGCACGCATATCCTCAACTGTACCGGAGCTCCGCACGCACATCCCCAACTGTACCGGAGCTCCGCACGCACATCCCCAACTGTACCGGAGCTCCGCACGCACATCCCCAACTGTACCGGAGCTCCGCACGCACATCCCCAACTGTACCGGAGCTCCGCACGCACATCCCCAACTATACCGGAGCTCCGCACGCACATCCCCAACTATACCGGAGCTCCGCACGCACATCCCCAACTGTACCGGAGCTCCGCACGCACATCCCCAACTGTACCGGAGCTCCGCACGCACATCCCCAACTGTACCGGAGCTCCGCACGCACATCCCCAACTGTACCGGAGCTCCGCACGCACATCCCCAACTGTACCGGAGCTCCGCACGCACATCCCCAACTGTACCGGAGCTCCGCACGCACATCCCCAACTATACCGGAGCTCCGCACGCACATCCCCAACTATACCGGAGCTCCGCACGCACATCCCCAACTATACCGGAGCTCCGCACGCACATCCCCAACTGTACCGGAGCTCCGCACGCACATCCCAGACTATACCGGAGCTCCGCACGCACATCCCCAACTGTACCGGAGCTCCGCACGCACATCCCCAACTGTACCGGAGCTCCGCACGCACATCCCCAACTGTACCGGAGCTCCGCACGCACATCCCCAACTGTACCGGAGCTCCGCACGCACATCCCCAACTGTACCGGAGCTCCGCACGCACATCCCCGACTGTACCGGAGCTCCGCAAGCACATCCCCGACTGTACCGAAGCTCCGCACGCACATCCCAGACTACACCGGAGCTCCGCACGCACATCCCCGACTATACCGGAGCTCCGCACTCACATACCCGACTATACCGGAGCTCCGCACGCACATCCCAGACTATACCGAAGCTCCGCACGCACATCCCAGACTATACCGGAGCTACGCACGCACATCCCAGACTATACCGGAGCTCTGCACGCACATCCCCGACTATACCGGAGCTCCGCACGCACATCCCCGACTATACCGAAGCTCCGCACGAACATACCTGACTATACCGGAGCTCCGCACGCACATCCCAGACTATACCGAAGCTCCGCACGCACATCCCAGACTATACCGGAGCTCCGCACGCACATCCCAGACTATACCGGAGCTCCGCACGCACATCCCAGACTATACCGGAGCTCCGCACGCACATCCCAGACTAGACCGGAGCTCCGCACGAACATACCTGACTATACCGGAGCTGCGCACGCACATCCCCGACTGTACCGGAGCTCCGCACGCACATCCCCGACTATACCGGAGCTCCGCACGAACATACCTGACTTCCAAGTCCTCCTGTAATATCCAAACGCACAAATTTTGGTGGCCTCCCTGGTCTCCTCCCGGGCCCAAATTTCCTCCTTGTCCTTCCTCGCCCGCGGGGTTTCGTCCTGGTATTTCAGAAGTGCATAAAAGAGCGTTACTTGTGCCTGTGGATCAGATCCGGCAGCAGAGTACGAGACAGAGGCAGCCGAATAGTTTAACCTCTCCATAACATGAGTGCGGCCCGGCACCACAGACACGCCGGGATAACAGGGGCAAAGGGTTATTCCCAAAAAGACACTGTGTATGGTAACACCAGAGAAAACCAACGCTCTGCGCGACAGCCCCGTACACAGTGAACGTCAAGGGCTGCACCCCCGCTCCAATCTCCCTACAGCCCCGATCTCAGGGTCCAGTGGTCGGATCCGCAGCGATCCCCCCGATAGGGAATAACCCTGACATGCACAGGGCACATACTACAGTCAGAGTCCACATCACACAGAATACACACAGTCCACACACCGGCTGAAGAAATCCAGCTTCTCGTCATGGGAGTTCAGATGCTGCTGCAGCTGCTCCGAGCTCATGAAGCGACGATTGCACTCGTAACACGGCCAGTTCTTCTCCTGCTCCCTGAGAACTAAGGAGAGCGGCCATTAGTACGTAGCACACGGCCGGCGTGGCCCAGAGCCGCCCGCCCCCTCGCCCCGTACAGAGCCGGTATTGCTGCGGGGGACGTGGCTGATCAGTCGTGGCCGGTGTCCTCTCGTCTCACCTTTCCTTTCCTCCTGTGAAATGTCATGAATCTTTTGGTTTACGAACTCTGCGTACGAGGCAGCGTACCAAACCTACGGAGAGAAGAATCCGCTATAAGGCGGTGTGATACGGCTCCGCGCTGATAAATCGGCCATATTCAATGCTCTGCAGCGCGGCGTGTCCTCTACAGGCCACGGCTGCAGCCACGGAGTGCGGCCCCCCATCATCCCAGGGTGGTCTCTTACCCTCAGCTCCTGTTTGGGCTCAATATTCTTAATTGTGGTGTAATATATGTGCTGTCCGTACTGATACGCCACCAGGTTCTGCTCCAGGTGATTCTGTGCCGGACGCACAAACATCATCCAGTTACAGAGACTTTCCTCCGACAGATCGAACCACAGATCCTCCTGATACGGCTCCGGCGGCTCCAGGGAACTGTGCAACAAAACCTGGAAAAGAAGAATCTCCAAGGTCAAGATGGAATGAGGAGAGCGGCGCCATCGTCACCGACCACCGGATTGTCACCACGATCCCTGGAAATAACGCTGGAACCCCCCAAACACCACTCTAGGGGGCTCGCCTTGTGACTCCTGGCGATGCCTGAACACATGGTGCTGGTAGAGGTGACGAGCCGCGGGAAGAGGGGGCGGCCCGGCTCCCCCGACGAGCCGCGGGGAGAGGGGGCGGCCCGGCTCCCCCGACGAGCCGCGGGGAGAGGGGGCGGCCCGGCTCCCCCGACGAGCCGCGGGGAGAGGGGGCGGCCCGGCTCCCCCGACGAGCCGCGGGGAGAGAGGGCGGCCCGGCTCCCCCGACGAGCCGCGGGGAGAGGGGGCGGCCCGGCTCCCCCGACGAGCCGCGGGGAGAGGGGGCGGCGGTTCGGCTCCTCTGACGAGCTACGCTGGGTTGGATACATGGCAGTATCTGGCACATGAGTGATATAGTGAAGTGCACTGGCCTCTGCTTCATCTCTGCATGTGCCGGGCATCAATACCACCCAATCACCGCTCTATAGGAGAAGATGGCGGTGGTTTGGGGGCTCCTGACAGATTCTCTGGATCTCTATTTACAGCATGCGGCCCCTCCTGTGGGATCTACAAGGAAGATGAGGGGCCGGACACTGCGCTCCGCACCTGGTCTCACAGCCTAATCCTAACAGTCACAAACCTTCAGATGGATGTAGCTCTCCTTCAGCTCGGACTTTTTGACTAGAGGTCCCTCCAAGGGCCCGAACTGTGTGCGCTTGGGAATGCGGCGTTTGGAGTAAACCCCGCCGAGGAAGCGGTCGATGTACAGGACCAGAGGCAGACTGGCGCGAGCTCGGGTCAGGACGGGGCGGTTGGGAATGGGATGGAGGGCTCCGTGTTTGGGGCAAACGGAGGGATGGGCATTGTTACACTCCTCACACCCTGCAAGACACAAGAAGTCACAAAATGTCCCCAAAAAAGTCACACACACAGCGGGAAATGAGACGTTGCAGGCTCGGGGTCCATGGCCGGACAGTCACCGCACCCCCCCACACACACCTAGCGCACCCCCCCCCCCCACTCACACCGCGCGCACCCCCCCCACACTCACACCGCACACACCACCCCCGCCCCACTCACACCGCACGCACCCCCCCCCCACTCACACCGCACGCACCCCCCCCCCACTCACACCGCACGCACCCCCCCATACACTCACACCCCGCGCACCCCCGCCCCACTCACACCCTGCGCACCCCCGCCCCACTCACACCCTGCGCACCCCCGCCCCACTCACACCCTGCGCACCCCCGCCCCACTCACACCCCGCGCACCCCCGCCCCACTCACAGCGCGCGCCATCGGCTTCTTAAAGATAGAAGGTAAGGAGAAATAAGAAGCGCTCACTCACACAGATCATTGGGATCAAAGGGTCGAGGAGGATCTGGATCCCACTCATCTATATCAGACTCCTCGCCTTCATCATCGTCTTCCTCCTCATCATCATCATCGTCGTCATCGTCCTCATCGTCGTCCTCATCCTCATCATCGTCGTCCTTGGCCTGGGAATCAGCGCTCGAGCTCTGCAGCGTGGCCATGTCTGCCGCACCCTCCACGCCGTCCACAGGAGGCAGGCCGCTGTGGTGCACGGAGAGCGATGGCTGCACATGGGGAGAGACACGGACAGTCTCCAGCAGATCAATGCCCCCTCCCTAACGCTGCCGTCGTGGCGTGCCCGGGACACGCACGCTGCACTTGTTGGGAAAGATTTGGCAACGTTCCCCTTTTCTCAGGAGGTGGAAAATCGCAAAACATACAGGAGAGGAAACTAAGATCTGCTCAGTCAGCTCCTCTAATGCTTCTACATAAGGCCACACAATGGGGCATCCATGACACACATGGTAGTCACAGATCACGTGGACACAGCTAGGGGCACCAGATAATGTCAGCGAGGTCCATCACACCCACCCCATACTTAGCCGTCAGGACATCTATCCTAGTATTTTGGGGTGGAGGGGCTGTCACCTGGACCCTCACTGATCCGTCATGTGCCACCACCCTGAGGGGGCTCCTTACCTGCGGCACGGCCTCCAATGCCAGGGTCTGGGCAGATTCAGGGACACTGCTGAGCACGGCTAGGTTGGCAGCGTTCATGCTCTGTGACGCAGGCAGCAATACTGTAACCTGGAATATAAAGCATAGCGCTGTGCACACTGCGCACAGGGACACAAATGGCGCGTGCAACCGGAGCAGAGACGTCCCGTTACCTGTTGGGTGGTGGCATCTTGCTGGACGTAGGCAACCTGGGGCTGGTCTGAAAAAAGCGCCTGAAAACGAGAACGCAGATTTCTGTCACCTTAGGAAATTCAGGCCGTCTCCCCCGACCCTCAGCGACCGCACCCTCAGCTCCCCCCGACCCTCAGCGACCGCACGCTCGTCTCCCCCGACCCTCAGCGACCGCACGCTCGTCTCCCCCGACCCTCAGCGACCGCACGCTCGTCTCCCCCGACCCTCAGCGACCGCACGCTCGTCTCCCCCGACCCTCAGCGACCGCACGCTCGTCTCCCCCGACCCTCAGCGACCGCACGCTCGTCTCCCCCGACCCTCAGCGACCCCACGCTCGTCTCCCCCGACCCTCAGCGACCGCACGCTCGTCTCCCCCGACCCTCAGCGACCGCACGCTCGTCTCCCCGACCCTCAGCGACCGCACGCTCGTCTCGCCCGACCCTCAGCGACCGCACGCTCGTCTCCCCCGACCCTCAGCGACCGCACGCTCGTCTCGCCCGACCCTCAGCGACCGCACGCTCGTCTCTCCCGACCCTCAGCGACCGCACGCTCGTCTCCCCCGACCCTCAGCGATCGCACGCTCGTCTCCCCCGACCCTCAGCGATCGCACGCTCGCCTCATCCGACCCTCAGCGATCGCACGCTCGTCTCCCCCGACCCTCAGCGATTGCAAGCTCGTCTCATCCGATCCTCAGATGTCAGCGATCGCACACCCGTCTCATCCGATCCTCAGATCTCAGCGCTCGCACGCTCGTCTCATCCGATCCTCAGACCTAAGCGTGCTCTGCGCAGCTTATGTTGAATATGACTAAACTGTCAATGTTTGACCACAGGTTGCTGTATATGGCAGACACGGAGGTCTCTGTAAGGCCCACGGCCACCATGGCCACCCATCAGCACCCTGTCATCTCGATGCAGGGCATCAATGGGCAGAATGAGGGACTGATCTCGCTGCATCTGCAGCATGTAAAGAGTTAAACAGCCAGTATCACACATGGCCGTGAGTGGATCTATCAGGTGGCAGGTGCGGATGGGCAGCTCCTTACATGTAGGTGGACGGCCGGATGTCTCTTACCAGGCAGGACCCGGCGGGGAGTGGGGCTCAGTGTGAGGTCTCATTACAGTAAGGAGGCAGATTCCCTGTACAGCAGCCTCCCTCCCGGCCAGCGAGGCCCAGTATAACGCCTGTCAGGAGGAAGACTCCACAATGGACGCCTCCTGGAGCTCATATACAATAACGGCCTGCTTTCAGTCATTCAGCTTTATAAAACGATGGAACAGAAGCCCCACAAGCTCGGTCAGGGGAGTCGTGTTCGGCCCATTTTTTACATTTACGCCCCATACCTGTGACCCGTCCACGGGATGAATATACACCAGGGTGTGTTCTGAGGCGTCCACTGAAGTAAATGAAGAGCCGTCGGCCGTGTACACCACCTGCTGCGGCGGACGCTCATGGTCATCACTGTACACAATCTGAGCCACAGCGCCCCCGTCTGGAACAAAGTGCACCTGCAGACGGAAAGTGAAGGAGTGGGAAAGGCAAAAGTGAGGAGTACTTTAGGAGTCGGAGTCGGTTCATTTTACACTGACTTCATAAAAATGGGCTCCGACTCCGACTCCACAGCCCTGCAGGGAACGACGAGCAAATATGGAGACCAAGGAAAGCAAACCAGCCGCAATATACAAGAACTACGTTATTAGGGGTTTACTACAGCTCCTGTTATTCCAGGACTCACGACCCCCGCACGAGTGTGAGGTCTTAGACGAGCCCATGTAAGTGGTGCTTCTGCTCCCAGCATTTGGGATTTCTCGTTCCTCCCATCCAGTACTGTAGGGAATAATCAGGCGGGCGGGTGTCTGAGGGCTACCTGGGCCGCGTTTGGTGTCTGGTCCTCTGCCGGAGGCCACACGTGAGGACTTTCTTGCTTGGAATCCATTGTGAACGAAAACCTCCAAGTCAGCGACTACTCCGCAGCGCCGGCTGTGAATACGGAGCTCTCATCTGTCCACAGCGTCTCCTCGGGGACATGGCATAGTCAATCCGGGCAACATGGCTGCAAGAGAACACAGGTCAGTGCAAAATGCAGACGATCAACATCTATAGACACAACATCGCCTTCCAGGTCACGGCGGCGCTCACCGCCCTTCGGGTCACGGCGGCGCTCACCGCCCTTCGGGTCACGGCGGCGCTCACCGCCCTTCGGGTCACGGCGGCGCTCACCGCCCTTCGGGTCACGGCGATGCTCACCACCCTTCGGGTCACGGCGGCGCTCACCGCCCTTCGGGTCACGGCGGCGCTCACCGCCCTTCGGGTCACGGCGACGCTCACCGCCTTCCGGGTCACGGCAGCGCTCACCACCTTCCGGATCACGGCGGCGCTCACCACCCTTCGGGTCACGGCGGCGCTCATCGCTGCAGCCGTATGAGCAGCTTCGTCATTCCAGAGTGTGAGAAAGAGGAGTGACTGCACCATATGGAGGATGAGACACAATCATGGCTCCTACGGGATGTCAATGACCAGAAGAGCTGTCTTGTGAGGGCCTTGTATCTATTGGGGACATATCATTTGCTTTTGGGGACAGCAGAGCACAGCCGTCTTTGGCGCGTCTAGCTGAGGACCATAGTCAGACACAAGCGGTTATTATAATCCTTCCTACAAGGCTGGTCCCGCTCCTACCTTCCATAGATCTCATCACCGCACCCGGCAGAATCGCAGAACTTCATACCCTAATCTCACAGAACAAGCAGAACGTTTCGCTCGTTCCCGGATTGATGAGCCGCCGGGAGCTTCCATCTGACAAGGGCTTTTGATTAGATTGAGGGAGGACTTGTTATCTCAGCGCTCGGCGTCGGACGCGGTTCAGGATGAAAAGGCCGATACTTGATGAAACGTTTGCAATCTCCTTCCACAGGCGACTCTCCTGCACGGAGCAGCGCGGCGCCATCTGCTGGGCTTAATCACTTGTTTGATGTTGATTGGTTCAGGACAGAAGTGGCTGCGCTTGCACCATTTCATGTCACACTTGGGCTGAAGGCAGAGGAGCGGCGGATGCCGCATATGGACCCCCTCGTAAGATGCGCTGGAGGGGCAGCTGCATCTGCTGAGCCCCCGCTCCTCGGGGAAAGTACTCAGCACTTGGTGTGATCACATTGGCCTCTCCGTGACTCCATTCCTGTAATGGCGCCATAGAGTGGTCCACACAATTAATAGGCAGTGGGCGCAGTCTTATATCCCCGGGGGACTGCTCACTGCCCGAGCAGTCTTCAGAAGATGAACATTTTACCCATGCCAGGGGGAGTACGAGCCCCATCATTGCCCTGCAGTCCATGGACTCGTTCTGTCTACACGGATACATTGTGACAAGTGAGCGACACAATGTTTATTAAGGTCCCTCTAAAATAAGTGCCGAGAGCCGGCAATCTCCAGCTCAGAGAACCAGAGCCATGGTATCGGGAGGGTTAATACTATGCTGGGCTTTGGCGCAGTGCACACTGGTGTTGGCTGTGCAGAGGTTCGGGGGAATAGCTGCAGACCTGTCCCTTGCTCCCAACAGCAAGATGGGAGAAGCCATAAGCCAACCAGAGCCAAATCCTGCAGGAGCCTCACAAGCAAAAACTGCAGCCTGCGCCTGCCCGGCCACCCCGCTATCCAGAGGGGAGGAGGAAAACTGCTGCCTACACCTGCCCGGCCGCCCCGCTATCCAGAGGGGAGGAGGAAAACTGCTGCCTGCACCTGCCCGACCGCCCCACTATCCAGAGGGTAGGAGGAAAACTGCTGACTGCACCTGCCCGGCCGCCCCGCTATCCAGAGAGGAGGAGGGAAAACTGCTGCCTGCACCTGCCCGGCCGCCCCGCTATCCAGAGGGGAGGAGGAAAACTGCTGCCTGCACCTGCCCGGCAGCCCCACTATCCAGAGGGTAGAAGGAAAACTGCTGCCTGCACCTGCCCCGCTATCCAGAGAGGAGGAGGGAAAACTGCTGCCTGCACCTGCCCGGCCGCCCCGCTATCCAGAGGGGAGGAGGAAAACTGCTGCCTGCACCTGCCCGGCCGCCCCACTATCCAGAGGGTAGAAGGAAAACTGCTGCCTGCATCTGCCCGGCCGCCCCACTATCCAGAGGGAAGGAGGAAAACTGCTCCCTGCACCTGCCGGGCCGCCCCACTATCCAGAGGGGAAGAGGAAAACTGCTCCCTGCACCTGCCCGGCCGCCCCGCTATCCAGAGGGGAGTAGGAAAACTGCTGCCTGCACCTGCCCGGCCGCCCCGCTATCCAGAGGGGAGGAGGAAAACTGCTGCCTGCACCTGCCCGGCCGCCCCACTATCCAGAGGGTAGGAGGAAAACTGCTGCCTGCACCTGCCCGGCCGCCCCACTATCCAGAGGGCAGAAGGAAAACTGCTGCCTGCACCTGCCGGGCCGCCCCACTATCCAGAGGGTAGAAGGAAAACTGCTCCCTGCACCTGCCCGGCCGCCCCGCTATCCAGAGGGTAGGAGGAAAACTGCTGCCTGCATCTGCCCGGCCGCCCCGCTATCCAGAGGGTAGGAGGAAAACTGCTGCCTGCACCTGCCCGGCCGCCCCGCTATCCAGAGGGGAGGAGGAAAACTGCTGCCTGCACCTGCCCGGCCGCCCCGCTATCCAGAGGGGAAGAGGAAAACTGCTCCCTGCACCTGCCCCGCTATCCAGAGAGGAGGAGGAAAAACTGCTGCGTGCACCTGCCCGGCCGCCCCGCTATCCAGAGGGGAGGAGGAAAACTGCTGCCTGCACCTGCCCGGACGCCCCGCTATCCAGAGGGTAGGAGGAAAACTGCTGCCTGCACCTGCCCGGCCGCCCCACTATCCAGAGAGAAGGAGGAAAACTGCTCCCTGCACCTGCCGGGCCGCCCCGCTATCCAGAGGGGAGGAGGAAAACTGCTGCCTGCACCTGCCCGGCCGCCCCGCTATCCAGAGGGGAGGAGGAAAACTGCTGCCTGCACCTGCCCAGCTGCCCCAATATCCAGAGGGGAGGAGGGAAAACTGCTGCCTGCAACTGCCCGGCCGCCCCACTATCCAGAGGGTAGAAGGAAAACTGCTCCCTGCACCTTCCCGGCCGCCCCACTATCCAGAGGGTAGGAGGAAAACTGCTGCCTGCACCTGCTCGGCCGCCCCACTATCCAGAGGGTAGGAGGAAAACTGCTGCCTGCACCTGCCCGGCCGCCCCGCTATCCAGAGGGGAGGAAGAAAACTGCTGCCTCCACCTGCCCGGCCGCCCCGCTATCCAGAGGGGAGGAGGAAAACTGCTCCCTGCACCTGCCGGGCCGCCCCGCTATCCACAGGGGAGGAGGAAAACTGCTCCCTGCACCTGCCCCGCTATCCAGAGAGGAGGAGGGAAAACTGCTGCCTGCACCTGCCCGGCCGCCCCGCTATCCAGAGGGGAGGAGGAAAACTGCTGCCTGCACCTGCCGGGCCGCCCCGCTATCCAGAGGGGAGGAGGAAAACTGCTGCCTACACCAGCCCGGCCGCCCCGCTATCCAGAAGGTAGGAGGAAAACTGCTGCCTGCACCTGCCCGGCCGCCCCACTATCCAGAGGGAAGGAGGAAAACTGCTCCCTGCACCTGCCGGGCCGTCCCGCTATCCAGAGGGGAAGAGGAAAACTGCTGCCTGCACCTGCCCGGCCGCCCCGCTATCCAGAGGGGAGGAGGAAAACTGCTGCCTGCACCTGCCCGGCCGCCCCACTATCCAGAGAGGAGGATGGAAAACTGCTGCCTGCACCTGCCGGGCCGCCCCGCTATCCAGAGGGGAAGAGGAAAACTGCTCCCTGCACCTGCCCCGCTATCCAGAGAGGAGGAGGAAAAACTGCTGCGTGCACCTGCCCGGCCGCCCCGCTATCCAGAGGGGAGGAGGAAAACTGCTGCCTGCACCTGCCCGGCCGCCCCGCTATCCAGAGGGTAGGAGGAAAACTGCTGCCTGCACCTGCCCGGCCGCCCCACTATCCAGAGAGAAGGAGGAAAACTGCTCCCTGCACCTGCCGGGCCGCCCCGCTATCCAGAGGGGAGGAGGAAAACTGCTGCCTGCACCTGCCCGGCCGCCCCGCTATGCAGAGGGGAGGAGGAAAACTGCTGCCTGCACCTGCCCGGCTGCCCCAATATCCAGAGGGGAGGAGGGAAAACTGCTGCCTGCAACTGCCCGGCCGCCCCACTATCCAGAGGGTAGAAGGAAAACTGCTCCCTGCACCTTCCCGGCCGCCCCACTATCCAGAGGGTAGGAGGAAAACTGCTGCCTGCACCTGCCCGGCCGCCCCACTATCCAGAGGTTAGGAGGAAAACTGCTGCCTGCACCTGCCCGGCCGCCCCGCTATCCAGAGGGGAGGAGGAAAACTGCTGCCTGCACCTGCCCGGCCGCCCCGCTATCCAGAGGGGAGGAGGAAAACTGCTCCCTGCACCTGCCGGGCCGCCCCGCTATCCAGAGGGGAGGAGGAAAACTGCTCCCTGCACCTGCCCCGCTATCCAGAGAGGAGGAGGGAAAACTGCTGCCTGCACCTGCCCGGCCGCCCCGTTATCCAGAGGGGAGGAGGAAAACTGCTGCCTGCACCTGCCGGGCCGCCCCGCTATCCAGAGGGGAGGAGGAAAACTGCTGCCTGCACCAGCCCGGCCGCCCCGCTATCCAGAAGGTAGGAGGAAAACTGCTGCCTGCACCTGCCCGGCCGCCCCACTATACAGAGGGAAGGAGGAAAACTGCTCCCTGCACCTGCCGGGCCGCCCCGCTATCCAGAGGGGAGGAGGAAAACTGCTGCCTGCACCTGCCCGGCCGCCCCGCTATCCAGAGGGGAGGAGGAAAACTGCTGCCTGCACCTGCCCGGCCGCCCCACTATCCAGAGAGGAGGATGGAAAACTGCTGCCTGCACCTGCCCGGCCGCCCCACTATCCAGAGGGTAGAAGGAAAACTGCCCCCTGCACCTTCCCGGCCGCCCCACTATCCAGAGGGTAGGAGGAAAACTGCTGCCTGCACCTGCCCGGCCGCCCCACTATCCAGAGGGTAGAAGGAAAACTGCTACCTGCACCTGCCCGGCCGCCCCGCTATCCAGAGGGTAGGAGGAAAACTGCTGCCTGCACCTGCCCGGCCGCCCCGCTATCCAGAGGGTAGGAGGAAAACTGCTCCCTGCACCTGCCGGGCCGTCCCGCTATCCAGAGGGGAGGAGGGAAAACTGCTGCCTGCACCTGCCCGGCTGCCCCGCTATCCAGAGGGGAGGAGGGAAAACTGCTCCCTCCATCTGCCCGACCGCCCCACTATCCAGAGGGGAAGAGGAAAACTGCTGCCTGCACCTGCCCGGCCGCCCCGCTATCCAGAAGGGAGGAGGAAAACTGCTGCCTGCACCTGACCGGCCGCCCCGCTATCCAGAGGGGAGGAGGAAAACTGCTGCTTGCACCTGCCCGGCCGCCCCGCTATCCAGAGGGGAGGAGGAAAACTGCTCCCTGCACCTGCCCCGCTATCCAGAGAGGAGGAGGGAAAACTGCTGCCTGCACCTGCCCGGCCGCCCCGCTATCCAGAGGGGAGGAGGAAAACTGCTGCCTGCACCTGCCCAGCCGCCCCGCTATCCAGAGGGGAGGAGGAAAACTGCTGCCTGCACCTGCCAGGCCGCCCCGCTATCCAGAGTGTAGGAGGAAAACTGCTGCCTGCACCTGCCCGGCCGCCCCACTATCCAGAGGGAAGGAGGAAAACTGCTCCCTGCACCTGCCGGGCCGCCCCGCTATCCAGAGGGGAGGAGGAAAACTGCTGCCTGCACCTGCTCGACCGCCCCACTATCCAGAGGGGAGGAGGGAAAACTGCTGCCTGCACCTGCCCGGCAGCCCCGCTATCCAGAGGGTAGGAGGAAAACTGCTGCCTGCACCTGTCCGGCCGCCCCACTATCCAGAGGGTAGGAGGAAAACTGCTGCCTGCACCTACCCGGCCGCCCCACTATCCAGAAGGCAGGAGGGAAAACTGCTGCCTGCACCGGCCCCGCTATCCAGAGAGGAGGGAAAACTGCTGTCTTCACCTGCCCAGCCGCCCCACTATCCAGAGAGGAGGAGGGAAAACTGCTGCCTGCACCTGCCCGGCCGCCCCGCTATCCAGAGGGTAGGAGGGAAAACTGCTGCCTGCACCTGCCCGGCCGCCCCGCTATCCAGAGGGTAGGAGGAAAACTGCTGCCTGCACCTGCCCGGCCGCCCCACTATCCAGAGGGGAGGAGGGAAAACTGCTGCCTGCACCTGCCCAGCCGCCCCGCTATCCAGAGGGGAGGAGGGAAAACTGCTGCCTGCACCTGCCCAGCCGCCCCGCTATCCAGAGGAGAGGAGGGAAAACTGCTGCCTGCACCTGCCCCGCTATCCAGAGAGGAGGAGGGAAAACTGCAGCCTGCACCTGCCCAGCCGCCCCGCTATCCAGAGGGGAGGAGGAAAACTGCTGCCTGCACCTGCCCAGCCGCCCCGCTATCCAGAGGGTAGGATGAAAACTGCTCCCTGCACCTGCCCGGCCACCCCACTATACGGAGGGGAGGAGGAAAACTGCAGCCTGCACCTGCCCGGCCACCCCACTATCCGGAGGGGAGGAGGGAAAACTGCTGCCTGCACCTGCCCGGCCGCCCCGCTATCCAGAGGGAAGGAGGAAAACTGCTGCCTGCACCTGCCCGGCCGCCCCGCTATCCAGAGGGTAGGATGAAAACTGTTCCCTGCACCTGCCCGGCCGCCCCACTATCCAGAGGGGAGGAGGGAAAACTGCTGCCTGCACCTGTCCGGCCGCCCCGCTATCCAGAGGGGAGGAGGGAAAACTGCTGTCTGCACCTGCACGGCCGCCCCACTATCCAGAGGGTAGAAGGAAAACTGCTCCCAGCACCTTCCCGGCCGCCCCACTATCCAGAGGGCAGGAGGAAAACTGCTCCCTGCACCTGCCCGGCCGCCCCGCTGTCCAGAGGGTAGGAGGAAAACTGCTGCCTGGACCTGCCCGGCCGCCCCACTATCCAGAGGGGAGGAGGGAAAACTGCTGCCTGGACCTGCCCGACCGCCCCACTATCCAGAGGGTAGGAGAAAAACTGCTGCCTGCACCTGCCAGGCCGCCCCACTATCCAGAGGGGAGGAGAGAAAACTGCTGCCTGCACCTGTCCGGCCGCCCCGCTATCCAGAGGGTAGGAGGAAAACTGCTCCCTGCACCTGCCCGGCCGCCCCACTATCCAGAGGGGAGGAGGAAAACTGCTGCCTGCACCTGCCCGGCCGCCTCGCTATCCAGAGGGGAGGAGGGAAAACTGCAGCCTGCACCTGCCCGGCCACCCCACTATCCAGAGGGGAGGAGGGAAAACTGCTGCCTGCACCTGCCCGGCCGCCCCGATATCCAGAGGGGAGGAGGAAAACTGCTGCCTGGACCTGCCCGGCCGCCCCGCTATCCAGAGGGAAGGAGGAAAACTGCTGCCTGCACCTGCCCGGCCGCCCCGCTATCCAGAGGGAAGGAGGAAAACTGCTGCCTGCACCTGCCCGGCCGCCCCGCTATCCAGAGGGTAGGAGAAAAACTGCTGCCTGCACCTGCCAGGCCGCCCCACTATCCAGAGGGGAGGAGAGAAAACTGCTGCCTGCACCTGCCCGGCCGCCCCACTATCCAGAGGGTAGGAGGAAAACTGCTGCCTGCACCTGCCCGGCCGCCCCGCTATCCAGAGAGGAGGAGGGAAAACTGCTGCCTGCACCTGCCCGGCCGCCCCGCTATCCAGAGGGGAGGAGGGAAAACTGCTGCCTGCACCTGCCCGGCCGCCCCACTATCCAGAGAGTAGAAGGAAAACTGCTCACTGCACCTTACCGGCCGCCCCACTATCCAGAGGGTAGGAGGAAAACTGCTCCCTGCACCTGCTCGGCCGCCCCGCTGTCCAGAGGGTAGGAGGAAAACTGCTGCCTGGTCCTGCTCGGCCGCCCCACTATCCAGAGGGGAGGAGGGAAAACTGCTGCCTGGACCTGCCCGGCCGCCCCACTATCCAGAGGGTAGGAGAAAAACTGCTGCCTGCACCTGCCAGGCCGCCCCACTATCCAGAGGGGAGGAGAGAAAACTGCTGCCTGCACCTGCCCGGCCGCCCCGCTATCCAGAGGGTAGGAGGAAAACTGCTCCCTGCACCTGCCCGGCCGCCCCGCTATCCAGAGGGTAGGAGGAAAACTGCTGCCTGCACCTGCCCGGCCGCCCCGCTATCCAGAGAGGAGGGAAAACTGCTGCCTGCACCTGCCCGGCCGCCCCGCTATCCAGAGAGGAGGAGGGAAAACTGCTGCCTGCACCTGCCCGGCCGCCCCGCTATCCAGAGGGGAGGAGGGAAAACTGCTGCCTGCACCTGCCCGGCCGCCCCGCTATCCAGAGGGTAGGAGGAAAACTGCTCCCTGCACCTGCCCGGCCACCCCACTATCCAGAGGGGAGGAGGAAAACTGCTGCCTGCACCTGCCCGGCCGCCCCGCTATCCAGAGGGGAGGAGGGAAAACTGCAGCCTGCACCTGCCCGGCCACCCCACTATCCAGAGGGGAGGAGGGAAAACTGCTGCCTGCACCTTCCCGGCCGCCCCGCTATCCAGAGGGAAGGAGGAAAACTGCTGCGTGCACCTGCCCAGCCGCCCCGTTATCCAGAGGGTAGGATGAAAACTGCTCCCTGCACCTGCCTGGCCGCCCCACTATCCAGAGGGGAGGAGGGAAAACTGCTGCCTGCACCTGCCCGGCCGCCCCGCTATCCAGAGGGGAGGAGGGAAAACTGCTGCCCGCACCTGCCTGGCCGCCCCACTATCCAGAGGGTAGAAGGAAAACTGCTCCCTGCACCTTCCCGGCCGCCCCACTATCCAGAGGGTAGGAGGAAAGCTGCTCCCTGCACCTGCCCGGCCGCCCCGCTGTCCAGAGGGTAGGAGGAAAACTGCTGCCTGGACCTGCCCGGCCGCCCCACTATCCAGAGGGGAGGAGGGAAAACTGCTGCCAGCACCTGCCCGGCCGCCCCGCTATCCAGAGGGGAGGAGGGAAAACTGCTGCCTGCACCTGTCCGGCCGCCCCGCTATCCAGAGGGTACGAGGAAAACTGCTGCCTGCACCTGCCCGGCCGCCCCGCTATCCAGAGAGGAGGAGGGAAAACTGCTGCCTGCACCTGCCCGGGCCGCCCCGATATCCAGAGGTGAGGAGGGAAAACTGCTACCTGCACCTGCCCGGACGCTCTGCTAGCCAGAGGTGAGGAGGGAAAACTGCTGCCTGCTCCTGCCCGGCTGCCCCACTATCCAGAGAGGAGGAGGGAAAACTGCTGCCTGCACCTGCCCGGCCGCCCCGCTATCCAGAGGGTAGGAGGGAAAACTGCTGCCTGCACCTGCCCAGCCACACCGCTATCCAGAGGGGAGGAGGAAAACTGCTGCCTGCACCTGCCCGACCGCCGCACTATCCAGAGGGGAGGAGGGAAAACTGCTGCCTCCACCTGCCCGGCCGCCCCGCTATCCAGAGGGAAGGAGGAAAACAGCCTGCCTGCACCTGCCCGGCCGCCCTACTATCCAGAGGGGAGGAGGGAAAACTGCTGCCTGGACCTGCCCGGCCGCCCCACTATCCAGAGGGTAGGAGAAAAACTGCTGCCTGCACCTGCCCGGCCGCCCCGCTATCCAGAGAGGAGGGAAAACTGCTGCCTGCACCTGCCCGGCCGCCCCGCTATCCAGAGAGGAGGAGGGAAAACTGCTGCCTGCACCTGCCCGGCCGCCCCGCTATCCAGAGGGGAGGAGGGAAAACTGCTGCCTGCACCTGCCCGGCCGCCCCGCTATCCAGAGGGTAGGAGGAAAACTGCTCCCTGCACCTGCCCGGCCACCCCACTATCCAGAGGGGAGGAGGAAAACTGCTGCCTGCACCTGCCCGGCCGCCCCGCTATCCAGAGGGGAGGAGGGAAAACTGCAGCCTGCACCTGCCCGGCCACCCCACTATCCAGAGGGGAGGAGGGAAAACTGCTGCCTGCACCTTCCCGGCCGCCCCGCTATCCAGAGGGAAGGAGGAAAACTGCTGCGTGCACCTGCCCAGCCGCCCCGTTATCCAGAGGGTAGGATGAAAACTGCTCCCTGCACCTGCCCGGCCGCCCCGCTATCCAGAGAGGAGGAGGGAAAACTGCTGCCTGCACCTGCCCAGCCGCCCCGCTATCCAGAGGGTAGGAGGAAAACTGCTGCCTGCACCTGCCCGGCCGCCCCACTATCCAGAGGGGAGGAGGGAAAACTGATGCCTGCACCTGCCCGGCCGCCCCGCTATCCAGAGGGGAGGAGGGAAAACTGCTGCCTGCACCTGCCTGGCCGCCCCAATATCCAGAGGGTAGAAGGAAAACTGCTCCCTGCACCTTCCCGGCCGCCCCACTATCCAGAGGGTAGGAGGAAAGCTGCTCCCTGCACCTGTCCGGCCGCCCCGCTGTCCAGAGGGTAGGAGGAAAACTGCTGCCTGCACCTGCCCGGCCGCCCCACTATCCAGAGGGGAGGAGGGAAAACTGCTGCCTGGACCTGCCCGGCCGCCCCACTATCCAGAGGGTAGGAGAAAAACTGCTGCCTGCACCTGCCAGGCCGCCCCACTATCCAGAGGGGAGGAGAGAAAACTGCTGCCTGCACCTGCCCGGCCGCCCAGCTATCCAGAGGGTAGGAGGAAAACTGCTCCCTGCACCTGCCCGGCCGCCCCGCTATCCAGAGGGTAGGAGGAAAACTGCTCCCTGCACCTGCCCGGCCGCCCCGCTATCCAGAGAGGAGGAGAGAAAACAGCTGCCTGCACCTCACCGGCCGCCCCACTATCCAGAGGGGAGGAGGGAAAACTGCTGCCTGGACCTGCCCGGCCGCCCCACTATCCAGAGGGTAGGAGAAAAACTGCTGCCTGCACCTGCCCGGCCGCCCCGCTATCCAGAGGGAAGGAGGAAAACTGCTCCCTGCACCTGCCCGGCCGCCCCGCTATCCAGAGGGAAGGAGGAAAACTGCTGCCTGCACCTGCCCGGCCGCCCCGCTATCCAGAGGGAAGGAGGAAAACTGCTGCCTGCACCTGCCCGGCCGCCCCGCTATCCAGAGGGGAGGAGGGAAAACTGCTGCCTGGACCTGCCCCGCTATCCAGAGGGAAGGAGGAAAACTGCTCCCTGCACCTTCACCTGCCCCCCGGCCGCCCCGCTATCCAGAGGGAAGGAGGAAAACAGCTGCCTGCACCTGCCCGGCCGCCCCGCTATCCAGAGAGGAGGAGGGAAAACTGCTGCCTGCACCTGCCCAGCCGCCGAGCTATCCAGAGGGAAGGAGGAAAACAGCTGCCTGCACCTGCCCAGCCGCCGAGCTATCCAGAGGGAAGGAGGGAAACTACTCCCTGCACCTGCCCGGCCGCCCCGCTATCCAGAGGGTAGGAGGAAAACTGCTCCCTGCACCTGCCCGACCGCCCCACTATCCAGAGGGGAAGAGGATAACTGCTCCCTGCACCTGCCCGGCCGCCCCGCTATCCAGAGGGTAGGAGGAAAACTGCTGCCTGCACCTGCCCGGCCGCCCCGCTATCCAGAGGGTAGGAGGAAAACTGCTCCCTGCACCTGCCCGACCGCCCCGCTATCCAGAGGGTAGGAGGAAAACTGCTCCCTGCACCGGCCCGACCGAAGACTGGAAAACATGTATTTGGAAGTCGCCTTTCTACACTCATCAGGAGAGCTTTAAACTAGAACAATGTGGGAAGGGAAGCAAAAGGCCAGAAAAAGCCATACAGCTGACAAATACTATTGAGATCTCTGCTACTCGAAGTGGAAAAGAAGAACAAAGACAAAAAAATCTAAATAAAAATATGGGAGGAAGAGAAACCAATCACAAACTAAAATGTTTTTATACAAATGCACAAAGCATGGGCAACAAACAAGGAGAATTGGAACTACTAACGCAGGAAAAGGAATATGATGTCATTGGAATCACTGAAACTTGGTGGGACGATACACATGATTGGAATAAAAGGCTAAAAGGATACAACTTATTTGCAAGAAACAGACTTGATAAACGAGGAGGAGGTGTCGCATTGTATGTTAGAAAAGCGTATATCTGCACAGAGATTGAAGCTTCAGAGACTGGGAGTTCTGTGGAAACTGTTTGGGTAAGAATACAAGGAGAGAACAACGGAAAGGACACCATTGTAGGCATTTACTACAGGCCACCTGGGCAAGCTGAAGATATGGATGAACTCTTTATGTATCAAATGACCAAGTTCTCCAAAAAATATGACGTAGTGGTCATGGGAGATTTCAACTATCCAGACATTTGTTGGGAATCTCTCTCAAGTAAAACTAACAGGTCAAGCAAATTCTTATCCTCTCTTGCTGACAACTTTATCTTCCAAAAGGTAGGGGAGAAAACAAGGGGATCTGCTACTTTGGATCTAATCCTTATAAACAGGGAGGAAATGGTTGAGGAGGTAAAGGTGGCTGGGACCCTAGGAGGCATCGATCATGCTATTATAGAATTTTGGATAACTAGAGGAGGAAGACATGTGAAGACTCAAACTTCAAGGTTAGATTTTAGAAAGGCAGATTTTAAGAGACTCAGAAAGAGAATAGGAGGGATCCAATGGCTGGATGTCCTTAAGGACAAAAATGTCCAGGAAGGATGGGAAATTTTTAAAAATGAGATTCTCAAAGCACAATCGTTAACAATCCCGAAAAGTAGGAAGAATGGGAAGCATTTAAGGAAACCAGGATGGATGAACACAGAACTTAAACACATGCTAAAAAGAAAGAAAGAAATGTTTATTAAATGGAAAGAGGGAGGCATATCTAAAGAAGATTATAATGCAGTCTGCAGATCCTGCAGGGCATGTATCAGGTTAGCTAAAGCTGACAATGAATTAAGGCTTGCAAGAGATGTCAAAAGCAATAAAAAAGGATTTTGGGGGTATGTCAAAAGTAAAAGAAAAGTCAAAGATGCTATAGGATTTTTACAGGATGAAAATGGAGAAATGGTAAGAGAGGATGTTGAGAAGGCCGAACTTTTTAATTCCTATTTTGCATCTGTTTTCTCTCAGAAAGAAAATGTAACATCAACTGATCTTCACTGTCCTTTTAAAGGAATAGAGGAATTCAAGTTATCTGTAAACAGAAAGATTGTGAGGGAATATTTAGCTAACATAAATGAGTTCAAGTCTCCAGGTCCAGATGAATTACACCCCAGAGTACTGAAGGAGATCGTAGAAGAAATTTTAGAACCACTCTCCATAATCTTTGAAAATTCTTGGAGAACAGGAGAAGTCCCAGAAGACTGGAGAAGAGCAAATGTTGTTCCTATCTTCAAAAAGGGGAAGAAGGTGGACCCAGGGAACTATAGGCCGGTGAGTCTGACTTCTATACCAGGAAAGATCTTTGAACAAATTATTAAACAACATGTATGTAAGTACATGGATAAGAATGAAGTGATTAACCAGAGTCAGCATGGGTTTGTAACTAACAAGTCATGTCAGACTAACTTAATTTCCTTCTATGACAGAATCACTGACTGGGTGGATCAGGGAAATGCTGTAGATATAGTATATCTTGACTTCAGCAAAGCATTTGACAAAGTATCTCACACCATCCTTATTGAAAAAATGACCAAGTATGCAATGGACCAGGCAACTGTTAGGTGGATTCATAACTGGCTTAGTGATCGGACTCAAAGGGTGGTTGTAAATGGCTTCACATCCAGCTGGATGAATGTCTCAAGTGGGGTACCACAGGGCTCCGTCCTGGGACCTGTATTGTTCAACATCTTTATCAATGATTTAGATGAAGGAATTGAGGGTAAACTGATTAAATTTGCTGATGACACAAAGCTAGGAGGGATAGCTAATACTAGAGAAGAGAGAGAGAGGCTTCAAAAAGACCTAAATAAACTGGAGCAGTGGGCAGCAACCAACAGAATGGTTTTTAACAGGGAAAAATGCAAAGTACTACATCTGGGCAATAAAAATGAAAAAAGCATATACAGAATGGGAGGAATAGAGCTAAGCAACAGTACATGTAAAAAGACTTAGGTATACTAATAGATCATAGACTGAACATGAGTCAACAGTGTGATGCAGCAGCAAAAAAGGCAAATACAATTCTGGGATGTAGTAACAGAAGCATACAGTCTAGATCACGTGAAGTCATTATCGGTCTTTACTCCTCTTTGGTCAGACCTCATCTGGAATACTGTGTACAGTTTTGGGCACATTTTAAAAAAGACATCGACAAACTGGAGCAAGTTCAGAGAAGAGCGACCAGAATGGTGACTGGTCTGCAAACCATGTCCTATGAGGAACGGTTGCAGGATTTGGGAATGTTTAGCTTGCAAAAAAGAAGACTGAGAGGAGACTTAATAGCTGTCTACAAATATGTCAAGGGCTGTCACATTGTAGAAGGATCATCTTTATTCTCATTTGCACAAGGAAAGACTAGAAGCAATGGGATGAAACTAAATGGGAGGAGACACAGATTAGATATTAGAAAAAACTTTTTGACAGTTAGGGTGATTAATGAGTGGAACAGGCTGCCACGAGAGGTGGTGAGTTCCCCTTCAATGGACGTCTTCAAACAGAGGCTGGACAGACATCTGTCTGAGATGATCTAGTGAATCCTGCTTTGAGCCGGGGGGTTGGACCAGATGACCCAGGAGGTCCCTTCCAACTCTACCATTCTATGATTCTATGGCCGCCCCACTATCCAGAGGGGAAGAGGAAAACTGCTCCCTGCACCTGCCCGGCCGCCCAACTATCCAGAGGGGAAGAGGAAAACTGCTCCCTGCACCTGCCCGACCGCCCCGCTATCCAGAGGGTAGGAGGAAAACTGCTCACTGCACCTGCCCGGCCGCCCCACTATCCAGAGGGTAGGAGGAAAACTGCTCACTGCAGCTGCCCGACCGCCCCACTATTCAGAGGGGAGGAGGGAAACTGCTCCCTGTACCTGCCCGGCCGTCCCGCTATCCAGAGGATAGGAGGAAAACTGCTCCCTGTACCTGCCCGGCCGTCCCGCTATCCAGAGGGGAGGAGGAAAACTGCTCCCTGCACCTGCCCGACCGCCCCGCTATCCAGAGGGGAGGAGGAAAACTGCTGCCTGCACCTGCCCGGCCGCCCCACTATCCAGAGGGGAGGAGGGAAAACTGCTGCCCCTTACCCCCACAGGCACTAGGCCCTGCCCCTTACCCCTGTAAGCACTAGGCCCTGCCCCTTACCCCCACAGGCACTAGGCCCCGCCCACTTCCCGGTTTACATCTTGGAGTCTGTTGCTGGAGCCAGATTACACGGGGCAGCAGGTTACATAGACGGGACCCCTCATGGCTGGAGGAAGACATGTGTAGATTGCAGCTTTTCAGGTGCCAGAGGACAGGATGAGGGTCTTGTTTTCTCTTTCAGGGTCTTCACTACCGGATTCCCATCATTTCAGGAGCCCAATCAAGATCACAATCCATCTTTACCTCCTGCAGCTCCAGCGATGTCAGCGCCCATGGTCCCGGGACGTCAGGTGACCTGCTATGTCACATGCTGGTGGCAGCCAATGAGAAGCCGCTCGTCAGTGGTAACTCATCAATATCTGTGCGAATGGACGTCCGCTCTGATACCAACGTAAGAGAGCGTCACATGCACAAGCAGCGGCCGAGAGAGGACGACGAACAAAAGAGAGCGTCAAGTGTACAAGCAGCGGCCGAGAGAGGACGAAGCACATAAAAGAGCGTCACATGCAAAAGCACCGGCCGAGAGAGGACGACGCACATAAGAGAGCGTCACGTGTACAAGCAGCGGCCGAGAGAGGACGACGCACATAAGAGAGCGTCACATGCACAAGCAGCGGCCGAGAAGTACGACGCACATAAGAGAGCGTCACGTGTACAAGCAGCGGCAGAGAGAGGACGACGCACATAAGAGAGCGTCACGTGTACAAGCAGCGGCCGAGAGAAGGACGACGCACATAAAAGAGCGTCACGTGTACAAGCAGCGGCCGAGAGAAGGACGACGCACATAAAAGAGCGTCACGTGTACAAGCAGCGGCAGAGAGAGGACGACGCACATAAGAGAGCGTCACGTGTACAAGCAGCGGCCGAGAGAAGGACGACGCACATAAAAGAGCGTCACGTGTACAAGCAGCGGCCGAGAGAAGGACGACGCACATAAAAGAGCGTCACGTGTACAAGCAGCGGCAGAGAGAGGACGACGCACATAAGAGAGCGTCACATGCACAAGCAGCGGCCGAGAAGTACGACGCACATAAGAGAGCGTCACGTGTACAAGCAGCGGCAGAGAGAGGACGACGCACATAAGAGAGCGTCACGTGTACAAGCAGCGGCCGAGAGAAGGACGACGCACATAAAAGAGCGTCACGTGTACAAGCAGCGGCCGAGAGAAGGACGACGCACATAAAAGAGCGTCACGTGTACAAGCAGCGGCAGAGAGAGGACGACGCACAGTGCCAGAAGAGGCGACAACAATGATGGGCAAAACAGCGGGAACAAAAAGGAAGAATAGGAAAAAAAAAAGACCCAAGGACACAACATTAGAGTCTTTATATAGAATTATTCACAACCGTTTACATTACTGCAGAGCGGCACTCACTATTCTGCTGGTGCAGTCACTGTGTACATACATTACTGATCCTGAGTTACCTCCTGTATTATACTCCAGAGCTGCACTCACTATTCTGCTGGTGCAGTCAATGTGTACATACATTACATTACTGATCCTGAGTTACCTCCTGTATTATACTCCAGAGCTGCACTCACTATTCTGCTGGTGCAGTCACTGTGTGCATACATTACATTACTGATCCTGAGTTACATCCTGTATTATACTCCAGAGCTGTACTCACTATTCTGCTGGTGCAGTCACTGTGTACATTACATTACTGATCCTGAGTTACATCCTGCATTATACTCGAGCTGCACTCACTATTCTGCTGGTGCAATCACTGTGTACATACATTACATTACTGATCCTGAGTTACCTCCTGTATTATACTCCAGAGCTGCACTCACTATTCTGCTGGTGCAGTCACTGTGTGCATACATTACATTACTGATCCTGAGTTACCTCCTGTATTATACTCCAGAGCTGCACTCACTATTCTGCTGGTGCAGTCACTGTGTGCATACATTACATTACTGATCCTGAGTTACATCCTGTATTATACCCCAGAGCTGCACTCACTATTCTGCTGGTGCAGTCACTGTGTACATACATTACATTACTGATCCTCAGTTACATCCTGTATTATACTCCAGAGCTGCACTCACTATTCTGCTGGTGCAGTCAATGTGTACATACATTACATAACTGATCCTGAGTTACCTCCTGTATTATACTCCAGAGCTGCACTCACTATTCTGCTGCAGTCACTGTGTACATACATTACATTACTGATCCTAAGTCACATCCTGTATTATACCCCAGAGCTGCACTCACTATTCTGCTGGTGCAGTCACTGTGTACATACATTACATTACTGATCCTGAGTTACATCCTGTATTATACTCCAGAGCTGCACTCACTATTCTGCTGGTGCAGTCACTGTGTACATACATTACATTACTGATCCTGAGTTACATCCTGTATTATACTCCAGAGCTGCACTCACTATTCTG
Source organism: Phyllobates terribilis (assembly GCF_046119375.1). Lineage (NCBI taxonomy): Eukaryota > Metazoa > Chordata > Amphibia > Anura > Dendrobatidae > Phyllobates > Phyllobates terribilis. The sequence goes on from NW_027362772.1 coordinate 317,862,243, forward strand.
CTGGTGCGGTCACTGTGTACATACATTACATTACTGATCCTGAGTTACATCCTGTATTATACTCCAGAGCTGCACTCACTATTCTGCTGGTGCAGTCACTGTGTTCATACATTACATTACTGATCCTGAGTTGCCTCCTGTATTATACTCCAGAGCTGCACTCACTATTCTGCTGGTGCAGTCACTGTGTACATACATTACATTACTGATCCTGAGTTACATCCTGTATTACACCCCAGAGCTGCACTCACTATTCTGCTGGTGCAGTCACTGTGTACATACATTACATTACTGATCCTGAGTTACATCCTGTATTATACCCCAGAGCTGCACTCACTATTCTGCTGGTGCAGTCACTGTGTACATACATTACACTACTACTCCTGAGTTACATCCTGTATTACACCCCAGAGCTGCACTCACTATTCTGCTGGTGCAGTCACTGTGTACATACATTACATTACTGATCCTGAGTTACCTCCTGTATTATACTCCAGAGCTGCACTCACTATTCTGCTGGTTCAGTCACTGTGTACATACATTACATTACTGATCCTGAGTTACATCCTGTATTATACCCCGGAGCTGCACTCACTATTCTGCTGGTGCAGTCCCTGTGTACATACATTACATTACTGATCCTGAGTTACATCCTGTATTATACCCCAGAGCTGCACTCACTATTCTGCTGGTGCAGTCACTGTGTACATACATTACATTACTGATCCTGAGTTACCTCCTGTATTATACTCCAGAGCTGCACTCACTATTCTGCTGGTGCAGTCACTGTGTACATACATTACTGATCCTGAGTTACATCCTGTATTATACCCCGGAGCTGCACTCACTATTCTGCTGGTGCAGTCACTGTGTACATACATTACATTACTGATCCTGAGTTACCTCCTGTATTATACCCCAGAGCTGCACTCACTATTCTGCTGGTGCAGTCACTGTGTACATACATTACACTACTACTCCTGAGTTACATCCTGTATTATACCCCAGAGCTGTACTCACTATTCTGCTGGTGCAGTCACTGTGTACATACATTACATTACTGATCCTGAGTTACCTCCTGTATTATACTCCAGAGCTGCACTCACTATTCTGCTGGTGCGGTCACTGTGTACATACATTACATTACTGATCCTGAGTTACATCCTGTATTATACTCCAGAGCTGCACTCACTATTCTGCTGGTGCAGTCACTGTGTTCATACATTACATTACTGATCCTGAGTTGCCTCCTGTATTATACTCCAGAGCTGCACTCACTATTCTGCTGGTGCAGTCACTGTGTACATACATTACATTACTGATCCCGAGTTACATCCTGTATTATACCCCAGAGCTGCACTCACTATTCTGCTGGTGCAGTCACTGTGTACATACATTACATTACTGATCCTGAGTTACATCCTGTATTATACCCCAGAGCTGCACTCACTATTCTGCTGGTGCAGTCACTGTGTACATACATTACATTACTACTCCTGAGTTACATCCTGTATTATACCCCAGAGCTGTACTCACTATTCTGCTGGTGCAGTCACTGTGTACATACATTACATTACTGATCCTGAGTTACCTCCTGTATTATACCCCAGAGCTGCACTCACTATTCTGCTGGTGCAGTCACTGTGTACATACATTACATTACTGATCCTGAATTACATCCTGTATTATACTCCAGAGCTGCACTCACTATTCTGCTGGTGCAGTCACTGTGTACATACATTACATTACTGATCCTGAGTTACCTCCTGTATTATACTCCAGAGCTGCACTCACTATTCTGCTGGTGCAGTCACTGTGTACATACATTACATTACTGATCCTGAGTTACATCCTGTATTATTCTCCGGAGCTGCACTCACTATTCTGATGGTGCAGTCTCTGTGTACATACATTACATTACTGATCCTGAGTTACATCCTGTATTATACTCCAGAGCTGCACTCACTATTCTGCTGGTGCAGTCACTGTGTACGTACATTACATTACTGATCCTGAGTTACATCCTGTATTATACTCCAGAGCTGCACTCACTATTCTGCTGGTGCAGTCACTGTGTACATACATTACATTACTGATCCTGACTTACATCATGTATTATACTCCAGAGCTGCACTCACTATTCTGCTGGTGCAGTCACTGTGTACATACATTACATTACTGATCCTGAGTTACCTCCTGTATTATACCCCGGAGCTGCACTCACTATTCTGCTGGTGCAGTCACTGTGTACATACATTACATTACTGATCCTGAGTTACATCCTGTATTATACTCCAGAGCTGCACTCACTATTCTGCTGGTGCAGTCACTGTGTACATACATTACATTACTGATCCTGAGTTACCTCCTGTATTATTCTCCGGAGCTGCACTCACTATTCTGCTGGTGCAGTCACTGTGTACATACATTACATTACTGATCCTGAGTTACCTCCTGTATTATACTCCAGAGCTGCACTCACTATTCTGCTGGTGCAGTCACTGTGTACATACATTACATTACTGATCCTGAGTTACATCCTATATTATACTCCAGAGCAGCACTCACTATTCTGCTGGTGCAGTCACTGTGTACATACATTACATTACTGATCCTGAGTTACATTCTGTATTATATTCCAGAGCTGCACTCACTATTCTGCTGGTGCAGTCACTGTGTACATACATACATTACTGATCCTGAGTTACCTCCTGTATTATACTCCAGAGCTGCACTCACTATTCTGCTGGTGCAGTCACTGTGTACATACATTACATTACTGATCCTGAGTTACATCCTGTATTATACTCCAGAGCTGCACTCACTATTCTGCTGGTGCAGTCACTGTGTACATACATTACATTACTGATCCTGAGTTACATCCTGTATTATACTCCAGAGCTGCACTCACTATTCTGCTGGTGCAGTCACTGTGTACATACATTACATTACTGATCCTGAGTTACATCCTGTATTATACTCCAGAGCTGCACTCACTATTCTGCTGGTGCAGTCACTGTGTACATACATTACATTACTGATCCTGAGTTACATCGTGTATTATATTCCAGAGCTGCACTCACTATTCTGCTGGTGCAGTCACTGTGTATATACATTACAGTACTGATCCTGAGTTACATCCTGTATTATACTCCAGAGCTGCACTCACTATTCTGCTGGTGCAGTCACTGTGTACATACATTACATTACTGATCCTGAGTTACATCCTGTATTATACTCCAGAGCTGCACTCACTATTCTGCTGGTGCAGTCACTGTGTACATACATTACATTACTGATCCTGAGTTACATCGTGTATTATATTCCAGAGCTGCGCTCACTATTCTGCTGGTGCAGTCACTGTGTACATACATTACAGTACTGATCCTGAGTTACATCCTGTATTATACTCCAGAGCTGCACTCACTATTCTGCTGGTACAGTCACTGTGTACATACATTACATTACTGATCCTGAGTTACATCCTGTATTATACTCCAGAGCTGCACTCACTATTCTGCTGGTGCAGTCACTGTGTACATACATTACATTACTGATCCTGAGTTACCTCCTGTATTATACTCCAGAGCTGCACTCACTATTCTGCTGGTGCAGTCTCTGTACTCCCATCCCTGATGCTGTATTACCCTCCAGAGCTGCACTCTGTACAGCCCCGGTGATAGTTGGGCCGCATTGCTATGGCTGGACTATCGCAGGGCCCGGTACTTGTACACATCACCGGTCACACGCGGCGTTTCTGGCCGGCAGACGTTACACGGCCCCGCAGTGACAGGATGAATCCGGCGGGGGCAGGTTGCGCGCGGTGAGGCAGCGGTCAGCCCCATCGCTTGGTGGGGGGGACCCAGAGGATTTGGAGCCGGCACAGACCGCACTGCTGGTCCTGCTCCGGAGTGACCGCTCCGCTCACCCCCGCCCGTTACCGGCCAGCCGGCCTCAGAGCAGCCCCGCCTCAGTCGCGCCGCCGCCGCCCCCTCCCAGCGCCCGCGGTCCCCGCAGCTCCCCCCGGCCGGTGCGGGTAAGATGCGGCGTCCCATTAGCACTGAGGGGGCGGGGGATGGACTGTACCACCGAGCGCTATGCGGCGGGGCGGCCGTGTGTGACAGGCCCTCTGCTCTCCGCTCCACGGCCGCTCCGTCCGCTCCAGCGACTCCCGCCACTGCCGCCAGCCTCCCCACACTCTCACCCGGGCGCTCACAGCCCCGGGAGACCGGGGAGAGAAGCCGTGGCGCCATTTTGGGTGGGACTAAAACGACAACAACCCCGGCTCCAGCCCACAGCACAGAGCGGGACGAGGAGGAAACCAATATATTGTGCCCCGTTCCCGGCCCGGTGTCCGCCGCTGCCAGCCCCGCCCCGGCCTACCTCGGGCAGTGTGAGGCCCCGGCGCCCGCGCCTCGCCGCTCCGCCCCATCATTTCCTCATATTAATGAAAATTGTCCACCCGTCCTCACCTCAGAATGGTAGCTGCAGCGATGGTGGCTCTGCAGCATTAGCATAATCTGCCTAGCAACCGCCGAACGTGGAGTTCTGATTGGTCACTTCATCCTCAGACTGTAACAGTATTTCCCTAGTCATACATCGGCTTATAAACGCCGGGGAAGGGCCAGAGCCGCCACCGCCGTGATAATCACCGGGCAGCGCGGGGACCGGGGGGCTACACCGAATATCTGAATATAACCTGCTCCGCCGTACACAGTTGAGGGGCGGCGAGGCGACCAATCAGAGGGCGCGACACTTGTGTACGTAGAAAAGAACGGCAGACGGCGCCCCCAGAGGCGACGAGGAGAACTGCAGGCGAAGCCCAGTCCTGAGGAGAGAGGGGCCCCAGAGGAGACAGGGGGCCACGTAGGAAAGAGGAGGGTCTCAGAGGGGACAGGGTGCCACATGGTGGGGAGAGGGGTCCCAGAGGAGACAAGGGGCCACATAGGAAAGAGAAGGGTCTCAGAGGAGACAGGGGGCCACATGGTGGGGAGAGGGGTCCAAGAGGAGACAAGGGGCCACATAGGAAAGAGGAGGGGACGGGGCCACATAGGAAAGAGAAGGTTATCAGAGTGGACAGGGGGGCTACAAGGAAGTATTAGGGTCTCAGAGGAGACACGTGGCCACATAGGAAAGAGAAGGGTCTCAGGGGGCCACATAGGAAGGATGAGGGGACAAGGGCAACTTAGGAAAGAGGAGGGTCTCAGGGGGCCACATAGGAAAGAGAAGGGTCTCCGAGGGGACAGGTGGCCACATAGGAAAGAGGAGGGGACAGGTGGCCACATAGGAAAGAGAAGGGTCTCACAGGGGACAGGGGGCCACATAGGAAAGAGGAGAATCTCAGAGGAGACGGGGGTCCACATAAGAAACAGTAGGTTCTCAGAGGGGACAGGGGGCCACATAGGAAAGAGGAGGGTCTCAGGGGGCCACATAGGAAAGAGGAGGGTCTCAGGGGGCCACATAAGAAAGAGTAGGTTCTCAGAGGGGACAGGGGGCCACATAGGAAAGAGGAGGGTCTCAGGGGGCCACATAAGAAAGAGTAGGTTCTCAGAGGGGACAGGGGGCCACATAGGAAAGAGGAGGGTCTCAGGGGGCCACATAAGAAAGAGTAGGTTCTCAGAGGAGACAGGGGGCCACATAGGAAAGAGGAGGGTCTCAGGGGGCGACATAGGAAAGAGGAGGGTCTCAGAGGGGACATGGGACCACATAGGAAAGAGAAAGGTCTCAGAGGGGACAGGGGGCCACATAGGAAAGAGAAAGGTCTCAGAGGGGACAGGGGGCCACATAGGAAAGAGGAGGGTCTCAGAGGGGACAGGGGGCCACATAGTAAATAGAAGGGGCCACATAGGAGGGAGAGGGGCCCCAGATTAGACATGAGGCCACATAGGAAAGAGAAGGGTCCCAGATTAGACATGGGGCCACATAGGAGAGAGAAGGGCCCCAGGTTAGACAGGGGCCACTTAGGAAAGAGAAGGATCCACATGGGGGGGGGGGGGAGTGGGCCACATAAGAGGAAAGAAGGGGCCCCAGAGGAGGGAGAGAAGCATTGCAGGTGAATCCCAGTTCGGTGATGAGAGAGGGGCCATAGAACAGGAGGTGGAGAGGGGGCCATGGGGGAGACGGGCACAAAAGAAGGAAGGTAAGCACGCCCGAGGAGAAGGCTGTTGAGCCAATACCAGGTTTGTACCAGGGCCTTCCTGTTGTGTCAGTTACATGGTACTGCTGACTCTACCCCATGTCATTACATCCAGTGTTGGAGGGTCTGGTAGGACAGGTGACATCCCAGCACTGCAGTCCTGATTGGCTGCACCTGGACGGCCGTGACTAGATCCAGGCCGTTAACTCACTGATCAGTCAGCCGGGGAGCAGAGTAGATTGGGCTGGATCTGAAGAGACAGGCAAGAATCTCTCAGATGAGACCACACGGGCCGAGTGCAGAGAACGGCGAGTATCACTGGTTGCTATGGACGAGAGCCATATGTGTGACTGAGCCGGAACTAGCTCAGCCTTGTGTGAGTCACCAGTGACCGTGAGCCCCCCGAGCCTCAGGCAGGAGCTGAATAGCCGTCTGGGTGAGACCCCGTTATTGCTTTGCCTTCTTATTCCGGGTGTGTCGGGAAAAGGCTGTTTTTCATTTAAAGGGAATCTGTCCTCCCTGGGATTTTTCAGACCGCTACTATGGGCATACAGGTGATAGAAATGTGAATCTATACTTACCTGTATGGCCATAGTAGAGGTCTGATGGGAATCTGTCCCCCCTGGGTGATATCTGACCTCTACTATAGGCATACAGGTGATAGAAATGTAACTCTATACCTACCTGTATGGCCCATAGTAGAGGTCTGATGGGAGTCTGTCCTCCCTGGGATTTTTCAGACCGCTACTATGGGCATACAGGTGATAGAAATGTGAATCTATACTTACCTGTATTTCCCATACTAGCGGTCTGTTTTCTGTGTAATCGCATTTTTATTAAAAGATTTCTGCTAAGCTTTGCGTCCCTAGGACGCCAAGAAATCTCCACCTACTAGCCCTATTATCATACTTACCCCACCTCTCCTGCAAGTCACAGTCCCCAGGCTCGGACTGTGACGGGAGAATCCCCAGGCCCGGACTGTGACGGGAGGATCCCCAGGCTCGGACTGTGACCGGAGGATCCCCAGGCTCGGACTGTGACCGGAGGATCCCCAGGCTCGGACTGTGACCGGAGGATCCCCAGGCTCGGACTGTGACCGGAGGATCCCCTGGCTCGGACTGTGACGGGAGAATCCCCTGGCTCGGACTGTGACCGGAGGATCCCCAGGCTCGGACTGTGACCGGAGGATCCCCAGGCTCGGACTGTGACCGGAGGATCCCCAGGCTCGGACTGTGACCGGAGGATCCCCAGGCTCGGACTGTGACCGGAGGATCCCCAGGCTCGGACTGTGACCGGAGGATCCCCTGGCTCGGACTGTGACCGGAGGATCCCCAGGCTCGGACTGTGACCGGAGGATCCCCAGGCTCGGACTGTGACCGGAGGATCCCCTGGCTCGGACTGTGACGGGAGAATCCCCTGGCTCGGACTGTGACCGGAGGATCCCCAGGCTCGGACTGTGACCGGAGGATCCCCAGGCTCGGACTGTGACCGGAGGATCCCCAGGCTCGGACTGTGACCGGAGGATCCCCAGGCTCGGACTGTGACCGGAGGATCCCCAGGCTCGGACTGTGACCGGAGGATCCCCTGGCTCGGACTGTGACCGGAGGATCCCCAGGCTCGGACTGTGACCGGAGGATCCCCAGGCTCGGACTGTGACGGGAGGATCCCCAGGCTCGGACTGTGACGGGAGGATCCCCAGGCTCGGACTGTGACGGGAGGATCCCCTGGATCGGACTATGAGGGGAGGATCCCCTGGCTCGGACTGTGACCGGAGGATCCCCAGGCTCGGACTGTGACCGGAGGATCCCCAGGCTCGGACTGTGACCGGAGGATCCCCAGGCTCGGACTGTCCCCGGAGGATCCCCTCACTCGGACCGTCCCCAGAGGATCCCCAGGCTCGGACGGCCCCCAGAAGATCCCCAGGCTCGGACGGCCCCCAGAGAATCCCCAGGCTCGGACGGCCACCAGAGGATCCCCAGGCTCGGACGGCCATCAGAGGATCCCCAGTATAAACCAGGCTGTGATACAAGACTCCATAGAAGATAGCCCCTCGAAGTTGACTCTGTGTTTTATTTTTATAGGTTGCAACTAATCACCTATGAGATCTTACTGATGACGTCTCCAGCGGTTGTCATGCAATTAAAGTTGCCCCCACAGATCTGCTAGGATGAAGTGGACGGGACGCAGCTCTGGCGCATGTCACTATCATCTGACGTGTGTTTGTTCTGATTACGCCGCTGCAGTTATGCAGGCCTCGAGTCTTTGGCGCACTCGTCCCGTGTATTCCTGGAGCTCAATGTTGATCCCCCTAAATAACCTGCATAACCGCGGAGGACAATCTGCGCCTGATTGCTGAGCTGCAGATCCGTCACCGCGTGTCTGCGCTGCTAAAAGCAACAGCAATGAGCCACAGCCAGAATATGGAGAATCAGTCAGCTAAGCAAACGGCTCGGTCTTATAGACGGCCATCACGTCCCAGTAATCGAGAGAGTGTACAGATATTCTACCAGAATCCTGCAGTTTATTCCCTCTGCTAACAAATGTCCTGGAATAAAAGGAAACGATTGTGGTGAAGGAGGACAGCGCTAAGTACAAGAAGACAAAGGGCCGAGAGGCCAGAAATCACATCCCAGGAGGATAAAGATCTTAGCTGGAAATATAAGAAAGAGATCAGGATACAAAGTTACCGGAGAAACAAAATCACCAAAAATGTATAAACAGCGTAATGCCAAAAAGAGAAAGTATCGGCCCCCAACAGAGGACAAGGAGAGGGCCGATGTACTATAGAAAACCTGTCATCATGACTTAACCAGTTAGAGTAAAGGTGTGGCCATAATGGCCGTTATACTGACTTCATGGAAACCCGCAGTAAAAAGATCCGTAGCCTGGTTCTTGTTTAATTCACTTTAGAGGTTTTGGTGCAATAACCTCTTGGTGCATTGGGGCAGGACTGTGCTTAAGCTCTGCCCGTGGCATGGATGGATGGTGCGGGTCACTGCAGGTATCCATTTAATCAGTATATTGGCCATATATTTACTTTAATAGGTTAAGTCATGATGACAGGTTCCCTTTTAAGCATACACTTCTCATCCGTTCACCAACGAGCTGCCTGTGCCAGGTATCATTCAGCAAGGAAGACATCAAGTCTCACCACCCAACATCATTAACTTAAAAGGGTCGTCCAGTGAAAAGTTATCACCTAATCGTTGGGTGTCCGACCACAGGGACCCGCGCCGTTCAGCTGAACAAGGACTTTTTATCGCCAACAGGGGAGTTTTATTCATGTTAGAAGATGGAGCTGCAGGGTGGATGCCCGCTCCAGTCATTCTTTATGAGGTTTCCAGAAAACGCCGAGTGCAGTGCTTGGCAGCCCCATAGGTAATGAATGGGGCAGCGGCGGTAATGAGCACTGCTGCTCCATTCTAACAGGAATAAAAGTGCCCCATGCTGCGGATCCAAGAGGTCGGACCTCCACCAATCAACAAGTTATCACCTATTCTGCTGACCAATACCTTGTGTCCACCTGACAACCCTTTAAGAAGAAGTATTGCTGCGTCTGAGCTAATTAAATACTGAGAAAACCCCTTGGCCGAGCTGTATTCATCCACAGATATTCAGGGAGTTGAGTTCAGAAATGGACAGACCGCAGTATTTCATCTTCTTTGACTCTTGTAAAATAGTCAATGACACAAAATTGGAAAATTGCTTAGAGACAACTGATAATTCAAGAAAAGTAAAAAGAAAGATCCTTCTATTTACTATCCGGCCTTGAAAAATACATGAATGTATTATAAGAGATGACCTGCAAAAGTATATAGAGGAAAACCATATACTGACAACCAGCACGGATTCATGAAGGATAAGTCGTGTCTCACCAACATGTTGGGTTCTATGAGGAGGTGAGTGCAAATATGGATGTTGGTAATGCGGCGGATGTGATTTATCTGGAGTTTGGCATTTGATCCTGAACCACATAGCAGCCTTATACAGAAGCTACAGAAGCCGGGACTGGGGGATCTATATGAAGATGGGTAAAAAAAACATCAATGGACAGGCAACAAAATATTATCAGTGGTACATTCTCTAAATGTTATAAATTCAGCAGTGGTGACTGCAAGAATCTGTACTGGGAGCAGTGGAGGCCACAAGAATCTGTTCCTGGAGAAGTGGAGGCCACAAGGATCTGTAACGGGAGCAGTGGAGGCCACAAGGATCTGTAACGGGAGCAGTGGAGGCCACAAGGATCTGCACTGCGAGCAGAGGAGGCCACAAGGATCTGCACCGGGAGCAGTGGAGGCCACAAGAATCTGTACCTGGAGCAGTGGAGGCCACAAGGATCTGTACCGGGAGCAGTGGAGGCCACAAGGATCTGCATCGGGAGCAGTGGAGGCCACAAGGATCTGCACCGGGAGCAGTGGAGGCCACAAGGATCTGCAGCGGAGGCCACAAGGATCTGCACCGGGAGCAGTGGAGGCCACAAGGATCTGTACCTGGAGAAGTGGAGGCCACAAGGATCTGTACCGGGAGCAGTGGAGGCCACAAGGATCTGCACCGGGAGCAGTGGAGGCCACAAGGATCTGCACCGGGAGCAGTGGAGGCCACAAGGATCTGCACCGGGAGCAGTGGAGGCCACAAGGATCTGCAGTGGAGGCCACAAGGATCTGCAGTGGGGGCCACAAGGATCTGCACCGGGAGCAGTGGAGGCCACAAGGATCTGCACCGGGAGCAGTGGAGGCCACAAGGATCTGCATCGGGAGCAGTGGAGGCCACAAGGATCTGCAGTGGGGGCCACAAGGATCTGCACCGGGAGCAGTGGAGGCCACAAGGATCTGCACCGGGAGCAGTGGAGGCCACAAGAATCTGTACCTGGAGCAGTGGAGGCCACAAGGATCTGCACCGGGAGCAGTGGAGGCCACAAGGATCTGCACCGGGAGCAGTGGAGGCCACAAGGATCTGCACCGGGAGCAGTGGAGGCCACAAGGATCTGCACCGGGAGCAGTGGAGGCCACAAGGATCTGCACCGGGAGCAGTGGAGGCCACAATGATCTTTTCTGAGAGCAGTGGAGGCCACAATGATATTTTCTGGGAGAAGTGGAAGCCTCAATGATCTTTTCTGGGAGAAGTGGGGGCCACAAGGATCTGTACCGGGAGCAGTGGAGGCCACAAGGATCTGTACCGGGAGCAGCGGAGGCCACAAGGATCTGTACCGGGAGCAGCGGAGGCCACAAGGATCTGCACCGGGAGCAGCGGAGGCCACAAGGATCTGCAGCGGAGGCCACAAGGATCTGCACCGGGAGCAGCGGAGGCCACAAGGATCTGCACCGGGAGCAGTGGAGGCCACAAGGATCTGCACCGGGAGCAGTGGAGGCCACAAGGATCTGCACCGGGAGCAGTGGAGGCCACAATGATCTTTTCTGAGAGCAGTGGAGGCCACAATGATATTTTCTGGGAGAAGTGGAAGCCTCAATGATCTTTTCTGGGAGAAGTGGGGGCCACAAGGATCTGTACCGGGAGCAGTGGAGGCCACAAGGATCTGTACCGGGAGCAGCGGAGGCCACAAGGATCTGTACCGGGAGCAGCGGAGGCCACAAGGATCTGCACCGGGAGCAGCGGAGGCCACAAGGATCTGCACCGGGAGCAGTGGAGGCCACAAGGATCTGCACCGGGAGCAGTGGAGGCCACAAGAATCTGTACCTGGAGCAGTGGAGGCCACAAGGATCTGTACCGGGAGCAGTGGAGGCCACAAGGATCTGCACCGGGAGCAGTGGAGGCCACAAGGATCTGCACAGGGAGCAGTGGAGGCCACAAGGATCTGCACCGGGAGCAGTGTGTAACGGGTCCGGGAGGCGGAACCTCTGAGCTACTATACAAGGGGGCGGCCCTTGTAAGGGAGCGGGTGGCAGTCTCTGGGTGAACGGACAGGGAGTTACGGCAAGTGATCAGGGCAGTCTCTGGGTAAGGGGTAGGTACGACCTGTGATGGCAGAGCCTCCGGGTAGGCTAGCAGGCAGATGGTAGATGTGTGCTCCCAGGTGAGCAAGCGAGAGTCTCTGGAATAGCAGGTGGTCACGGCACGTGACGGCGGAACCTCCGGGCTGGCAGGCAGGTAGGTAACGGAGAAGCGCTCCCAGGTGAGCGGGCAAGAGTCTCTGGAATAGCTGGTGGTCACCGCACGTGACAACGGGACCTCCGGGCTGGCAAGCAGGCAGGTAACGGAGATGCGCTCCCAGGTGAGCGGGCAAGAGTCTCTGAGATAGCTGGTGGTCACAGCACGTGACAACGGAGCCTCCGGGCTGGCAAGCAGGCAGGTAGCGGAGAAGCGCTCCCAGGTGAGCGGGCAAGCTGGTCCATAGACAGACTGACCGGAGTTGTAAGGCAGACCGTCGGACCTCAGGCAAGCAGGCAGGTAGCTGATGTGCGCTCCCAGGTGAGTGGACAAGTTGGTCCTTAGACAGACTGACCGGAGTTGTAAGGCAGACCGTCGGACCTCAGGCAGGCAGGCAGGTAACAAGTATTCAGGCAGGTAACTAGCAGGAAACTGGCAGGTAACTGGCAACGGGACCTGAGGGCTGAAGCACAGGTGAGACACAGGTGCAAACAACATTGCTCGGGCACCTCCATTTTGGAGGAGGTGCCTTATATATGATGAAGTCCTCCGGCCATTGGCCGGGGACTCCTTAGGACGGCGCGCGCGGCCCCTTTAAGAGGAGGGGAGCGCGCGCGCGCGCGCCCTAAGCACAGGGGCCGGGAAGGAGCGCGCGCTGACAGCAGAGCGGGAGGAGGACGCCGGGAAGGAGCGCGCGCTGACAGCAGAGCGGGGAGAGGACGCCGGGCACGGAGCAGAGCGGTGAGGGGAGCAGCGTCCCTGCCTAGCAGAGGGCAGGGACGCCAGCGCTACAGTACCCCCCCCTTTAGGCCCCCCCTTTTTTAGGCCAGACAGAAATTTAGCTAGGATGAGAGGGGCATGGATGTTCTCCCGGGGCTCCCACGTTCTCTCCTCAGGACCAAACCCCTTCCAATCTACCAGAAAAAAGGTCTTTCCTCTTACCCTTTTGGTGGCAAGAATGTTCTCTACCTCAAACTCGTCCTCAGCAGAAACCGGAGCAGGAGGCGTACCTGTAGACTTGGAAAAAGAGTTAAGCACCACAGGTTTGAGGAGAGACGCATGGAAGGAGTTAGGGATCCGTAAGTTGGCCGGGAGTTTCAATTTATAGGCCACCGGGTTGATCTGACTGATGACCTCCAGTGGACCGATGAACCGAGGCCCTAACTTATAGGAAGGGATCTTGAGCCGGACATATTTGGGCGAGAGCCAGACTTTATCCCCAGGGCGGAATTGAGGAGGGTCCAGACGTTTTTTGTCAGCGTGTCTTTTCATACGCTCGGATGACAGAAGGAGTGCGGACCGGGTACTCTCCCATATGGAGGAAAATTTGTTAACAAGAGATTCCGCAGCCGGATTGTCCGCCGAGGTGGAGACGGGAAACGGGATCCGAGGATGCTGACCGTAGACTACAAAAAACGGGGATTTGGAGGAAGACTCGCTCTCGTGATTGTTGTACGAGAATTCGGCCCATGGCAGGAGATCCACCCAGTCAGAATGGTGGGCATTAACGAAGTGCCGAAGGTAACTGGTCAGGTTCTGATTGATCCGCTCCACTTGACCATTAGACTGTGGGTGGTAAGCGGAGGAGAAGTCCAGGGTGACGTCCAGCAATTTACAAGTGGCTCTCCAGAAACGGGAAGTGAACTGTACCCCACGATCCGACACGATGTGACGGGGAAGGCCATGAAGACGGAAGATGTGGCGGATAAAGTCTTTAGCCAGCTCGGGTGCAGACGGAAGACCTGGCAGTGGAATGAAGTGAGCCATCTTGGAGAAGCGGTCAGCGACCACCCAAATGACCGTACAACCGGCAGAGACGGGTAGATCAGTAATGAAGTCCATCGCTATATGCTGCCAGGGGGCAGCAGGTACTGGCAGAGGTAGGAGGCGGCCGGCCGGCAGGTGTCTCGGAACTTTGTTGCGGGCGCAGGACACACAGGCAGAAACAAAGTCTATTACATCCTTGTGCAGGTTAGGCCACCAGTAGTGCCGGGTAATAAGCTGGAGGGTCTTTTTCTGACCGGCGTGGCCAGCTAGTTTAGACGAATGACCCCAGTGTAGGATCTTCTCCCGATCAGGTACTGGTACGAACGTCTTACCAGGAGGAAGACGATTTAGACTCACGGGAGCCACCTGCATTACTCTGGCGGGATCGATGATATGTTTCGGATCCTCCTCGAGATCAGACACCAGAAAGGACCGAGACAAGGCGTCCGCCTTGACGTTTTTGTCAGCCGGGCGAAAATGAAGGACAAAATCAAAACGAGCAAAAAACAAGGACCACCGGGCTTGGCGCGGGTTAAGTCTCTGGGCATGCTGGAGGTAAGCCAAGTTCTTGTGGTCAGTGTAAATTATTACCGGGTGAAGAGCCCCCTCGAGCAGGTAACGCCACTCCTCCAATGCCAGTTTGATGGCCAATAACTCTCGGTCTCCTATGGAATAGTTGCGCTCAGAGGAGGAGAAGAGTTTAGAGAAGAAGCCACAAGTTACCATCCTCCCGGAAGATGATTTTTGAGTAAGTACCGCTCCGGCTCCAGAGGAGGAGGCGTCAACTTCCAGGAAGAACTGTTTGTTGCCATCTGGGCGATGCAGCACCGGGGCGGAAGAGAAGGCCTGTTTAAGGGAAAGAAAGGCCTCCTCTGCTTCGGGTGGCCACTCTTTGGGATTAGTACCTTTACGGGTGAGCGCAGAAATTGGAGCCGTCCGGGAAGAGAAGTGTGGTATGAAGAGGCGGTAGTAGTTGGCGAAGCCCAGGAATCGCTGAATGGCCTTCAACCCCTC
Organism: Phyllobates terribilis; assembly: GCF_046119375.1. NCBI lineage: Eukaryota > Metazoa > Chordata > Amphibia > Anura > Dendrobatidae > Phyllobates > Phyllobates terribilis. The sequence goes on from NW_027362772.1 coordinate 317,877,265, forward strand.
CGGTCGGGGCCATTTCTCGATGGCAGACAGTTTCTCAGGATCCATTTGTAGGCCGGTCTGAGAGATAATGTAGCCCAGAAACGGAAGCGAGGTCTGCTCAAAGAGGCACTTCTCAAATTTAGCGTAGAGATGGTTCTGCCTTAGCCTGAGCAGGACCTGACGAACGTCCCTCCGGTGAGTCTGGAGATCCGGAGAGAAGACCAAGATGTCGTCCAGGTACACCACTACGCAGGAGTAGAGAAGGTCCCGGAAGATGTCATTGACCAACTCTTGAAAGACGGCAGGAGCGTTACAGAGACCAAAGGGCATTACCAGGTATTCATAGTGGCCGTCCCGGGTGTTGAATGCCGTCTTCCATTCATCCCCCTGACGAATACGAACCAGGTTGTACGCCCCACGAAGGTCCAGTTTGGTGAAGATCCTAGCCCCCCTCAGGCGATCAAATAATTCTGGAATGAGCGGAAGGGGGTACTTATTCTTCACCGTGATCAGGTTTAGGCCTCTATAGTCTATACAGGGACGGAGAGAGCCGTCCTTCTTTTTGACGAAAAAGAAGCCTGCTCCCGCCGGGGAGGTAGATTTCCGGATGAATCCTCTGGCCAGATTCTCCTCAATATATTCGGACATTGACCGGGTCTCAGCAGCGGATAAAGGATAGATACGTCCACGGGGAGGAGTAGTACCGGGTAGCAGATCGATGGGACAGTCGTATGGTCTATGTGGTGGTAATGTCTCTGCCTCCTTTTTATTAAAGACATCTGCATAAGACCAATAAGGAATCGGAAGTCCAGGTAGATTAGCTGGGGTAGGAGAGGGACGGACGGGATGGACGGGAACCAGGCAGGTTTTATGACAGTCTTGTCCCCAGCGAAGGACCTCTCCGGTTTGCCAGTCTAGCACGGGTGCATGTCTCTGGAGCCAGGGCAGACCTAGCAAGAGGGCGTGAGAGAGTCCAGGCAGAACATGAAAGGAGATACTTTCAGAATGCAGCATTCCCACCTGCAGGGTAATGGATTCGGTGATGAGTTGAATGGGGCGAGGTAAGAGGCCCCCATCCACGGCAGCGACAGACAAGGGTACAGCCAGAGGTTTGGTGGGGATGCGGTATTTCTCAACCAGGGACTGTGAAATAAGGTTCCCGGCTGCTCCAGAGTCAAGTTGGGCTAGTTCGAAATAACGGTTCTCCCCGTAGATGATCGAAACTGACAACAGCAGGGATGGAGAGGATTTATTCTTGTCTAGGTGGACCTCTCTGAGCGAACCTAGACACAGGCGTTTCCCGACCTCTCCGGGCAGGCACGGATCCGGTGCTCCTTACTGCCACAGTAGAAGCAGCTCCCCTCGGCACGGCGTGAGTCCTGACGGGTTTTGACCATCTTGGTCTGGTCGACCTGCATAGGCTCAGGAGAGTGTACCTGGGGAGAGATGGAGGGAATGACGGGTTTCTGGAAAGTAGGAGCTAAACGTGGAATCCTTCTCTCACGGGTGACCTCTTTGGCACGCTCCTGGAACCGTAGGTCAATCCGGGTGGCAAGGGTTATTAGATCATCGAGAGAGGTAGGAATGTCCCGACCAGCAAGTTCATCTTTAATACGACCGGACAGACCCTCCCAGAAGACGGATACCAGAGCGTCGTTATTCCAGGCCAGCTCCGAGGCAAGGGTGCGGAACCGTATGGCATATTGGCCCACGGTGAGACCCTCCTGACGGAGGCGTAGCAGAGAGGATGCGGATGAGGTCTTCCGTCCGGGTTCGTCGAAGACTTTCCGGAAAGCCGAGAGAAAAGCAGGCAAGTTGGACACCAGGGGGTCTCCTCTCTCCCATAGAGGATTTAGCCAGGCCAGGGCCTCCCCGGTGAGATGGGACATGATAAAGGCAATTTTGGCCCGGTCGGAATTAAACTGATGGGACAAAAGTTCAAAGTGCAGGGTGCACTGATTTATGAAGCCCCGAGCCTGGACGGGGTCGCCTCCGAAGCGAGGAGGTGCAGAGAGCCGGGGTCCGGGGTAGGATACCATAGTATTAGTGGGCAGCGGAGCTGCCGGATTGCAAGATATGGCACTGGCGGAGGTTGTTGGTGGATCAGACAGAGTGTTCAGGCGAGTATTAACATTCCGCAGGTGACCCAGGATGGCCTCCTGTTGGGACCTCTGACGGGACAGTTCAAGACAGAGGTCCGAGAGCGAGGGAGCTTGGGTGCCACCGGGTTCCATGGCCCGAGCAAACTGTAACGGGTCCGGGAGGCGGAACCTCTGAGCTACTATACAAGGGGGCGGCCCTTGTAAGGGAGCGGGTGGCAGTCTCTGGGTGAACGGACAGGGAGTTACGGCAAGTGATCAGGGCAGTCTCTGGGTAAGGGGTAGGTACGACCTGTGATGGCAGAGCCTCCGGGTAGGCTAGCAGGCAGATGGTAGATGTGTGCTCCCAGGTGAGCAAGCGAGAGTCTCTGGAATAGCAGGTGGTCACGGCACGTGACGGCGGAACCTCCGGGCTGGCAGGCAGGTAGGTAACGGAGAAGCGCTCCCAGGTGAGCGGGCAAGAGTCTCTGGAATAGCTGGTGGTCACCGCACGTGACAACGGGACCTCCGGGCTGGCAAGCAGGCAGGTAACGGAGATGCGCTCCCAGGTGAGCGGGCAAGAGTCTCTGAGATAGCTGGTGGTCACAGCACGTGACAACGGAGCCTCCGGGCTGGCAAGCAGGCAGGTAGCGGAGAAGCGCTCCCAGGTGAGCGGGCAAGCTGGTCCATAGACAGACTGACCGGAGTTGTAAGGCAGACCGTCGGACCTCAGGCAAGCAGGCAGGTAGCTGATGTGCGCTCCCAGGTGAGCGGACAAGTTGGTCCTTAGACAGACTGACCGGAGTTGTAAGGCAGACCGTCGGACCTCAGGCAGGCAGGCAGGTAACAAGTATTCAGGCAGGAATCAGGCAGGTAACTAGCAGGAAACTGGCAGGTAACTGGCAACGGGACCTGAGGGCTGAAGCACAGGTGAGACACAGGTGCAAACAACATTGCTCGGGCACCTCCATTTTGGAGGAGGTGCCTTATATATGATGAAGTCCTCCGGCCATTGGCCGGGGACTCCTTAGGACGGCGCGCGCGGCCCCTTTAAGAGGAGGGGAGCGCGCGCGCCCTAAGCACAGGGGCCGGGAAGGAGCGCGCGCTGAGAGCAGAGCGGGAGGAGGACGCCGGGAAGGAGCGCGCGCTGACAGCAGAGCGGGGAGAGGACGCCGGGCACGGAGCAGAGCGGTGAGGGGAGCAGCGTCCCTGCCTAGCAGAGGGCAGGGACGCCAGCGCTACACAGTGGAGGCCACAATGATCTTTTCTGAGAGCAGTGGAGGCCACAATGATATTTTCTGGGAGAAGTGGAAGCCTCAATGATCTTTTCTGGGAGAAGTGGGGGCCACAAGGATCTGTACCGGGAGCAGTGGAGGCCACAAGGATCTGTACAGGGAGCAGCGGAGGCCACAAGGATCTGTACCGGGAGCAGCGGAGGCCACAAGGATCTGCACCGGGAGCAGCGGAGGCCACAAGGATCTGCACCGGGAGCAGCGGAGGCCACAAGGATCTGCACCGGGAGCAGCGGAGGCCACAAAGATCTGCACCGGGAGCAGTGGAGGACACAAGAATCTGTACCTGGAGAAGTGGAGGCCACAAGGATCTGTACCGGGAGCAGTGGAGGCCACAAGGATCTGCACCGGGTGCAGTGGAGGCCACAATGATCTTTTATGAGCAGTGGAGACCACAAGCATCTGTACTGGAAGCAATGGAGGCCACAAGGATCTGTATGGGTCACAGTAGTCATATCGCTGCATATATAGTAAATGGAAATATACTCGGGACTACTAAATAGGAGAAGGACTTGGGAATTCTGGTTACCAGTGAACTGAGCAGACCATGTCCCACTCAGGAGGATGAGGGAGGAAAAAGGGAAAAATGCTTGTGTTACCCGCTGCTTTCTAGCCCTGCAGGATTTCCTCTTCCATGTAGAACATAGAGCCTGGAGTTACATAGTAATGCCGATCCCCTCTTGAGAATCCTGTGTCTAGTGGTAGAAGGTGCCAAGCAACGGCTTTAGGCAGAGGGGGGAGGTATGTAAGGTGGCTTTTAGACAGTTAATGGTATAGGACTAAAAGGGGTTCATCGGCCATGACAGCAGGTTGAGTAGGAGCAGCTGAACGGCTACTCACCATATCTTCACCCCTGGGTGGGATTCACTGGGTAAAATGAGAGCTGTTTGTCTCACACATGCTGGACATATGGAGGTGTGCAGATCTCCTGGATTGAATGTCCTTTGCTAAAGGACATAGAAGCTGGACTCTAAGCCAGGTGGGCTAACCAGCACTATTGTATGGACTTGTTACTTAATGTTTTACCTTGTGCTAGACAAAGGCTGACATGGTTTTCGAGGATTCAATAGCCATTCAATGACTTCCGTTACATCCGTGGAAAAGCAAAGTCGTGGTTTCTCGGCATCTGTGACATGAACACTGTGTGTGCGGATACTGGATTCTAGTCGGATGGTGTCCTGATTGAACAACGTGACCAAACAAAATATGAGTGTTTTTTTTTAAATAGTAAAGTAAAATTACGACTACAAGGCGGCGTAGGCTTTCGTGCAAATGATAGTGATGTCATCCTAGTAACTTCTGCAGTTTCCTATTGAAAGAAAAGAGGAAAAATAAAGAGTCGTCACAAGGAAGGAATTCCAGAAATGGAGGTCACTGTACTGGTGCAGCCTCCATCAGAGAAGCGGTGGTCCAGGACCCCTCATCAGGCTTTTGGTTGCAGTCCCAGATTTGTTTTTTTGGATGCCCGCACATTTCACAGCTTGGTGCCGAGATCCTGGTCCCTGTTGGGCTCTAAATGATTTTGCAGTGTGGGAGAAAACCCACACAAACAAGGGACCTACAGCACAGGGCGCCCCTCTCAGGTGTGAACCGTGGACAACAGATACTCCCAGGGGTACACGTGCTTTGTAGAAGTGGCAGTGGGGCGTGTTACTACATCTGGGCTGCCTCTTCCACATGCAGAGACCCGCCCCCAGTGCACCTCCAGCCTGATTTGCATATGGCTTCTGCACCATATTTCCCTATTACTGGCACATCGGATCTCTACAACAAAGGTGTCGTTTTAATATGGGGACCAGCTCCTACACAACACAACCATACCACTACTCATATATATATACATCATTGATTTCTGCTCCGTTTCTCTGTATTGACCCCAGGACGTTGGTCAGTACTTGACAATACTAACACTGGGCGCTGCTTCAGTGTATTTTAGTAGGAAAAGATCCGGCCTTTAGTAGCTAATGGACGGAGCAGATCCTGCTCACCCTGCGGATTGTGCCGGGTCAGCGCTCTGACTATGGGATGAGATGAAGAATGACAATGGCAGCGGACATGACGCAATGTTTCCTGAGATATTTTGGCTGCAGACGGTGTCGTGTTGAGTGAAATAGAAGTGTAAATGAGGAGAGTGGCACATCACAGACCTTACTGTCTGCATGTCATCAGACATCTTTAGAGTCGAGGCAAAGAGAATTTGCAGAGAACCGTGTTCTGGCCGCGCCTCACGGGGTAAATGTCTGACCTCAATGTTATAGCTGTGCCAAATTCCACCAGTAGGCAGTGACTGCGCTCATGGGCACCACTTGGTGGCAGCAGAGAGGCGATGTGCACTATTCCACAGTCCTCTATGTCCAGCCTGCAGGGGGCAGCACTGCTTCATGGCTGCAGTCACTTCCGGTGGTCCTGTTTATTTGCTTGTTACATAGAGTCATTACCATGAGAGTCAGATTTCTGTTGTTGTGTCATTAAAAACCTGTCGCAGGTGCAGAAGAGACAGGAGGAAAAAAAGAACAATCTCAAAAGTGACAGCAAAAAAATAACCCCACGATTGTTGTGACTTCTTATTTGCGCGCTGTCACCAATCCGTGTTTGCTTCTACCCATATATCTTCACGTGGTGGAGGCCTGTCGTGTTCTGCACTCGCAGAGCAGGATAATGCGGTCAGTGCAGGATAATGCGGTCGCGAGCCCCCACATGGGTTTCCAGTGTCCTGTGATGTCCCAGGATCCCGAGTGCTGAATGGACACTATTGTATCCAGTACAATCTACTAACAACCCAGACTGATACATTGTAACAAGCTATCGGGATTGGCCCCAAATTGGTGCAGCTGATGATTAAAGGGGTTTTTCATTTTTGGAAAACATTTTTCTACCCGGCAGCAGTTTGTTTTAAACTGATTCTCTGCCACTTCTCCCTTTGTCTGTTATTGTCTGCACGTCGACAGCGCTGCAGCCGATCAGTGAGCTCAGCGACTCTGCTGACATTGACAGCATGAGCTGCTCAGAGCCGCTGAGTTTACTGATTGGCTGCATTGCTGTCAGCGCTGCAGACAGTAACAGACACAGGGAGCAGCGGTGGAGACTCGGCAATGGAGGGTGAGTTGTTTTCACCCTACAGATGTGAGCATTCACTGACAGCTGACGGAGGTCTTGTATCTAGGGAACAAGCTGGTGTAAATAAAGAGTCCGATGGAAACTTTCCAATCGTTCCTTCTGCGACGATTTAGTTTCCAGCAGCCCGGGCACGTCCGTGTAGAGGCCAGACCCGCAGCCCGGGCACGTCCGTGTAGAGGCCAGACCCGCAGCCCGGGCACGTCCGTGTAGAGGCCAGACCAGCAGCCCAGGCACGTCCGTGTAGAGGCCAGACCCGCAGCCCGGGCACGTCCGTGTAGAGGCCAGACCCGCAGCCCAGGCACGTCCGTGTAGAGGTCGGACCCGCAGCCCGGGCACGTCCGTGTAGAGGCCAGACCAGCAGCCCGAGCACGTCCGTGTAGAGGTCGGACCCGCAGCCCGGGCACGTCCGTGTAGAGGCCAGACCCGCAGCCCAGGCACGTCCGTGTAGAGGTCGGACCCGCAGCCCGGGCACGTCCGTGTAGAGGCCAGACCAGCAGCCCGAGCACGTCTGTGTAGAGGCCAGACCAGCAGTCAGAACAATCTGGACCCTTCAGAATATTCCTTACTATCCACCCCAGTGCTGCGGTATGAGAGGCCGCCAGCCTTACCATTCTCCTTTAATATAACGGCACCATCCAGTGGTGACGCCACATATCCCTGGCTGCCATGTCCCGTTATGGCACATACAGGTGCTTCTCACAAGATTAGAATATCATCAAAAACTTAATTTATGTTCTTCAATACAAAAAGTGAAGCTCCTATATTATATAGAGTCATTACACACAGAGGGATCCATTATATAGAGTCATTACACACAGAGGGATCTATTATATAGAGTCATTACACACAGAGGGATCTATTATATAGAGTCATTACACGCAGAGGGATCTATTATATAGAGTCACTACACACAGGGATCTATTATATAGAGTCATTACACAGAGGGATCTATTACATAGAGTCATTACTCACAGAGGGATCTATTATATAGAGTCACTACAGACAGAGGGATCTATTATATAGGGTCATTACACACAGGGATCTATTATATACAGTCATTACACACAGAGGGATCTATTATATAGAGTCATTACACACAGAGGGATCTATTATATAGAGTCATTACACATAGAGTGATCTATTATATAGAGTCATTACACGCAGAGGGATCTATTATATAGAGTCATTACACACAGAGGGATCTATTATATAGAGTCATTACACACAGAGGTATCTATTATATAGAGACATTACACACAGAGGGATCTATTATATAGAGTCATTACACGCAGAGGGATCTATTATATAGAGTCATTACACACAGAGGGATCTATTATATAGAGTCATTACACACACAGGGATCTATTATATAGAGTCATTACACATAGAGTGATCTATTATATAGGGTCATTACACACAGAGGGATCTATTATATAGAGTCATTACACACAGAGGGATCTATTATATAGAGTCATTACACACAGAGGGATCTATTATATAGACTCATTACACGCAGAGGGATCTTATATAGAGTCATTACACACAGAGGGATCTATTATATAGAGTCATTACACACAGAGCGATCTATTATATAGAGTCATTACACGCAGAGGGATCTATTATATAGTCATTACACGCAGAGGGATCTATTATATAGAGTCATTACACGCAGAGGGATCTATTATATAGAGTCATTACACGCAGAGGGATCTATTATATAGAGTCATTACACACAGAGGGATCTATTATATAGAGTCATTACACACAGAGGGGCTATTATATAGAATCATTACACACAGAGGGATCTATTATATAGAGTCATTACACGCAGAGGGATCTATTATATAGAGTCATTACACGCAGAGTGATCTCTTATATAGAGTCATTACACACAGAGGGATCTATTATATAGAGTCATTACACGCAGAGTGATCTCTTATATAGAGTCATTACACGCAGAGGGATCTATTATATAGAGTCATTACACGCAGAGTGATCTATTATATAGAGTCATTACACGCAGAGGGATCTATTATATAGAGTCATTACACACAGACGGATCTATTATATAGAGTCATTACACACAGACGGATCTATTATATAGAGTCATTACACACAGAGGGATCTATTATAGAGTCATTACACACAGGGATCTATTATATAGAGTCATTACATGCAGAGGGATCTATTATATAGAGTCATTACACGCAGAGGGATCTATTATATAGAGTCATTACACACAGAGGGATCTGTTATATAGAGTCATTACACGCAGAGTGATCTATTATATAGTCATTACACGCAGAGGGATCTATTATATAGAGTCATTACACGCAGAGGGATCTATTATATAGAGTCATTACACGCAGAGGGATCTATTATATAGAGTCATTACACGCAGAGGGATCTGTTATATAGAGTCATTACACGCAGAGGGATCTATTTCACTTGTTTATTTCTGTTAATGTTGATGATTATGGCTTACAGCCAATGAAAACACAAAAGTCATTATCTCAGTAAATTAGAATAATTAACAAAAATCACCTGCAAAGGCTTCCGATGCATTTAAAAAAGTCCCTTAGTCTGTTTCAGTAGGCTCCACAATCATGGGGAAGACTGCTGACTTGACAGATGTCCAGAAGGCAGTCATTGACCACTCCACAAGGAGGGTAAGCCACAAAAGGTCATTGCTGAAGAAGCTGGCTGTTCACACAGTGCTGTATCCAAGCATAATAATGGAAAGTTGAGAGGAAGGAAAAAGTGTGGTAGGAAGAGGTGCACAAGCAACCGGGATAACCGCAGCCTGGAAAGGATTGTTAAGAAAAGGCCATTCAAACATTTGGGGGAGATTCACAAGGAGGTGACTGCTGCTGGAGTCATTGCTTCAAGAGCCACCACACACAAACGTATCCAGGACATGAGCTACAAGTGTCACATTCCTTGTGTCAGGCCAATCATGACCAATAGACAACGCCAGAAGCGTCTCACCTGGGCCAAGGAGAAGACCTGGACTGTTCTCAGTCCTCCAAGGTGTTTTCAGATGAAATTAAATTTCGCATTTCATTTGGAAATCAAGGTCCCAGAGTCTGGAGGAAGAGTGGAGAGGCCACAATCCAAGCTGCTGGAGGTCTAGTGTGAAGTCTCCACATTCAGTGATGGTTTGGGGGCCATGTCATCTGCTGGTGGAGGTCCACTGTGTTTTATCAAAACCAAAGTCAGCGCCGCCGTCTACCAGGACATTTTACAGCCCTTCATGCTTCCTTCTGCCGACAAGCTTTATGGAGATGGAAATGTCATTCTCCAGCAGGACTTGGCCCCTGTCTGCCAAAAGTACCAATACCTGGTTTACACCCAACAGTATCACTGTGCTTGATTGGCAGCAAACTCGTCTGACCTTAACCCCATAGAGGATCTATTATAGAGAATCTATGGGGTATTGTAAAGAGGAACATGAGACCCCAGACCCCACAATGCAGACGAGCTGAAGGCTGCTATCAAAGCCACCTGGGCTTCCATAACCCCTCAGCAGCCACAGGCTGATCCCTCCATGCCACAGGCTGATCCCTCCATGCCACAGGTTGATCCCTCCATGCCACAGGCTGATCCCTCCATGCCACAGGCTGATCCCCTCCATGCCACATTGCCGCATTGATGCAGTAATTGATGCACAAGGAGCCGCGACCAAGTATTGAGGTATTTACTGAACAGACATTTCAGTAGGCCAACATTTTGGATTTTATAAACATTTTTCAAGCTGTTGTTATAAAGTATTCTAATTTACTGAGATAATGACTTTAGTGTTTTCATTGGCTGTAATCCATAATCATCAATATTATCAGAAATAAACACTTGGAATAGATCCCTCTGCGTGTAATGACTCTATATAATAGATCACTCTGTGTGTAATGACTCTATATAATAGATCCCTCTGTGTGTAATAACTCTATAATAGATCCCTCTGTGTGTAATGACTCTATATAATAGATCCCTCTGTGTGTAATGACTATATAATAGATCCCTCTGTGTCTAATGACTCTATGTAATAGATCCCTCTGTGTGTAATGACTCTATATAATAGATCCCTCTGTGTGTAATGACTCTATATAATAGATCCCTCTGTGTGTAATGACTCTATATAATAGATCCCTCTGTGTGTAATGACTATATAATAGATCCCTCTGTGTGTAATGACTCTATATAATAGATCCCTCTGTGTGTAATGACTATATAATAGATCCCTCTGTGTGTAATGACTATATAATAGATCCCTCTGTGTGTAATGATTCTATATAATAGATCCCTCTGTGTGTAATGACTCTATATAATAGGTCCCTCTGTGTGTAATGACTCTATATAATAGATCCCTCTGTGTGTAATGACTCTATATAATAGATCCCTCTGTGTGTAATGACTCTATATAATAGATCCCTCTGTGTGTAATGACTCTATATAATAGATCCCTCTGTGTGTAATGACTCTATATAATAGATCCCTCTGTGTGTAATGACTCTATATAATAGATCGCTCTGTGTGTAATGACTCTATATAATAGATCCCTCTGTGTGTAATGACTCTATATAATAGGTCCCTCTGTGTGTAATGACTCTATATAATAGATCCCTCTGTGTGTAATGACTCTATATATTAGATCCCTCTGTGTGTAATGACTCTATATAATAGATCCCTCTGTGTGTAATGACTCTATATAATAGATCACTCTGTGTGTAATGACTCTATATAATAGATCCCTCTGTGTGTAATGACTCTATATAATACCTCTGTGTGTAATGACTCTAAATAATAGATCCCTCTGTGTGTAATGACTCTATATAATAGATCCCTCTGTGTGTAATGACTCTATATAATAGATCCCTCTGTGTGTAATGACTCTATATAATAGATCTCTGTGTGTAATGACTATATAATAGATCCCTCTGTGTTTAATGACTCTATATAATAGATCTCTCTGTGTGTAATGACTCTATATAATAGATCCCTCTGTGTGTAATGACTCTATATAATAGATCCCTCTGTGTGTAATGACTCTATATAATAGATCCCTCTGTGTGTAATGACTCTATATAATAGATCCCTCTGTGTGTAATGACTCTATATAATAGATCCCTCTGTGTGTAATGACTCTATATAATAGATCCCTCTGTGTGTAATGACTCTATATAATAGATCCCTCTGTGTGTAATGACTCTATATAATAGATCTCTGTGTGTAATGACTATATAATATGTAACGGGTCTGGGAGGCGGAACCTCTGAGCAACTTATACAAGGGGGCGGTCCTTGTAAGGAAGCGGGTGGCGACCAGGGAAGACAGGCAGGCAGTCACAGCAGGTGACCGGGACAGTCTCTGGGTAAACGGGCAGGAGGTCACGGCAAGTGACCAGGACAGTCTCTGTGTAAACGGGCAGGAGGTCACAGCAAGTGACCGGGACAGTCTCTGGGTAAACGGGCAGGAGGTCACGGCAAGTGACCGGGACAGTCTCTGGGTAAACGGGCAGGAGGTCACAGCAAGTGACCGGGACAGTCTCTGGGTAAACGGGCAGGTACGACCTGTGACGGCTGAGCCTCCAGGTAGGCTAGCAGGCAGATGGCAGATGAGTGCTCCCAGGTGAGCAGGCGAGAGTCTCTGGATAAGCAGGTGGTCACAGCATGTGACGGCGGAGCCTCCAGGTAGGCTAACAGGCAGGTAGCAGATGAGCGCTCCCAGGTGAACGGGCAAGAGTCTCTGGACTGGCAGGTGGTCACGGCACGTGACGGCGGAGCCTCCAGGTAGGCTAACAGGCAGGTAGCAGATGAGCGCTCCCAGGTGAGCGGGCAAGAGTCTCTGGACTGGCAGGTGGTCACAGCACGTGACGGCGGAGCCTCCAGGTAGGCTAACAGGCAGGTAGCAGATGAGCGCTCCCAGGTGAGCGGGCAAGAGTCTCTGGACTGGCAGGTGGTCACGGCACGTGACGGCGGAGCCTCTAGGTAGGCTAACAGGCAGGTAGCAGATGAGCGCTCCCAGGTGAGCGGGCAAGAGTCTCTGGACTGGCAGGTGGTCACAGCACGTGACGGCGGAGCCTCCAGGTAGGCTAACAGGCAGGTAGCAGATGAGCGCTCCCAGGTGAGCGGGCAAGAGTCTCTGGACTGGCAGGTGGTCACAGCACGTGACGGCGGAGCCTCCAGGTAGGCTAACAGGCAGGTAGCAGATGAGCGCTCCCAGGTGAGCGGGCAAGCTGGTCCATAGACAGACTGACAGGAGTCGGAAGGCAGACCGTCGGACCTCAGGCTAGCAAACGGGTAAGCGGATAACAGGCAGGAATCAGACAGCAAACTGGCAGGAAACTGGCAGGTAACTGGAAACGGGACCTGAGGGCTGAAGCAGAGTAGTGAACAGTGCAACAACATTGCTCGGGCACCTCCATTTTGGAGGAGGTGCCTTATATATGGAGGGATCCTCCGGCCATTGGCCGGGGACTCCTTAGGGCGACGCGCGCGGCCCCTTTAAGAGAGGGGGAGCGCGCGCGCGCCCTAAGCACAGTGACCAGGGGACAGCGGGCGCTGAAAGCAGAGCGGGAGGAAGCCGCCGGGCACGGAGCAGAGAGGTGAGGGGAACAGCGTCCCTGCCTAGCAGGAGGCAGGGACGCCGACGCTACAGTACCCCCCCCTTTAGGCCCCCCCTTTTTTAGGCCAGACAGAAATTTAGCAAGGATGAGAGGGGCATGGATGTTCTCCCGGGGCTCCCATGTTCTCTCCTCAGGACCAAACCCCTTCCAATCCACTAGAAAAAAGGTCTTTCCTCTTACCCTTTTGGTGGCTAGAATGTTCTCTACCTCAAACTCGTCTTCAGCAGAAAACGGAGCAGGAGGCGTACCTGTAGACTTGGAAAAGGAGTTAAGTACCACGGGTTTGAGAAGAGATATATGGAAGGAGTTAGGGATCCGTAAGTTGGCCGGGAGTTTCAATTTATAGGCCACCGGGTTGATCTGTTTGATAACCTCCAGTGGGCCGATGAACCGAGGCCCTAACTTATAGGAAGGAATCTTGAGCCGGACATATTTGGATGAGAGCCAGACTTTATCTCCGGGACGAAATTGTGGGGAATCCAGGCGTTTTTTGTCGGCGTGTCTCTTCATCCGCTCGGACGACTGAAGGAGTGCGGATCGGGTACTCTCCCAAATGGAGGAAAATTTGCTAACGAGAGATTCCGCGGCCGGGTTGTCCACAGAGGTGGAGACAGGAAAAGGGATCCGAGGATGCTGACCGAAGACTACAAAAAACGGGGATTTAGAAGAAGATTCGCTCTCGTGATTGTTGTAAGAGAACTCGGCCCATGGTAGGAGATCCACCCAGTCTGAATGGTGGGCATTAACGAAGTGCCGGAGGTAACTGGTCAAATTCTGATTGATCCGCTCCACTTGACCATTGGACTGTGGGTGGTAAGCGGAGGAGAAGTCCAGGGTGACGTCGAGCAGTTTACATGTGGCTCTCCAGAAGCGTGAGGTGAACTGAACCCCACGATCCGACACGATGTGGAGAGGCAGACCATGGAGACGGAAGATGTGGCGGATAAAGTCTTTAGCCAGCTCGGGAGCAGACGGGAGGCCTGGCAGGGGAATAAAATAAGCCATTTTGGAAAAGCGGTCAGCGACCACCCAAATGACCGTATAACCGGCAGAGACAGGGAGATCTGTTATGAAGTCCATAGCTATATGTTGCCACGGGGCAGCAGGCACAGGCAGAGGAAGAAGGCGGCCGGCAGGCAGGTGTCTCGGAACTTTGTTGCGGGCGCAGGACACACAGGCAGAAACAAAGTCAATTACATCCTTGTGCAGGGTAGGCCACCAGTAGTGCCGGGTAATAAGCTGGAGGGTCTTTTTCTGACCGGCGTGCCCAGCTAGCTTAGACGAGTGACCCCAGTGTAGAATCTTCTCCCGATCGGACTCCGTTACGAACGTCTTACCGGGAGGGAGACGATTTAGGCCCACGGGGGCTACCTGCATTACTCTGGCAGGATCGATGATGTGTTTAGGCTCCTCCTCAAGATCAGACACCAGAAAGGATCGGGACAGGGCGTCAGCTTTGATGTTTTTGTCAGCCGGACGAAAATGAAGAATGAAATCAAAGCGGGCAAAAAACAAAGACCACCGGGCTTGGCGCGGGTTAAGTCTCTGGGCACTCTGGAGATATGCCAAGTTCTTGTGGTCAGTGTAAATTATTACTGGGTGGAGAGCCCCCTCGAGCAGGTAACGCCACTCCTCCAGTGCCATCTTAATGGCCAACAATTCTCGGTCTCCTATAGAATAATTGCGCTCAGAAGAGGAGAAAAGTTTGGAGAAAAAGCCGCAGGTTACCTTTCTTCCAGAAGAAGATTTTTGGGTAAGTACCGCCCCAGCTCCGGAGGAGGAGGCGTCAACTTCTAGGAAGAATTGTTTGTTGCCGTCCGGACGATGCAGCACCGAGGCGGAGAGGAAGGCCTGTTTTAAGGAAAGAAATGCCTCCTCTGCTTCGGGCGGCCATTCTCTGGGGTTCGTACCTTTACGGGTGAGAGCAGAGATAGGGGCGGTCCGGGAAGAGAAGTGCGGTATGAACAGGCGGTAATAGTTGGCGAAGCCCAGGAACCGCTGAATAGCCTTCAACCCCTCTGGTCGGGGCCACTTCTGGATGGCAGACAGTTTCTCAGGATCCATTTGTAGACCTGTCTGAGAGATTATGTAGCCCAGAAATGGAAGAGAGGTCTGCTCAAAGATGCACTTCTCATATTTAGCGTAGAGGTGGTTCTGCCTGAGCCTGAGCAGGACCTGACGAACGTCCCTCCGGTGAGTAGGAAGATCCGGAGAGAAGACCAAGATATCGTCCAGGTACACCACCACGCAGGAGTAGAGAAGATCACGGAAGATGTCATTGACCAACTCTTGAAAGACGGCAGGAGCGTTACAGAGACCGAAGGGCATCACAAGGTACTCATAGTGGCCGTCCCGGGTATTGAATGCCGTCTTCCACTCATCCCCCTGACGGATACGGACCAGGTTATACGCCCCACGGAGATCCAGTTTGGTGAAGATTCTAGCCCCCCTCAGACGGTCAAATAATTCAGGAATAAGCGGAAGGGGGTATTTATTCTTCACAGTAATCTTGTTTAGGCCTCTATAGTCTATACATGGACGGAGTGAGCCGTCCTTCTTTTTGACAAAGAAGAAGCCTGCTCCCGCCGGGGAGGTAGATTTCCGGATAAATCCCCGGGCCAGGTTCTCCTCAATATATTCAGACATGGACCGGGTTTCAGCAGCGGACAAAGGGTAGATTCGCCCACGGGGAGGAGTAGAGCCGGGCATCAGGTCGATTGGGCAGTCGTATGGTCTATGAGGAGGTAAAGTCTCTGCCTCTTTTTTATTGAAGACATCCGCATAAGACCAATAGGGAACCGGAAGACCGGGCAGATTGGCTGGGGTAGGAGAAGGACGGGCAGGACGAACAGGAACTAGACAAGTCTTATGGCAGTCCTGTCCCCAGCGAAGGACCTCTCCGGTCTGCCAGTCAAGCACGGGTGCATGTTTCTGGAGCCAAGGCAGGCCAAGCAATAGTGCGTGAGAGAGTCCAGGCAGAACATGAAAGGAGATGCTCTCAGAATGCAGCATTCCCACCTGTAGAGTCAGAGATTCGGTGATGAGTTGGATGGGATGTGGTAAGAGACCCCCATCCACGGCGGCGATAGATAAAGGTACGGCCAGAGGTTTGGTGGGAATGTGGTATTTTTCTACCAGGTATTGAGAGATGAGATTTCCAGCAGCTCCAGAGTCAAGTTGAGCCAGTTCAAAATAGCGGTTCTCTCCGCAGAAGATAGAAACAGACAGCATCAGGGATGGAGAGGGTTTACTTTTGTCTAGGGCGACCTCTCTGAGCGATCCTAGACACAGGCGTTTCCCGACCTCTCAGGGCAGGAACGGATCCGGTGCTCCTTACTGCCACAGTAGAAACAGCTCCCCTCGGCACGACGTAAGTCTTGACGGGTCTTGACCATCTTGGTCTGGTCCACCTGCATAGGCTCAGGTGAGTGTGCCTGGGGAGTAACAGAGGGAGTGACGGGTCTCTGGAAGGTAGGGACTAGACGTGGAATCCTCCTCTCACGGGTGACCTCCCTAGCGCGCTCCTGGAACCGGATGTCAATCCGGGTGGCAAGTGTAATCAAGTCGTCGAGAGTGGTAGGAATGTCCCGACCGGCGAGTTCATCTTTAATACGGCCGGACAGACCCTCCCAGAAGACGGACACCAGGGCGTCGTTATCCCAGGCCAGCTCCGAAGCAAGGGTATGGAACCGTATGGCATATTGGCCCACGGTGAGACTCCCTTGACGGAGGCGTAGCAGAGATGAGGCGGATGAGGTCCTCCGTCCGGGTTCGTCGAAGACCTTCCGGAAAGCCGTGAGAAAGGCTGGCAGGTCGGACACCAGAGGGTCTCCTCTCTCCCATAGAGGATTTAGCCAAGCCAGTGCCTCTCCCGTGAGATGGGACATGATATAGGCTACTTTGGCCCGGTCGGAATTAAACTGGTGGGACTGGTGTTCAAAGTGCAGGGTGCACTGGTTAATGAAGCCCCGAGCTTGAGCGGAGTCGCCTCCGAAGCGAGGAGGTGCAGAAAGCCGGATTCCAGAGCAGGATACTATGGTATTGGTGGGCAGCGGAGCAGCCGGGCTGCGAGTCATGACACTAGCGGTGGTTGCTGGTGGGGCAGTCAAAGTGTCCAGGCGAGTATTGACATTCCGCAGGTGACCCAGGATGGACTCCTGTTGGGACCTCTGTCGGGACAGTTCAAGACAGAGGTCCGAGAGCGAGGGAGCTTGGGTGCCACTGGGTTCCATGGCCCGAGCAAACTGTAACGGGTCTGGGAGGCGGAACCTCTGAGCAACTTATACAAGGGAGCGGTCCTTGTAAGGAAGCGGGTGGTGACCAGGGAAGACAGGCAGGCAGTCACAGCAGGTGACCGGGACAGTCTCTGGGTAAACGGACAGGAGGTCACGGCAAGTGACCGGGACAGTCTCTGGGTAAACGGGCAGGAGGTCACAGCAAGTGACCGGGACAGTCTCTGGGTAAACGGGCAGGAGGTCACGGCAAGTGACCGGGACAGTCTCTGGGTAAACTGGCAGGAGGTCACGGCAAGTGACCGGGACAGTCTCTGGGTAAACGGGCAGGTACGACCTGTGACGGCTGAGCCTCCAGGTAGGCTATCAGGCAGATGGCAGATGAGTGCTCCCAGGTGAGCAGACGAGAGTCTCTGGATAAGCAGGTGGTCACAGCATGTGACGGCGGAGCCTCCAGGTAGGCTAACAGGCAGGTAGCAGATGAGCGCTCCCAGGTGAGCGGGCAAGAGTCTCTGGACTGGCAGGTGGGCACGGCACGTGACGGCGGAGCCTCCAGGTAGGCTAACAGGCAGGTAGCAGATGAGCACTCCCAGGTGAGCGGGCAAGAGTCTCTGGACTGGCAGGTGGTCACAGCACGTGACGGCGGAGCCTCCAGGTAGGCTAACAGGCAGATAGCAGATGAGCGCTCCCAGGTGAGCGGGCAAGAGTCTCTGGACTGGCAGGTGGTCACGGCACGTGACGGCGGAGCCTCTAGGTAGGCTAACAGGCAGGTAGCAGATGAGCGTTCCCAGGTGAGCGGGCAAGAGTCTCTGGACTGGCAGGTGGTCACAGCACGTGACGGCGGAGCCTCCAGGTAGGCTAACAGGCAGGTAGCAGATGAGCGCTCCCAGGTGAGCGGGCAAGCTGGTCCATAGACAGACTGACAGGAGTCGGAAGGCAGACCGTCGGACCTCAGGCTAGCAAACGGGTAAGCGGATAACAGGCAGGAATCAGACAGCAAACTGGCAGGTAACTGGAAACGGGACCTGAGGGCTGAAGCAGAGTAGTGAACAGTGCAACAACATTGCTCGGACACCTCCATTTTGGAGGAGGTGCCTTATATATGGAGGGATCCTCCGGCCATTGGCCGGGGACTCCTAAGGGCGACGCGCGCGGCCCCTTTAAGAGAGGGGGAGCGCGCGCGCCCTAAGCACAGTGACCGGGGAAGAGCGGGCGCTGCAAGCAGAGCGGGAGGAAGCCGCCGGGCACGGAGCAAAGAGGTGAGGGGAACAGCGTCCCTGCCTAGCAGGAGGCAGGGACGCCGACGCTACATAATAGATCCCTCTGTGTGTAATGACTCTATATAATAGATCCCTCTGTGTGTAATGACTCTATATAATAGATCCCTCTGTGTGTAATGACTATATAATAGATCCCTCTGTGTGTAATGACTCTATATAATAGATCCTTCTGTGTGTAATGTCTCTATATAATAGATCCCTCTGTGTGTAATGACTCTATATAATAGATCACTCTGTGTGTAATGACTCTATATAATAGATCCCTCTGCGTGCAATGACTCTATATAATAGATCAATCTGCGTGTAATGACTCTATATAATAGATCGCTCTGCGTGTAATGACTCCATATAATAGATCCCTCTGCTTGTAATGACTCTATATAACAGATCCCTCTGCGTGTAATGACTCTATATAACATCCCTCTGTGTGTAATGACTCTATAAAATAGATCCCTCTGCGTGTAATGACTCTATATAATAGATCCCTCTGTGTGTAATGACTCTATATAATAGATCGCTCTGTGTGTAATGACTCTATATAATAGATCCCTCTGTGTGTAATGACTCTATATAATAGATCGCTCTGTGTGTAATGACTCTATATAATAGATCCCTCTGTGTGTAATGACTATATAATAGATCCCTCTGTGTGTAATGACTCTATATAATAGATCCCTCTGCGTGTAATGACTCTATATAATAGATCCCTCTGTAATGACTCTATATAATAGATCCCTCTGCGTGTAATGACTCTATATAATAGATCAATCTGTGTGTAATGACTCTATATAATAGATCCCTCTGTGTGTAATGACTCTATATAATAGATCCCTCTGTAATGACACTATATAATAGATCCCTGTGTGTAATGACTCTATATAATAGATCCCTCTGTGTGTAATGACTCTATATAATAGATCCCTCTGTGTGTAATGACTCTATATAATAGATCGTTCTGTGTGTAATGACTATATAATAGATCCCTCTGCGTGTAATGACTATATAACAGATCCCTCTGTGTGTAATGACTCTATATAACAGATCCCTCTGCGTTTAATGACTCTATATAATAGATCCCTCTGTGTGTAATGACTCTATATAATAGATCTCTCTGCGTGTAATGACTCTATATAATAGATCCCTCTGCATGTAATGACTCTATATAATAGATCCCTCTGTGTGTAATGACTCTATATAACAGATCCCTCTGTGTGTGATGACTCTATATAATAGATCCCTCTGTGTGTAATGACTCTATATAATAGATCTCTCTGCGTGTAATGACTCTATATAATAGATCCCTCTGCATGTAATGACTCTATATAATAGATCCCTCTGTGTGTAATGACTCTATATAACAGATCCCTCTGTGTGTGATGACTCTATATAATAGATCCCTCTGTGTGTAATGACTCTATATAATAGATCCCTCTGTGTGTAACGACTCTATATAATAGATCCCTCTGTGTGTAACGACTCTATATAATAGATCTCTGTTTGTAACGACTCTATATAATAGATCCCTCTGCGTGTAACGACTCTATATAATAGATCCCTCTGCGTGTAATGACTCTATAATAGATCCCTCTGCGTGTAACGACTCTATATAATAGATCCCTCTGCGTATAATGACTCTATATAATAGATCCCTCTGCGTGTAATTACTCTATATAATAGATCCCTCTACGTGTAATGACTCTATATAATAGATCCCTCTGCGTGTAATGACTCTATAATAGATCCCTCTGCGTGTAATGGTGTAATGACTATAATAGATCCCTCTGCGTGTAATGACTCTATATAATAGATCCCTCTGTGTGTAATGTCTCTATATAATAGATCACTCTGTGTAATGACTCTATATAATAGATCCCTCTGCGTGTAATGACTCTATATAATAGATCCCTTTGTGTGTAATGACTATATAATAGATCCCTCTGTGTGTAATGACTCTGTATAATAGATCCCTCTGTGTGTAATGACTCTATATAATAGATCCCTCTGTGTGTAATGACTCTATATAATAGATCCCTCTGTGTGTAATGACTCTATATATAGATCCCTCTGTGTGTAATGACTCTATATAATAGATCCCTCTGTGTGTATTGACTCTATATAATAGATCACTCTGTGTGTAATGACTCTATATAATAGATCCCTCTGTGTGTAATGACTCTATATAATAGATCGCTCTGTGTGTAACGACTCTATATAATAGATCCCTCTGTGTGTAATGACTCTATATAATAGATCCCTCTGTGTGTAACGACTCTATATAATAGATCCCTCTGTGTGTAATGACTCTATATAATAGATCGCTCTGTGTGTAATGACTCTATATAATAGATCCCTCTGTGTGTAATGACTCTATAAAATAGATCCCTCTGTGTGTAATGACTCTATAAAATAGATCCCTCTGTGTGTAATGACTCTATATAATAGATCCCTCTGTGTGTAATGACTCTATATAATAGATCCCTCTGTGTGTAATGACTCTATATAATAGATCCCTCTGTGTGTAATGACTCTATGTAATAGCCCCTCTGTGTGTAATGACTCTATATAATAGATCCCTCTGCGTATAATGACTCTATATAATAGATCCCTCTGCGTGTAATGACTCTATATAATAGATCCCTCTGTGTATAATGACTATATAATAGATCCATCTGTGTGTAATGACGCTATATAATAGATCCCTCTGTGTGTAATGACTCTATATAATAGATCCCTCTGTGTGTAATGACTCTATATAATAGATCCCTCTGTGTGTAATGACTCTATATAATAGATCCCTCTGTCTGTAATGACTCTATATAATAGATCCCTCTCCGTGTAATGACTCTATATAATAGATCCCTCTGTGTGTAATGACTCTATAAAATAGATCCCTCTGTGTGTAATGACTCTATATAATAGATCCCTCTGTGTGTAATGACTCTATATAATAGATCCCTCTGTGTGTAATGACTCTATATAATAGATCCCTCTGTGTGTAATGACTCTATATAATAGCCCCTCTGTGTGTAATGACTCTATATAATAGATCCCTCTGCGTATAATGACTCTATATAATAGATCCCTCTGCGTGTAATGACTCTATATAATAGATCCCTCTGTGTATAATGACTATATAATAGATCCATCTGTGTGTAATGACGCTATATAATTTATCCCTCTGTGTGTAATGACTCTATATAATAGATCCCTCTGTGTGTAATGACTCTATATAATAGATCCCTCTGTGTGTAATGACTCTACATAATAGATCCCTCTGTGTGTAATGACTCTATATAATAGATCCTTCTGTGTGTAATGGCTCTATATACTAGATCCCTCTGTGTGTAATGACTCTATATAATAGCCCCTCTGTGTGTAATGACTCTATATAATAGATCCCTCTGTGTATAATGACTCTATATAATAGATCCCTCTGCGTGTAATTACTCTAAATAATAGATCCCTCTGTGTGTAATGACTATATAATAGATCCCTCTGCGTGTAATGACTCTATATAATAGATCCCTCTGCGTGTAATGACTCTATATAATAGATCCCTCTGTGTGTAATGACTCTATATAATAGATCCCTCTGCGTGTAACGACTCTATATAATAGATCACTCTGTGTGTAATGACTCTATATAATAGATCCCTCTGTGTGTAATGACTCTATATAATAGATCACTCTGTGTGTAACGACTCTATATAATAGATCCCTCTGTGTGTAACGACTCTATATAATAGATCACTCTGTGTGTAATGACTCTATATAATAGATCCCTCTGGGTGTAATGACTCTATATAATAGATCCCTCTGTGTGTAATGACTCTATATAATAGCCCCTCTGTGTGTAATGACTCTATATAATAGATCCCTCTGCGTATAATGACTCTATATAATAGATCCCTCTGTGTGTAATGACTCTATATAATAGATCCCTCTGTGTGTAATGACTATATAATAGATCCCTCTGTGTGTAATGACGCTATATAATAGATCCCTCTGTGTGTAATGACTCTATATAATAGATCCCTCTGTGTGTAATGACTCTATATAATAGATCCCTCTGCGTGTAATGACTCTATATAATAGATCCCTCTGTCTGTAATGACTCTATATAATAGATCCCTCTCCGTGTAATGACTCTATATAATAGATCCCTCTGCGTGTAATGACTCTATATAATAGATCCTTCTGTGTGTAATGGCTCTATATAATAGATCCCTCTGTGTGTAATGACTCTATATAATAGCCCCTCTGTGTGTAATGACTCTATATAATAGATCCCTCTGTGTATAATGACTCTATATAATAGATCCCTCTGCGTGTAATGACTCTAAATAATAGATTCCTCTGTGTGTAATGACTATATAATAGATCCCTCTGCATGTAATGACTCTATATAATAGATCCCTCTGCGTGTAATGACTCTATATAATAGATCCCTCTGTGTGTAATGACTCTATATAATAGATCCCTCTGCGTGTAACGACTCTATATAATAGATCACTCTGTGTGTAATGACTCTATATAATAGATCCCTCTGTGTGGAATGACTCTATATAATATATCACTCTGTGTGTAACGACTCTATATAATAGATCCCTCTGTGTGTAATGACTCTATATAATAGATCACTCTGTGTGTAATGACTCTATATAATAGATCCCTCTGGGTGTAATGACTATATAATAGATCCCTCTGTGTGTAATGACTATATAATAGATCCCTCTGTGTGTAATGACTCTATATAATAGATCCCTCTGTGTGTAATGACTCTATATAATAGATTGCTCTGTGTGTAATGACTCTATATAATAGATCCTTCTGCGTGTAATGACTCTATATAATAGATCCCTCTGTGTGTAATGTCTATATAATAGATCGCTCTGTGTGTAATGACTCTATATAATAGATCCCTCTGTGTGTAATGACTCTATATAATAGATCCCTCTGTGTGTAATGACTCTATATAATAGATCCCTCTGTGTGTAATGACTGTACAATAGATCCCTCTGCGTGTAATGACTCTATATAATAGATCCCTCTGTGTGTAATGACTCTATATAATAGATCCCTCTGTGTGTAATGACTCTATAATAGATCCCTCTGCGTGTAATGACTCTATATAATAGATCCCTCTGTGTGTAATGACTCTATATAATAGATCACTGTGTGTAATGACTCTATATAATAGATCCCTCTGTGTGTAATGACTGTAGATATGTGTATATGTACTAGGGCTTTCGGGGCATTGTAGTCCGTGCCATATCCACAATATCGGGTCTCATTTATCACATCTGTCTATTGTAAAAACCCAGCGGCCGATCACAGCGCTGCTGAAATTCACCGCAGCCGACGCGCCCCATCCCCCGTCCATAACACCTGCATGTGACTCCTCCGCTCCAGTTACTGGAGGATAATGGATCATTCACCTTCCCTGAGGCCACGAGATCCAGAGAAGGAGGCGTTCATGACACGGGGCCAAGAGGTAACTGACGGGGACTTTGGCCTATAAACGCGTCTGTATTTACTGAGAGGTGACTCAGGTGTGAGCCTAGGTACCTGAGAATGGCAGATACCGGGGGGTGAGGAAGGGGCCGGGGTACCTGAGAATGGCAGATACCGGGGGGGTGAGGAAGGGGCCGGGGTACCTGAGAATGGCAGATACCGGGGGGGGTGAGGAAGGGGCCGGGGTACCTGAGAATGGCAGATACCGGGGGGTGAGGAAGGGGCCGGGGTACCTGAGAATGGCAGATACCGAGGGGTGAGGAAGGGGCCGGGGTACCTGAGAATGGCAGATACCGAGGGGTGAGGAAGGGGCCGGGGTACCTGAGAATAGCAGATACCGGGGGGGTGAGGATGGGGCCGAGGTACCTGAGATGTTCAGATACCGGGGGTGATGAAGGGGCAGGGGTACTTGAGAGGGGCAGATACCGGGGGGTGAGGAAGGGGCCTGTGTATCTGAGGGGCAGATACCGGGGGGTGAGGAAGGGGCCGGGGTACCTGAGAATGGCAGATACCGGGGGGTGAGGAAGGGGCCGGGGTACCTGAGAATGGCAGATACCGGGGGGTGAGGAAGGGGCCGGGGTACCTGAGATTGGCAGATACCGGGGGGTGAGGAAGGGGCCGGGGTACCTGAGAATGGCAGATACCGGGGGGTGAGGAAGGGGCCGGGGTACCTGAGAATGGCAGATACCGGTGGGTGAGGAAGGGGCCGGGGTACCTGAGAATGGCAGATACCGGGGGGTGAGGATGGGGTCGGGGTACCTGAGAATGGCAGATACCTGGGGGTGATGAAGGGGCCGGGGTACCTGAGAATGGCAGATACCGGGGGGGTGAGGAAGGGGCCGGGGTACCTGAGAATGGCAGATACCGGGGGGTGAGGAAGGGGCCGGGGTACCTGAGAATGGCAGATACCGGGGGGTGAGGAAGGGGCCGGGGTACCTGAGAATGGCAGATACCGGGGGGTGAGGAAGGGGCCGGGGTACCTGAGAATGGCAGATACCGGTGGGTGAAGAAGGGGCCGGGGTACCTGAGAATGGCAGATGCCGGGGGGTGAGGATGGGGTCGGGGTACCTGAGAATGGCAGATACCTGGGGGTGAGGAAGGGGCCGGGGTACCTGAGAATGGCAGATACCGGGGGGTGAGGAAGGGGCCGGGGTACCTGAGAATGGCAGATACCGGGGGGTGAGGAAGGGGCCGGGATACCTGAGAATGGCAGATACCGGGGGGTGAGGAAGGGGTCGGGGTACCTGAGAATGGCAGATACCTGGGGGTGAGGAAGGGGCCGGGGTACCTGAGAATGGCAGATACCGGGGGGTGAGGAAGGGGCCGGGGTACCTGAGAATGGCAGATACCGGGGGGGTGAGGAAGGGGCCGGGGTACCTGAGATGTTCAGATACCGGGGGGTGATGAAGGGGCAGGGGTACTTGAGAGGGGCAGATACCGGGGGGTGAGGAAGGGGCCTGTGTATCTGAGGGGTAGATACCGGGGGGTGAAGAAGGGGCTGGGGTACCTGAGAGGGGCAGATACCGGGAGGGTGAGGAAGGGTCCAGGGTACCTGAGTGGGGCAGATACCGGGGGGTGAGGAAGGGGCCGGGGTACCTGAGAGAGGCAGATACCAGGGGGTGATGAAGGGGCCAGGGTACCTGAGTGGGGCAGATACCGGGGGGTGAGGAAGGAGCTGTGGTACCTGAAAGGGGCAGATACCATTAGGTGGGGAAGGGGCCAGGGTACCTGGGAGGGGCAGATACCGGGGTGGTGATGAAGGGGCCGGCGTACCTGAGAGGGGCAGATATCGGACGGTGAGGAAAGGGCCTGCGTATCTGAGGGGCAGATACCGGGGGGGGGGGGGTGAAGAAGTGGCTGGGGCACCTGAGAGGGGCAGATACCGGGGGGGTGAGGAAGGGGCCTGCGTATCTGAGGGGCAGATACCGGGGGGTGAGGAAGGGGCTGAGGTACCTGAGAGGGGCAGATACCGGTGGGTTAGGAAGGGGCAGGGGTACTTGAGTGGGGCAGATACCGAGGGGTGAGGAAGGGGCAGGGGTACTTGAGAGGGGCAGATACCGGTGGGTGAGGAAGGAGCTGGGGTACCTGAGTGGGGCAGATACCTAGGGGTGAGGAAGGGGCAGGGGTACTTGAGAGGGGCAGATACCGGTGGGTGAGGAAGGGGCAGGGGTACTTGAGAGGGGCAGATACCGGTGGGTGAGGAAGGGGCCAGGGTACCTGAGAGGGGCAGATACCGGGGGGTGATGAAGGGGCCGGGGTACCTGAGAGGTTCAGATACCGGGGGGTGATGAAGGGGCCGGGGTACCTGAGATGTTCAGATACCGGGGGGTGATGAAGGGGCAGGGGTACCTGAGAGGGGCAGATACTGGGGGGGTGAGGAAGGGGTCTGCGTATCTGAGGGG
Source organism: Phyllobates terribilis (assembly GCF_046119375.1). NCBI lineage: Eukaryota > Metazoa > Chordata > Amphibia > Anura > Dendrobatidae > Phyllobates > Phyllobates terribilis. Next base: position 317,903,780 of record NW_027362772.1, read on the forward strand.
CAGATACCGGGGGGGTGATGAAGGGGCTGGGGTACCTGAGAGGGGCAGATACCGGGAGGGTGAGGAGGGGTCCAGGGTACCTGAGTGGGGCAGATACCGAGGGGTGAGGAAGGGGCCGGGGTACCTGAGAGGGGCAGATACCGGTGGGTGATGAAGGGGCCGGGGTACCTGAGAGTGGCAGATACCGGGGGGTGATGAAGGGGCTGGGGTACCTGAGAGGTTCAGATACTGGGGGGTGATGAAGGGGCCGGGGTACCTGAGATGTTCAGATACCGGGGGGTGATGAAGGGGCAGGGGTACTTGAGAGGGGCAGATACCGGGGGGTGAGGAAGGGGCCTGAGTATCTGAGGGGCAGATACCGGGGGGTGAAGAAGGGGCTGGGGTACCTGAGAGGGGCAGATACCAGGAGGGTGAGGAAGGGTCCAGGGTACCTGAGTGGGGCAGATACCGGGGGGTGAGGAAGGGGCTGGGGTACCTGAGAGGGGCAGATACCAGGGGATGATGAAGGGGCCAGGGTACCTGAGTGGGGCAGATACCGGGGGGTGAGGAAGAAGCTGGGGTACCTGAGAGGGGCAGATACCATTAGGTGGGGAAGGGGCCAGGGTACCTGAAAGGGGCAGATACCGGGGTGGTGATGAAGGGGCAAGCGTACCTGAGAGGGGCAGATATCGGACGGTGAGGAAGGGGCCTGCGTATCTGAGGGGCAGATACCGGGGGGGGGGGTGAAGAAGGGGCTGGGGCACCTGAGAGGGGCAGATACCGGGGGGTGAGGAAGGGGCTGAGGTACCTGAGTGGGGCAGATACCGAGGGGTGAGGAAGGGGCAGGGGTACTCGAGAGGGGCAGATACCGGTGGGTGAGGAAGGGGCCGGGGTACCTGAGAGGGGCAGATACCGGTGGGTGAGGAAGGGGCCGGGGTACCTGAGAGGGGCAAATACCGGGTGGGTGAGGAAGGGGCCTGCGTATCTTAGGGGCAGATACCGAGGGTTGAAGAAGGGGCTGAGGTACCTGAGAGGGGCAGATACCGGGAGTGAGGAGGGGGCCGGGATACATAAGAGGTTGAGATACTGGGGGTTGAGGGCTGATTTATGACTCGGGATACCTGGTACGTGCACATTCTTCTGGAGGGGGTAGAGGGCAGTCACCTGTGATGTCACCGGAAGCGTTTCATCCTGCTGTCACCTCCACGCCTCGTCACATCGTACATGTCCAGATACGCAGTAATATCTGGTAAGAAGGAAGTGAGCCATGTGTAATAAATAATAGAAAAAGGACCCGCGCACCAGGTGTACGGGTAGTAGCCAAAAGAGCCCAAACCTTAGGTTATATACCTTCTCCAAGTCTGTATAATCCAATGCAAAAGCGGCAAACCGGGCAGAACTGTCAGGGTTTCTTTAAATGCGGATTAAACCGATGTAATCTTTGTCAGTATGTGAAGGTGTCAAAGACTTTCTTTAGTTCAGAGGGATCGCAATTATTTCATATCAATCAGCAGATCAATTGTAATCGTGACCATGTAGTGTATATTATAAATGCAGATCATGCAACAAAATGTATGTAGGATGCAGGAAACAAAAAGAAAACCGCATCTCTGAGCACATTACAGATACATTCAGCAAGTCGTAAAGTAATGGTGACATCGCTCATGCCTCTGAGCGTTTTATACAGCGTCATCACAAAAGTTTCTTCGTATAAATCGTAGGCATTGAGACAATTGCTGCTATTCCTAGAGAGGTGGAGACATTAAAAGACGCTTACTGGATGCTGAATGTGAACACGTCATCCTGACGGCCTCAACATCCGCCGGGAATTGATGAATGCCGTGCTTCACATTATATGTAGTTTTACTTGAGGCCCCTTTTTTTCTTCTCCCCTTTCCTCATCCATCTCTTTTCATTGCAGTATGTGATTAGGTGATGCTGATCATGTTTCCCATTGGTGTTTTATCATGTGATGTCTGTCTTGCACCTTATTGGTGGACTCTATGTATATAACCACTGTATGTTCATTGTAGGTTTAGCTTTGATAAAGAACGCAGCTTTGCTATTTTATGTGGAATCCTTTTTGTATCAATAAATATTTTTGCACTTTATGGAAGCTGGAACTTTTTTTTTTTTTTTTTTCAACTATTGCAAGCGATATGTAATACCTGATCACAGGAGGGTCTGATAGTGGAGGGTCCTCGGTGTACAGGTGATAGTGGAGGGTCCTCGGTGTACAGGTGATAGTGGAGGGTCCTCGGTGTACAGGTGATAGTGGAGGGTCCTCGGTGTACAGGTGATAGTGGAGGGTCCTCGGTGTACAGGTGATAGTGGAGGGTCCTCGGTGTACAGGTGATAGTGGTGGGTCCCCGGTGTACAGGTGATAGTGGAGGGTCCCCGGTGTACAGGTGATAGTGGAGGGTCCTCGGTGTACAGGTGATAGTGGAGGGTCCCCGGTGTACAGGTGATAGTGGAGGGTCCCCGGTGTACAGGTGATAGTGGAGGGTCCCCGGTGTACAGGTGATAGTGGAGGGTCCCCGGTTTACAGGTGATAGTGGAGGGTCCCCAGTGTACAGGTGATAGTGGAGGGTCCCTGGTGTACAGGTGATAGTGGAGGGTCCCCGGTTTACAGGTGATAGTGGAGGGTCCCCAGTGTACAGGTGATAGTGGAGGGTCCTCGGTGTACAGGTGATAGTGGAGGGTCCCTGGTGTACAGGTGATAGTGGAGGGTCCCCGCCGGTGTACAGGTGATAATGGTGGGTCCCTGGTGTACAGGTGATAGTGGAGGGTCCTCGGTGTACAGGTGATGGTGGAGGATCCTCGGTGTACAGGTGATAGTGGAGGGTCCTCTGTATACAGGTGATAGTGGAGGGTCCTCGGTGTACAGGTGATAGAGGAGGGTCCTCGGTGTACAGGTGATAGTGGAGGATCCTCGGTGTACAGGTGATAGTGGAGGGTCCCCTGTGTACAGGTGATAGTGGAGGGTCCTTGGTGTACAGGTGATAGTGGAGGGTCCCCTGTGTACAGGTGATAGTCCAGTGTCCCCGGTTTACAGGTGATAGTGGAGGGTCCCCGGTGTACAGGTGATAGTGGAGGGTCCTCGGTGTACAGGTGATAGTGGAGGGTCCCCGGTGTACAGGTGATAGTGGAGGGTCCTCGGTGTACAGGTGATAGTGGAGGGTCCCCGGTGTACAGGTGATAGTGGAGGGTCCTCGGTGTACAGGTGATAGTGGAGGGTGCCCGGTGTACTGGTGATAGTGGAGGGTCCTCGGTGTACAGGTGATAGTGGAGGGTCCTCGGTGTACAGGTGATAGTGGAGGGTCCCCTGTGTACAGGTGATAGTGGAGGGTCCCCGGTGTACAGGTGATAGTGGAGGATCCTCGGTGTACAGGTGATAGTGGAGGGTCCCCTGTGTACAGGTGATAGTGGAGGGTCCTCGGTGTACAGGTGATAGTGGAGGGTCCTCGGTGTACAGGTGATAGTGGAGGGTCAACCCTGTGTACAGGTGATAGTGGAGGGTCCCCTGTGTACAGGTGATAGTGGAGGGTCCCCTGTGTACAGGTGATAGAGGAGGGTCCTCGGTGTACAGGTGATAGTGGAGGGTCCTCGGTGTACAGGTGATAGTGGAGGGTCCTTGGTGTACAGGTGATAGTGGAGGATCCTTGGTGTACAGGTGATAGAGGAGGGTCCTCGGTGTACAGGTGATAGTGGAGGGTCCTCGGTGTACAGGTGATAGTAGAGGGTCCCCTGTGTACAGGTGACAGAGGAGGATCCTCGGTGTACAGGGTGGTGCTGTATACAGGGTGGTGCTGTGCTGTATACGGGGTGGCGTTGAGCTGTATACGGGGTGGCGTTGAGCTCTACATACAGGGTGGTGCTGTATACAGGGTGGCGTGGTGCTGTATACAGGGTGGTGCTGTGCTGTATATAGGGTGGCGCTGTATACAGGGTGGTGCTGTGCTGTATACGGGGTGGCGTTGAGCTCTACATACAGGGTGGCGCTGTATACAGGGTGGTGCTGTGCTGTATATAGGGTGGTGCTGTTCTGTATATGGGGTGGCGTTGAGCTCTACATACAGGGTGGCGTTGTGCTGTATACAGGGTGGTGCTGTGCTGTATATAGGGTGGCGCTGTATACAGGGTGGTGCTGTGCTGTATACGGGGTGGCGTTGAGCCCTGTATACACTGTGGTGCTGTGCTGTATACGGGGTGGCACTGGCCCCCGCTGTGATGGATTCTCCGGCAGCACAGGCTGCGCCTCCCCGGCTCTGCCATGTTCTGCAATGATTTCCCATTTTCCCCATCGCTGAGCACAGTATGAAGAGATCTCGCTGCAGGGAAACAGAAGCGTCGTCTCCCATCCAAAAGACTCTGCGCGATTACACAAGCCAGTACAGCGACACCTCAGCTGCGGATCCGACATATATCAGCCCATAGATCACCTTATTGTCAGGTTATTGCTCCGGGACCCCCTTCATGCAGCATCCGGGGGGTTGTGTTGTTTTTTGTCCTTGGCTTTCATCAGCCATCACTTCTTCATTCTTAGGAGATTGTATCATTGCCTCCATGTAACCAACCACAGAAAGGAATGGAAACTGCTACAATGAGCCTCAGCACTGTTACATTAGTCTCCTGTATATTCCTGTATATTTCTGTATCGCAGGCATTGGCTTGTCAGCATTTTTGCTTTAGGCTTCTAGCACCGCTTAATGAGGGTACTGTTAACAGGTACGCGGCGGATGCAACAGCGCAGACAATGAGGAGACCGCGGTACTTCAACCAACAACTATTTATTCGGTTAACACAATTACAGGGGCCTTCAGCACAATATCAAGGGATCATGCAAACGGTGAAAATGAAACAAGTTATGGTACAAGGAGAATACAGTAATTCAGATGAGCAGGATAATAACACGATGCTATTTACATACTATCGTCCTGCTATCCTCAGTGATGACTTAGTCCTAATACCCCAACCGAAAGGGCGTCACTGTCACTACCTGGCCCATCACCGTCGTCACTCACCACAACATGTCACACAGGCCCTAACCGCAGCCGATAATACTACCCGCTAGGCCACAGATCCCAAGTTGGTGAGTTACTCGGTACACTCATCAGTCATACTGGCCGCCTTCGTTCCCTGAAGCACAGCCCCAGTCCCCATTTTATATCGTACATCTACACTGGAAGCAACAGCTCACACAATCATCCCTCCGCTGCGTCCTAGTCATCTCTCTCTCTGCCCTGGTTCTGCTCGTTTGGCTCAGCTCTTCCGGCTCTGGTCTCTCTCAGGTCTTCACTCAAGTCTGGTCTCTCTTGGGTCTACACTCGGGTCTGGTCTCTCTTGGGTCTACACTCGGGTCTAGTCTCTCTTGGGTCTTCACTCGGGTCTGGTCTCTCTCGGATCTTTACTCGGGGCTGGTCTCTCCCGACTCTGGTCTCTCTCAGGTCTTCACTTGGGTCTCGTCTCTCTCAGGTCTTCACTCGGGTCTGGTCTCTCTCGGGTCTGTACTCGGGACTGTTCTCTTCTGGCTGTGGTCTCTCTCAGGTCTCCACTCGGGTCTCGTCTCTCCCAGCTGTGGTCTCTCTCAGGTCTTCCCTCGAGTCTAGTCTCTCTCGGGTCTGGTCTTTCTCAGGTCTTTACTCAGGTCTGGGCTTTCTTGGGTCTTCACTCGGGTCTGGTCTTTCTCGGGTCTTCACTCGAGTCTGGTCTCCCTCGTGTCTTCACTTTGGTCTGGCCTCTCTCTGGCCTTCACTCAGGTCTGGCCTCTCTTGGGCCTTCACTTGGATCTGGTCTCTCTCAGCTCAGGTCTCTCTCAGGTCTTCACTCGGGTCTGGTCTCTCTCTGGTCTTCATTCGGGTCTGGTCTCTTGACTCCTTTACTCAGATCAGGTCTCCCGTAATGGCGGCTATAAGCCAGCTCGCTGTACTACATGTCCATCCTTCTACAGATTTGGGCACTAATCCTCCCCTTCACTGCCCTCCTGTGACTTTTATAAATGCTAATTGCGCCACAGCTATCACCTGAACTGGTGTCTTCTCCAATCTCTTCCCTGAGAGAACATGCACTTCACTCTTGAGTTCCTACTAATGCAATTCTTGCTGATTTCACTTTCTCTATCATCTTTGACCAGCAGGTGGTGGTGTTCAAGTGCAGCCACTCTGTTAGGCATTAACTTCTTACAGTACTAACATGTGTCTTCACCCCAGCTGCCATGACAATCCATCGCAACCTTGCACTTATTCCTTTTGTTTTATCTAACTGCTTAGATGTTGTGATAGTTATAGACCTAGGCATCCAGGGGGGTTAATAATGTCCAGGATTAGACTTCTCTCCAGTTGCATCAGGAACTTATGGGTCATTTACACTGCAAGATAATCATGAACGAGTCTTGTTACAAACATTCGTTTCACAATTATGCCGAAATTATCTTTTTGTAGCATAAAAGACCCCTTTATCCCCTTCAATATCCTCTGTCTCCTCCAGACCTCTCTGTCCTCCTCTACACTGATCTGTCCTCCCCCAGACCAGACCCCTCAGTTCCTCCTCCAGACCCCTCTGTCCTCCTCCTCCAGACCCCTCTGTCCTCCTCCTCCAGACCCATCTGTCCTCCTCCTTCAAACCCCTCTGTCCTCCTCCTTCAAACCCCTCTGTCCTCCTCCTTCAGACCCCTCTGTCCTCCTCCTCCAAACCTCTATGTCCTCCTCCTCCAGACCCCTCTGTCCTCCTCCTCCAGACCCCTCTGTTCTCCTCTTCCAAACCCCTCTTTCCTCCTCTACACTCCTCTGTCCTCCTCTACACTCCTCTGTCGTCCTCTACTCTCCTCTGTTCCTCCTCCAGACCCCTCTGTTCCTCCTCCAGACCCCTCTGTTCCTCCGCCAGACTCCTCTGTTCCTCTACCAGACCCCTCTGTTCCTCCTCCAGACTCCTCTGTTCCTCCTCCAGACCCCTCTGTCCTCCTCCTCCAGACCCATCTGTCCTCCTCCTTCAAACCCCTCTGTCCTCCTTCAGACCCCTCTGTCCTCCTCCTCCAAACCTCTATGTCCTCCTCCTCCAGACCCCTCTGTCCTCCTCCTCCAGACCCCTCTGTTCTCCTTTTCCAAACCCCTCTTTCCTCCTCTACACTCCTCTGTCATCCTCTACTCTCCTCTGTTCCTCCTCCAGACCCCTGTTCCTCCGCCAGACCCCTCTGTTCCTCCGCCAGACCCCTCTGTTCCTCCTCCAGACCCCTCTGTTCCTCCGCCAGACCTCTCTGTTCCTCCGCCAGACCCCTCTGTTCCTCTACCAGACCCCTCTGTTCCTCCTCCAGACTCCTCTGTTCCTCCGCCAGACCCCTCTGTTCCTCCGCCAGACCCCTCTGTTCCTCCACCAGACCCCTATGTTCCTCCTCCAGACCACTCTGTCCTCCTCTACACTCCTCTGTTCCTCCTCCAGACCCCTCTGTTCCTCCGCCAGACCCCTCTGTTGCTTCGCCAGACTCTTCTGTTCCTCATTTACACTGCAAGATAATTGTGAATGAGTCATGTGTTACACGCACTCCGCTAGGTTCAGATAGGGGTGAGACAGATTACATGAATTCTTTGGAATCCTGGGGGAACCGTTACTCAGGGCGACCATAGACCATGTGCTGCAGCTTCTCTCAGGCACACAGGGGTATTGACCCTCAGGCTCAGACACGTAGGTTGTTTCACTTGCTGACCAGACACACTTGACAAAAGTCCTCATAAACAGTAGAACAGTAGCATTTAATAAGAAGCCACACAGCCAGTGCAAGTTAAGTCTTATGAGCAACAGGTTCCAGTGACAAACAGTACAGTTTCTTTAGCAGCACAGCAGTTCACAGTCTTCCCAGTAGTACAGGACAGCACAGTTATAATGCAAAGGCACATTAATGAACACATCATTCTTTACAGCACAGTGAGATGAAGGACGGGGGGAGGGTTTGCTGAGGGAGATGATCCCCATGACACCATTTCTTACAGTCCTTATCTTTATGCCTGACAATACTCTGCACTACTAGTTCAGGAACTCTACCTGACCTGTGATTAGCTTCACTCCTGACTTGAATCCTTTTCATTTGCAGGAACGTTTCTGTGAGATACAGAACACACACACCACCTTTCTCTTTGGCTCCAGCCAGACAGTAAACAACTTCCCCACAATTCCCCTGGGGCTCTGCTAAAACACTCCCCTTCTCCTGTGACTGTGTTAACCCCTCTAGTTGCTGGATGCTTTTAAAGCACCAGCACTACTTCTGCATGCCACACTCTGCAAAAGCACTACTTCTGCATGTCACACTCTTCCCTCCTTTTTGAATGTCGTCCTCGACATTGGTCTTAATTGGTAAATCTGACCAATTCTAAGACAGTGGTGAAAGATGGATAACTTTATATACAAATTGGCATTGTGAAATAGGTATAACGTTCATAAACATTGATAACAACCTAATCTTACGACCTTTTTCTTGTAGGATGCCTGTAAGAAATAAACAGTTAACACAATTAAAACAATCAGCATCTCTTCAGCTGGAGCTTTTCGTACGTCTTCAACCAGCTCTCTCTCTCTATGCTTTAACAGTTCTTTGTTTCTACAAAGTCTTTTAAGGAAAATCAAAGCATGAATACAAGTCTTTCCAGTAGGCAATATCTTTCATGCTGACTCTCGGTGGTGAATACCACTCAAGTGGGCTTACCTGGTCCGCAGAGAGAGATACTGTACCTGTTTCTAGTCGACAGTCCTTGGCACTTGACTTGGTTCACCAAGTGTCTCATACGTCAGCATCACGGGCCTCCTCACTTCTCGAGTCGACATCCTCCTGGTGGGTTGTTCCTCAGAGACCACGGGTTCTTCGGTCACAGAGGTTTCTTCTGCCGCACTCATTTCCCGTGCTTCCTCAGATGCTCTTGGAGCTGCCTCTGTAAGTTCCTGTGCTTCTCCTAAGTCGCTTGTTTCTGCATGGTCTGGTAATTCCGCTCCTCCTGAGTGTCTCTTCAGGGGCCGGTGTTCGATCATCAGATCTGAATTGGACTTCATCTGTACTCCTTGGTACAAACTCTGGAGCCTCAGGACTTAGTTCACTCTCCTGAGGATGGTACATCCCTCTCTTTGCCGGTCAGTGAAATACGATGGTGTGCTCTTCTTCATCGGAACTTTCTAGGTCACTATCCACCTCAGGAGCTTCAGTCTGTGGTGGTCCCTTAGTCGATCTCGGACGATGTCGGTCTACTTCTGTGAAGTCTTGTTGTGGTGGGAGATAATCACAGGGTAGTAGTAAATTCCGATGGACTATTCTGGTTTTCTTGTCTCCCGTTTCCAATTGGATTTCATACACTGGGCTGTCATCAGCTTTCCTCCTTATGACCACATACATCTTGTCTTCCCAGTATGAACAAAGTTTTCCTAGACCGCCTTTCTCACGTATGTTCTTAACTAGCACCCGGCTTCCTGGTGCCAATTCTGCTCCATAACATTTTCGATCATAGTACTCCTTACACTTGCTCTGTCCTTGCGTAACCACTTTGGACGCTATGTTGTATGCCTCTGCCATCCGTTCCTTCCATTTCCGAACGTACTCCGGATACGCTCTGTAAGTCTCTGACACCGGAGTATAGAAAATGATGTCGATTGGCAGTCTTGGCGATCGTCCATACAATAGGAAAAAGGGTGAGTAACCTGTTGCATCGCTCTTTGTACAGTTATAGGCATGTACCACTTTTGACAGAGAACTCTTCCAGTCTTTCTTCTCGTCAGCTTTTAAAGTGTGCAACACCGACAATAATGTCTGGTTAAAAAGTTCCATTTGTTCATTACCCTCTGGGTGATACGGCGTTGTGTGGGATTTCTGAATTCTACAGTACTTTCCTAGATTGGCAAAGAGCTGTTTCTCAAATTCTCTTCCTTGGTCGTGGTGTAACATCGTAGGGAACCCAAACCCCAAAGCAAAATCATTGAAGATATCTGCTGCTGTTCGACCCGATTTATTGGTGGTGGCATATGCTTGAGTGAAATGGTCCATCACCATCAAGATGTATTCGTAACCACCCTTGCACATCTCGAGATGTAGAAAGTCTATTGAGACCATCTCAAATGGATACGTAGTTTGGATGTTGCCGATTGGTGCACGGGTTGATGAGTTGGGACGTTTATCTTTCAGACACCCACACTCCCTGGTCACGTAGCTTTCAATATCTCTCTGCATGTACAGCCAGAAGAAACGTTCACGGATCAAATTTGTTGTCCTTTCCACTCCCAGGTGTCCCATGTTTTCGTTGAGTTCTTTGAAGAGTAGTAGCAACTGCTAGTTTTGTCTTCCTTTACGATACAGGATACCATCTTCACTGTGGTAGAGCTTCGTCCATTCTTTAATTAAAACAGATACTGCTGGTGACTCATTGTCTCTCTCCCGTTTACTTGGAAACCGATTTTGGTCCACATAAAGTAGTATTCTACCAATTATCTGATCTTCCCATTGTGCTCTATGGATTTTCCCTTTTGGTAGTTGTTGAATAGACCGGGGGTGATCTTGTTCTCTCGCTTTTATGGTGGTTTCCACTGTCAACGGAAACTACAATGGTGTGTCTTCCTCCTGATAAGCTTGTACTGCTTGGGTAGTGCTCTCAAATGCTTCCAGACTGACTTCCTCTGAGCATTCTTGCATGAATTCCTCAGGCTCTAGTGGCATTCTTGACAATCCGTCAGCATCTGCATTGCATTTTCCTGGCCTGTACTTGATGCTAAAATTGAAGTCAGCTAGTTCAGCGACCCATCCCTGACAAGTTGCATTCAGTTTGGCTGTAGTAATGACATAGGTCAAAGCGTTGTTGTCAGTGTATACCTCAAACTCTTTGCTGAAGTAGAGATAATCTCTAAATCGTTCACAGATAGCCCATTTCAATGCCAGGAACTCCAATTTTCCGGAATGTACAGTAGATGGTAATTCTTCTCGGCGTCTGTCAACGTTCTAGAACCATAACCGATGACTCTCATTTTTCCATCTTGATGCTGATACAGGGCAGCTCCCAGTCCAACTTGAAAGCGTTACAATGAAGAACAAATGGTAAATTGAAATCAGGATATCCCAAGATGGGTGGTTTTACCAGGTAGTCTACTAGTTCTTCCAATACCTCCTGGTGGTCTGCTGTCCAGAGAATGGGCTGTTGGGACAAAACGGCGTTGTTTCTTTTAAGCCCGGTCCTACCCGCGTTCTTCTTTTTCTCCGTGGGTGTTGTTATCTCTGTTGTCCCCCCCAAGAGGAGGTATAATGGGGCGGCAATCCTGGAGAAGTTCCGAACGTAAGTACGATAGTAGGAGAGGAATCCTAATATCTGCCTCAACTCCCCGACGGTAGAGGGCCACTTGTCTTTTAAGGCCAGTACCGGAGCGATTTCTGCTGGGTCCATGGTATATCCTTCTCTGGACACAATTTTCCCTAGAAATCAGACTTGTCTTTTGAACAGTTCACACTTCTTTGGGGTCAACTTAACTCTGTGTTGTTGATACCGTTGTAATACGGTCCTCACGTGTTAAACATGCTCCCGGAAGGTTTTGCTGTGTTCCACATTGTCATCCAAGTACGGCTGGCAGATATAGTCCCTCAATCCTTCTAAACATGTCTCCTTGCTCCTCTGGAAATCTGCTGGAGCTGAACTGAGCCCAAACGGTATGCGGATCCACTTATATAATACCCACGGTGTGATGAATGCTGTCAAGGGTCTACTGGACTCTTCGACAAACCCTTGGTGGTATGCCTTACCCTGATCGAGAACAGAGAACCAGGTACTTCCTGATAGGCTATCCAGCATATCTTGGATCTTTGGTATCGGGTGTCGATCAGGTACTGACTTTTGATTTAGTTCCCGGTAATCACAACAGAGTCTCAGTATACCGTCCTTCTTCCTAACACAGACAATAGGAGAGGAATAAGACTACTTCAACTTTTGGACCCAACCTCTGTTGATGAGATCTTGTAAATATTCTTTCACTTCACGGTGTAATGGTTTCGGCACAGACATGTAACTTCTGGTTACTGGGGTCGTGTCTTTAAAGTTGATTTTCAACTGCAACGATGGGATACAGCCTATATCAGAGTCATCTTTAGAGAATGCATGACACTCTTCTCTCAGCATCTGTTTTGCTACCACTAGATCTTCAGCAAACAAGTGTTCCAGGTGTACTGGGGGATCCCAGGACTCCGAGGTGGGTTGTGCAATTTCTTCCCCTGGGCATCCCCTGTTCCTTGGTGGGGAGACTGAATTCACTGTAGACCCTTGGGCCGCTCTCACACTGGCTGGATATACAGTTTTAACGGTTTCAATGTGACCTAACACAGTCTTTGGATCCAGTCTAATTTCGTGTCTCGTGGTATTCATCACCGGTATTGTCACTCAAGCAAACCCACCAGTAAGAATCGTAAGCACAGTCTCACCTTGAACTAGGCCTTCCGGAAGTTCTGAGGATTTTTTTGACATGAACAGTCTTTTCTGGACTTTTCTTCCCGGTTCTACCCGGGCTCCAGACCTCACCCCAACCATTTGGTTTGCAGGGATGATGGTTGGGCGCCAGCCTACCTTGACTTCTTTTAGGTCCATTGTATTCTGTGCTTTCTGTACTTTATAAATCACATTTTCCGCCACGGCATTGGGTATGGCAAGCGATGTGGCAATTGCATCCACCATCAGTGTCCCTGACTTGTGTTTCGTGATGACCTCACTGATTACATTATAACCCAGGATAGGATCCTCTGCAACGTTCTGATCACTGGTCATGGTTCTTCGTGGCCCTGAGTTGGAAAGTCACTTCCACCCAGCCTATGAAAGGGATTTCGGTCTGGTTGACGGCTTTGCCATAGAGTTCCACTGGTCCTAAGAGTTCTTTTAGTGACCGAAGGCAGGTATGTGGCAGGTAGCGCCTTCTCCATTCTTCATTTAAAAGGCTCGCTTGGGCTCCTGTGTCCCAGAGTGCTTTTACCAAGAGTCCATCTAGCTGGCGCTGTATAAAGCACCTTTCACCGATTAGGCTGATGAGGCTATCTTTACTGACCGAGGAATCCTCCTCCCAGGAGTACATCGTTTGACCTCCGCACTGGGCATTAAGTAACTGATGCCCCTGTCTCCCTTGCAGCTGTTGTAGATGGGAACACACTTGGGGATAGTACTGACGCAGCCGTTTTACCTCATGCTCCGTTCTGGGGTTTGGTGAGATTTGGATTTGCTTCTGGGGCCTCCTCCGTGTCGCAGTTACCAGTCGCCCCGCACTGGCAACCTCCTGTCTTTTAACCCAAATGACCGTGACCATTGGCATTCCTTGGCATAATGTCCTTCCTCACCACATCTTAGACAGTGGACACATGCCGTACTCTGATTTGATGAACAGCACGCTTCACAAGCCGGGTATCTTCTGTTCTGGAACCCACTCCTGTGTCTGAGGGATACCGGTTCTGGCCTGGAACGAATCAACTTTTTCACCTCAATCAACTCGACTCTCAGTTCTCCTATTACTTCCTCCCAATCAGCGCTGGCAGGCCTCTCTTTTGTTGGTGATTTAAGGTTCCCTCTCGGAGGTGGCACTGGAGGGTCTCTATGATGATCTTCGGACTGGCCACAGGGGGTCTCCAACTTCAACTGACTAATTTTGGTGATTTTAGGAGCAGAGCCTTTCTTTAACTTCTGTTCGCTCTCTGACTCCAAACTAGTGGCATCATTCATTTTTTCAATAAGGACTTCGTCCAAAATGCCAGGATCTTCCAAGTACTGTTTCAGCTGCAATTTGATATCTTTGCTGATTAATCCCATTCCCAATGATCTCAAGAACTACTTCTGGACTAGTCCAGCATCAAACTTCTCTTCCGCTTCTACATCTCTGGATGCAAACAACAGTCTATCCTTCAGTTCAATTGCTCTGAACAAGAAACTTTGGGGTGATTCATTATTTTTCTGTGAGAGGTTAATGAGTCGGTGGAACAATTCTGAAGTACTCTCTTCTTTATAGTGCCCTTTTAAAATCATCTTCAGCTGTGGCAAGGTCAGTTGACTCTTCATTTCTAGCACACTACGGAGGTTCAGTCCTGCATCGATCTGGTGCAACAAGTTCATATAAGACAGTTTCTCTTTATGCTCACACTCTCCAATCTGTCCGAGGATCTTGAATTCTTTCCTTATGGTGATTTGTGGTGTTAGAGAGGACTGTCTCCCTGATTTATCTAACCCGAGCAGGTTAAAGGTCCTGTCTGAGTCTATCACCCGTTCAGAGGTTTTGGTCGATTCCTGCAGGGCTGTTGTTAGGGCTTTGAATTGTTCTTTCAATTCCTGTAGTTCAGTCTGTGGACAGAGATTCTCGCTTTTGGTAATTGGTGCCGCCCCTCCATCCTCCAACTTTAACCTGGTTAGAAACTGTGTTAGTTCCTGGAGGAACGTCCCCATGACGTCTTCAGCTTTTTCTCCCCCAGCTCATCCATTTTTGCATTAATGGCAGCTAACAATTGCCTGTGGTTGTGTGCTTTGGAAATCTGTTCTACTGACATCTTTATATGTTCTGCTACTGTTCTCAATTCTTCACAGGTTAACTGAAGAAGCAGCTCACTAATTCTGTCCATTTATATTTCCACATCCATTGCTGCTAGTGCGTTTTTCTTTAGTGCTGGTCCCCTTTAACTGGTGTAGCAGAGTTGAGTTGAGATGCTGTGCTGCTGTGTTTTTCCAGACACTTTTCCTCTTCTCCCTCTACATGCTAATTCCGGATCAGGATTCCCCGTACGGGCCACCAATGTTACACGCACGCCGCTAGGTTCAGATAGGGGCGAGACAGGTTACATGAATTCTTTGGCATCCTGTGGGAACCGTTACTCAGGGCGACCATAGACCATGTGCTGCAGCTTCTCTCAGGCACAAAGGGGTATTGACCCTCAGGCACAGACACGTCGGTTGTTTCACTTGCTGACCAGGTACACCTGACAAAAGTCCTCATAAACGGTAGAACAGTAGCATTTAATAAGAAGTCGCACAGCCAGTGCAAGTTAAGTCTTATGAACAACAGACTCCAGTGACAAACAGTACAGTTTCCTTAACAGCACAGCAGTTCACAGTCTTCTCAGTAGTACAAGACAGCACAGTTCTAATGCAAAGGCACATTAATGAACACAGCATTCTTTACAGCACAGTGAGATGGAGGAGGGGGGGGGAGTTGCTGAGGGAGATGATCCCTGTGACACCATTTCTTACAGTCCTTATCTTTATACCTGACAATACTCTGCACTGCTAGTTCAGGAACTCTACCTGACCTGTGCTTAACTTCACTCCTGACTTGAATCCTTTTCACTTGCAGGGACGCTTCTGTGAGATACAAAACACACACACCACCTTTCTCTTCGGCTCCAGCCAGACAGTAAACAACTTCCCCACAACCCCCCCGGGGCACTGCTAAAACACTCCCCTTCTCCTGTGACCTTGTTAACCCCTCTAGTTCCTGGATGCTTTTAAAGCACCAGCACTACTTCTGCATGTCACACATGTTACAAATGTTTGTTTTACGATTATCACAAAATTATCCTTTTTTGCAGAATAAAACACCCCTCTGTCTCCTCCAGACCCTCTGTCCTCCTCCTCCAGACCTCTCTGTCCTCCTCCACCTGACCCCTCAGTCCTTCTCCTCCAGGCCCCTCTGTCCTCTTCCTCCAGACCACTCTGTCCTCCTTTACACTCCTCTGTTCCTCCTCCAGACCCCTCTGTCCTCCTCCTCCAGACCCCGCTTTCCTCCTCAAGACCATTCTGTCATTCTCTACACTTCTCTGTCCTTCTCCAGACCCCTCTGTCCTCCTCCAGATGCCTCTGTCCTCCTCCTCCAGACCCCTCTGTCCTCCTCCTCCAGACCCCTCTGTCCTCTTCCTCCAGACCCCTCTGTCTTCCTCCTCCAGACCCCTCTTTCCTCCTCAAGACCATTCTGTCATCCTCTATACTCCTCTGTCCTCCTCCAGACCCCTCTATTCCTCCTCCAGACCCCTCTATTCCTCATCCAGACCCCTCTGTTCCTCCTCCAGACCTCTCTGTCATCTTCTACACTCCTCTGTCCTCCTCCAGACCCCTCTGTTCCTCCTCTAGACCCCTCTGTTCCTCCTCCAGACTTCTCTGTCATCCTCTACACTTCTTTGTCCTCCTCCAGACGCCTCTATACCTTTTCCAGACCCCTCTGTTCCGCCTCCAGACCCCTCTGTTCTGCCTCCAGACTCCTCTGTTCCGCCTCCATACCCCTCTGTTTCGACTCCCTCCAGACCCCTCCGTCTCTCCTCAAGACTCCTCCGTCTCTCCTCCAGACCCCTCAGTCTCTCCTCCAGACCCCTCTGTTCCTCCTCCAGACCCCTCTGTTCCTCCTCCAGACCCCTCTGTTCCTCCTCCTGACCCTTCTGTCCTCCTCCATACCCCTCCATTTCTCCTCCGGACCCCTCCGTCTCTCCTCTAGACTCCTCTGTTCCACCTCCATACCCCTCTGTTCCGCATCAAGACCCCTCTGTTCCTCCTCCAGACCCCTCTGTTCCTCCTACAGACCCCTCCGTCTCTCCTCCAGACTCCAACATCTCTCCTCCAGACCCCTCCATCTCATCCTCCAGCCCCTCTGTTCCTCCTGCAGACCCCTCTGTTCCTCCTCCAGACTCCTCCGTCTCTCCTCCAGACCCCTCCGTCTCTCCTCCAGAGCGCTCTGTTCCTCCTCCATACCCTTCCATTTCTCCTCCAGACCCCTCCGTCTCTCCTCCAGACTCCAACATCTCTCCTCCAGACCCCTCTGTTCCACCTCCATACCTCTCTGTTCCGCCTCCAGACCCCTCTGTTCCTCCTGCAGACCCCTCCGTCTCTCCTCCAGACTCCAACATCTCTCCTCCAGACCCCTCTGTTCCTCCTCCAGCCCCTCTGTTCCTCCTGCAGACCCCTCTGTTCCTCCTCCAGACTCCTCCGTCTCTCCTCCAGAACCCTCCGTCTCTCCTTCAGACCCCTCCGATTTCCTCTAGACCCCTCTTTTCCGCCTTCAGACTCCTCTGTTCTGCCTCCATACCCCTCTGTTCCGCCTCCAGACCCCTCTGTTCCGCCTCCAGACGCCTCTGTTCCTCCTGCAGACCCCTCCGTCTCTCCTCCAGACTCCTCCGTCTCTCCTCCAGACCCCTCCATCTCTCCTCCAGACCCCTCTGTTCCTCCTGCAGACCCATCTGTTCCTCCTACAGACCCCTTTGTTCCTCCTCCAGACTCCTCCGTCTCTCCTCCAGACCCCTCCATCTCTCCTCCAGACCCCTCCGTATCCTCCAGACCCCTCTGTTCCTCCTCCGTACCCCTCTGTGCTTCCTCCATACCCCACCATTTCTCCTCCAGACCCCTCTGTCTCTCCTCTGGATCCTTCCAGATTTGCCGTAGGGTGGAATTATACATGGCTGCACAGAATAGATGGTTGGCCGGTCGCTGTCTAAAAACACAACCACAGGATAGTTGACTGAGGACAGTGAGAACATGGCGTGAGAGCAGGACATGGAAATTTCAATCTCCAGACAAAATAGATGATCCGTCCTTGGAAGAGATGATTCTTGGCACCATAATCAGCCAGACAGGAGCCAACCGCTGCCCTCTATGATGGACCCCATCACTCAGGAGATCATCACTGGACATCAAAGCCCAAGGTCTGAGACTGCACCACTGCCAGGTCTCACAGTGCCAGGTATGTGGATGATTCAGATCCCACTTCACTGTTTCGCATACCAACCAATCAGAGCTCAACTTTCAATTCTAATGCTGCTATGGTGAAATGAAAGCTGCACTGTGATTGGTTTTCTGGGCAGTTTCTCTATCAGACAGTTTTGTACATTGCCAGCGATGTCCCTATGACAACCCCAACAGAAATTAGACCGTAAGTATTGCCATCAGGATGTGTCAGTGGTGCAGCCTCAGATAATATGGAGATCATGTGCAGGGGAGGGTTGGGGCCTCATCTACGAGTGGTGGTCCGCACCTGATGCATCCACTTCCCCTCCCCCACAGCTCCGGAATATACAGACCTATGCACAGTACAACCATACTGCCAACCATAGGTTATAATTATCCCCGTGTCAACAGAGGATTGATAGGCTCAGGTGCTGGGGCCCCAGAGGAGGCAGAGAGCCCCGAGCACCAGCTAATTACTGAGAATGAAAGTTAATGATGGCGGAGAGCAGCGACCACTACAGTACTGATGGCAATATGGCTGTCTCTGGTCAACGGGCGCATAGAGGGCCGCGAGGGTCACCCTGAACATAGTGGGCGCACAGCAAGCAGCGAGGATCACCCTGGACACGGTGGACACCGAGGATCACCCTGGACACGGTGGACACCGAGGATCACCCTGGACACGGTGGACAGCGAGGATCACCCTGGACACGGTGGACAGGGAGGATCACCCTGGACACAGCGAGGATCAACCTGGACATAGTGGGCAGCAAGTGTCACCCTGGACACAGCAAGCAGCGAGGATCACCCTGAACACAGCAAGCAGCGAGGATCACCCTGGACAGATCATGCAGAGAGGATCACCCTGGACATAGCTGGCAGCGAGGATCACCCTGGACTTAGCGGGCAGCAAGGATCACTCTGGACACAGTGAGCAGCAATGATCACCCTCGACATAGTGGGTGCACAAAGGGCAGTAAGGATCACCCTGGACATAGCGGGTGCACAAAGAGCAGCGAGGATCCCATTGGACATAGCGGGCAGCGAGATTCCCTCTGGACATAGTAGGCCCACAAAGGGCAGTGAGGATCACCCTGGACATAGCGGGTGCATAAATGGCAGCAAGAATCACCCTGGACATAGTGGTTGCACAAAGGGCATCGAAGATCACTATGGACATAGTGGGCACACAAAGGGTATTGAACATTACTCTGGACATAGTGGGTGCACAAAGGGCAGTACCCCGCCCTCCTCCTGTTACGCTTCCTTTTCTTCAAGCCTACCAGGAATCTCTCCAGAAGAAGTGGAGCATGGATGTTCTGCTTGGGTTCCCACGACCTCTGTTTGGAACCTAACCCTTCCAATCCACAAGAAAAAAGGTCCTCCCTCTCACCTTTTTCGTGGCCAAGATGTTCTCAACCTCAAAGACATTTTCAGCGCTGACTGGCGCAGGAGTGGTACCCAGATCCTCAAAGTGGGGACTTAAGACGACAGGCTTGAGGAGAGATACAAGGAAGGAGTTGGGCACGTGTAATGAAGCTGGGAGCTTCAATTTGTAAGATACCGCGTTGATCTGCTTTAGGACCTCAAACGGACCGATAAAGCGGGAACCCAACTTCTAAGACGGCATCTTCAGGTGGATATATTTTGACGAGAGCCACACCTTATCTCCAGGCTGGAAGGTTGGTGTATCCAGACGTCTGTTGTTGGCATGCCTTTTCATCCCTTTCGGAAGACTTCTCCAGAGTGGCTTTGGTATCCCTCCAGATCTTGGAAAATTGTTCAGTAAGAGCATCGGCTGCAGGAACGCCAGAAGCAGTTGACATCGGAAGGGGAATACCAGTCTGGTGACTATTAACTATGAAGAATGGTGACTTTGCAGAGGACTCGCTGACATAATTATTATATGAAAACTCTGTCCAAGGTAACAGCTTGACCCAGTCGTCATGATGCACATTCATGAAATGCCGCAGGAAGTTAGACAGAATCTGGTTGACCTGCTCCACCTGACCGTTGGACTGAGGATGGCATGCGGAAGAAAAGTCCAAGACCACATTCAAGAGTTTAAAGGTAGCTCTTGTGACAGAGTCACTGGTATGATATATGAGGGGAGGTATGTGTCGCACAGGTTGCTAGCCTGTGTGAACTGAAACCAATGAACTTTCTGCCAGCATGTTATATGCTGGTGGGTTAACTCACTTAAAGGGCGTGGTTTTAGAGGAATGACAGTACTGGATGGGAGGGAAGTCATTCCCCATACCTCCAACCCAGGGTGTGGCTGAGCATCCTTTAAATGTTCAGTCCTGTTTTTTTTTCTGTGTTGTGTTTGGAGAGGCAAGGTCTCCAGACTGGACAGCCATAGCTCAGGAGGGAGCTGAAGGCTGGACCTAACCTGTGTGTGCGACCCGTACACACATATATGGACTGTGCTATAGTTTATCTTTTGTTTTGTTGTTTAGCCAAGTAAGGCTGTATTTATTTTGCTGGAGTGCAGAGCTTTATGCTGCTAATAAAGCCTGCAAGGAAAACCCAGGTTCTTGAGTCTACTTCCGGAAGTGGCCAAGCGAGTCGTCCTACCACACTCTCCAGAACTTGGATGCAAACTGGATGCCCCTGTCGGACTCAATGTGGAGCGGAAACCCATGAAGACGGAAGATGTGCTGTATAAATCACTCAATTAGCTCGGCAGCAGATGGGAGACCAGGCAATGGAGTGAAATGAGCCATCTTCGAGAAATGGTCTACCATGACCCAGATGACTGAGCAACCGGAAGACACAGGGAGGTCTGTAATGAAGTCCATTGCGATGTGCTGCTAGGGAGCTGAGGGAACAGGAATTGGTATCAGCTGCCCGTACGGCAGATGCTTAGGAGACTTGTTTTGAGGACAGGAGGGACAGGCACGTCAGTGAGCACGAAGGACCTAGAGAGCGCATCCAACTTGACATTTTTGTCATCCGGCTGGAAATGCAAGACGAAGTCAAAGCGGGCAAAGAACAGCAACCACCTAGCTTGACGCGGATTCAGCCTTTGTGCAGACTGCCGGTAAGCCAAGTTCATCTGGTCGGTGTATATGATGAGGGGATGACCTGCCTCTTCGAGAAGGTAACATCGCACTCCTAGAGTTAATCGCTAGTAACTGTCAGTCGCCAATCGAGTAGTTGAGTTCAGGAGCACAGAATGCCCTGGAGAATAAACCGCGGGTGACCATTTACCCAGTGGAAGACTTCTGGTGCAGGAATGCCAGAAGCAATTGACTTCGGAAGGGTCACCAGTCTGGTGACCATAAACTATGAAGAATGGTGACTTTGCGGAGGACTCGCTGACATAATTATTATATGAAAACTCTGCCCAAGGTAACAGCTTGACCCAGTTGTCATGATGCACATTCATGAAATGCCGCAGGAAGTTAGACAGGATCTGGTTGACCTGCTCCACCTGACCGTTGGACTGAGGATGGCATGCGGAAGAAAAGTCCAAGACCACATTCAAGAGTTTAAAGGTAGCTCTCCAGAACTTGGATGTAAACTGGATGCCCCTGTCGGACTCAATGTGGAGCGGAAACCCATGAAAACGGAAGATGTTCTGTATAAATCTCTCAGTGAGCTCATGGGCAGCAGATGGGAGACCAGGCAATGGAGTGAAATGAGCCATCTTCGAGAAATGGTCTACCATGGCCCAGATGACAGAGCAACCGGAAGACACAGGGAGGTCCGTAATGAAGTCCATTGCGATGTGCTGCTAGGGAGCTGAAGGAATAGGAATTGGTATCAACTGCCCAGACGGCAGATGCTTAGGAGACTTGTTTCGAGGACAGGAGGGACAGGCGGAAACATACTCCAGAATATCATTTCTTATCATAGGTCACCAATAATGTCAAGAAATGAGTTGCATAGTTTTCTTCTGCCCATCATGACCTGCCAACTTAGATGAGTGCACCCATTGCAGAACTCGCTTCTTATCAGATTCAGAGACTAAAGTCTTTCCTGGAGGAATCTGAGACAAGATGACAGGAGCCACTGTGACCATCTTGAAAGACTCGATGATAAGTTGGGGTTCCTCCTCTTGGTCAGTGAGCACGAAGGACCTAGAGAGCGCATCCACCTTGACGTTTTTGTCCGCCGGCCGGAAATGCAAGACGAAGTCAAAGTGGGCAAAGGACAGCAACCACCTAGCTTGATGCAGATTCAGCCTTTGTGCGGACTGCAGGTAAGCCAAGTTCATCTGGGGATGAACTGCCTCTTCGAGAAGGTAACGCCGCTCTCCTAGAGTTAATTGCTAGTAACTGTTGGTCGCCAATCTAGTTGTTGAGTTCAGGAGCACAGAATGCCCTGGAGAATAAACCGCGGGTGACCATTCACCCAGTGGAAGACTTCTGCGTGAGAACTGCTCCTGCCCCAGAGGCTGAAGCATCCACTTCCAGGAAAAACTGTTTATTAATCTCAGGCCTATGAAGTACAGGAGCAGTGGCGAAGGCCTGCTTAAGCGTCAGAAAAGTGTTCTTAGCCTCCATACCTTTAGATTGGCACCCTTACGGATCAGTGCCGAAATGGAGGCAGTTAGAAAGGAAAAATCAGGAATAAACTGGCAGTAGTAGTTGGCAAATCCCAGGACGTGCTGAATTGCATTAAAGCCATCAGGACGCGGCCACTGGAGAATGGAAGACACTTTCTCCGGATCCATCTTCAGACCCATATCTGAGATGATATATCCTAGGAAGAGCAGGGAGGTCTGTTCAAAGACGTATTTCTCATACTTAGCGTACAGGCGATTTTGTCGAAGTCTTTGCAAGACTAGGCGGACATTTCTCCTATGTGACGGCAGATCAGGAGAGAAAACCAGGATATTGTCCAGGTACACCACCACACAGGAGTAAAGGACATCTCTGAAGACATCATTCACGAACTCTTGGAAGACTGCTGGGGCGTTGCTGAGCCCAAGTGGCATAACACAGTATTCGTAGTGACCGTCACGAGTGTTGAAAGCGGTATTCCACTAATTTCCTTGGTGTATGCGGATCAGATTATAGGCTCCTCTCAGATCCAACTTAGAGAATATCCTGGCACTTCTTAAACGATCAAACAATTCCAGAATCAAAGGCAGTGGATATGTGTGTAGCGTCGGCGTCCCTGCCTCCTGTTAGGCAGGGACGCTGTCCCCCTCACCTCTCTGCTCCGTGCCCGGCGGCTTCCTCCCGCTCTGCTGGCAGCGTGCGCTCCTTCCCGGCCACTGTGCTTAGGGCGCGCGCGCGCTCCCCCTCTCTTAAAGGGGCCGCGCGCGCCGTCCTAAGGAGTCCCCGGCCAATGGCCGGAGGACTTCACCATATATAAGGCACCTCCTCCAAATTGGAGGTGCCCGAGCAATGTTGTTGCAAAGCCTTTCAACTCTGCTTCAGCCCTCAGGTCCCGTTACCAGTTACCTGCCAGTCACCTGTCAGATTCCTGTTTGATTCCTGCCTGATACCTGCCTGATATCTGCTTACCTGTTTGCTATCCTGTGGTCCGGCAGTCTGCCTACCAGCACCTGCCAGTCTGTCTATGGATCAGTCCGCCTGCGGACCAGGAAGTACCTGCCAGATATCAGCCTGATACCTGCCTGCCTGCTAGCCTACCTGGAGGCTCTGCCGTCACTTGCCGTGACCACCTGCCTGTCCAGAGACTCTTGCCCGCTCACCTGGGAGCGCTCACCTGGGAGCGCTCACCTGCTACCTGCCTGCTAGCCTACCTGGAGGCTCTGTCGTCACTTGCCGTGACCACCAGCCTGTCCAGAGACTCTTGCCCGCTCACCTGGGAGCGCTCACCTGCTACCTGCCTGCTAGCCTATCTAGAGACTCTTCCCTGCTGTCACTTGCCGTGACCACCTGCCCGTCTAGAGACTCTTACCCTGCTGTCACTTGCCGTGACCATCCGCCTGTCAAGAGACTGTCCCCGTCACTTGCCGTGACTTCCTGCCCTTCTACCCAGAGACTGTCCCTGTCACTTGCCGTGACTACCTGCCCGCCTTCCCTGGGAGCCACCCGCTTCCTTACAAGGACTGCCCCTTTGTATAGTTGCTCAGAGGTTCCTCCTCCCAGACCCGTTACAATTTGTTTTTGATCGTGATCTGGTTTAGGCGTCTATAATCAATACACGATCGAAGAGTACCTTCTTTCTTTTTGACGAAAAAGAAGCCAATTCCAGCCGGAGAAGCAGACTTCCGGATGAATCCCCTAGCCTTATTCTCCTTTACATATTCAGACGTGGCTATGGTCTCCGCTTGCGACAATGGATAGATACGACATTGAGGGAGTGAGGATCCTGGGAGCAAATCAATGGCACAATCGTACGATCGATGTTGGGGTAACGTTTCCGCTCCTTTTTTGTCAAAGACATCCGTGTATGACCAGTAAGCGGCCAGCAAACCTGGCAGGTTGGATGGCTTTGCCAGCCTGGATGCACAGGAATGAAATATTTCTCATGGCAAGATTGTCCCCAACAGAGCACTTCTCCGGATCTCCAGTGTAGGGTGGGTTTATGAACACGAGGCCGATAGAGATGGACAGGGAAATCAGGTTGTCCAAAATGGCAGGAATGCCTTGACCAGCCAGTTCATATTTAAGTCCTCCGGATAATGCCTCCCAGAATGCCACCACCAGCGCCACGTTATTCCAGCCAGGTTTGGAGGACAGTGTGCGTAACTGGACTGCATATTGGCTTACAGTCACATTTCTGACACAATCTGAGGAGGGAAGATGCTGCAGATGTGACATGGCCCTGCTCATCGAAGACCTTTCGGAATACCTCTAGGAAGGCCTGCAGATCCGAAGTCACGGGATCTCCCATAGGGGATTGAGCCAAGCCAGGGCCTCTCCTCCCACGTGAGACATCAGGAATGCATTTTTAGCCCAATCCGAGGTGAACTGGTGGGCCAGCAGTTCATAGTGCATGGTACACTGGTTAAAAACAGCACAACGCTGCTTGGGGTCCCCGTCGAAAGGTGGTGGAACAAACAGACGGGGAGTATGCTCTGATGCATAAGCTGCAGGCGACGAGGTCATTGTAGCAGCTGCAGCGACTTGGACCGGGACAGATGATGCAGTCGACAAGGTGTCCAGACGAGTAGTCACTGTCCGTAGATAGGACAGGATTTTGTACTGCTGATCACGTTGCTGAGATATCTCTTGGAATAACTCCGGGAGCGGAGAAGTCTTGGGATCAGTGGGTTCTATGGCCTGAACAAACTGTAACGCAGATGGTTTGTGGAACTACTTTGCCACAGACTGTGGAGGGGTGTAACTAGGCGAACACCTGATTTTCAACAGAGCCCCTGATGGTGTGGTTAGACTTGTGCCACAGGTAGACGCCAGGTGCTACTCCAGGACAGACCCCGATACTGCAGCAGCCAACCCCAAGGGTTAGGACAGCAGACACGAACTCGGAGACTAAGGTCGGACTGGATACTGGTGGTAAGCGCAGGTACTGGTTAACATACCGCTGGAGCAGTTTCAGTTTCTGGTACCGCCAGAGTGGTTTTGGGTTTAGGTATCGCCAAAGCAGTTTTAGGTTCAGGTACCGCCAGAGCAGTTTCTGGTTCATGTACCGCCGGAGCAGTGTCGGGATTGTCTCAGACAAGATGGATACCGGAAAGCAGAACTAGTACTGGAGAAGTTTTAATTTAACTGGTACAGGGATAACAAGCTAGTAGCTTGCATACAGACTAACTACAATTGTTGCTCAGGCACATCCCAACAGGTGGAGGTGCCTTAAGTACTAAGTGCCTCCCAGCTATAGGCCAGGGCACAATAGTAGTACGCGTACTGTCTCTTTAAAATACAGGAAGTGCACGCATGCGCCCTAAGTGTGCTGCCAGAGGACCTGGATTGAGAGGGCACATAGCAGGCAGCAAGGATCACCCTGGACATTGTGGGCAGCGAGGATCACCCTGGACATAGTGGGTAGCGAGGATCACCCTGGACATAGCAGGCTGCAAGGATCACCCTGGACATCGTGGGCAGCGAGGATCACCCTGGACATAGTGGGCAGCGAGGATCACCCTGGACATAGCAGGCTGCAAGGATCACCCTGGACATAGTAGGCAGCGAAAATCACCATGGACATAGCGGGCAGCGAGGATCACCCTGGACATAGTGGGCGCACATAGGGCTGTGAGAATCACCATGGACACAGCGGGTGCACAAAGCGCAGCGAGGATCACCATGGACATAGCATGCAGGGAGGATCATCCTGGAGATAGCGGGCAGCGAGGATAACTCTGGATGGAGTGGGCACAGAGCGGGCAGCAAGGATTGCCCTGGAGATAGCAGGCAGCGAAGATCATCCTGGATCGAACGAGCACACAGCAGGCAGTGGGGATGACCCACTGGATCAAGAGGGCACATAACATGCAGCAAGGATCACCCTGGATTCAGTGAGACCACAGTGGACAATGAGGATAACCCTGGATGCATCGGACACACATCGGGCAGCGGGGAACACTCTGAATGCAGTGGGCACACAGTGCACCCCCATAGAATTTAGTGTTCAGGGCAAGCCCCCATGTGGCTACGTCAGTGTATGATAGAACATCCCGGAATCACTTTCAAGGATCATCTTTGTGTCACTGATGGCCACAGGTGATCCACTGATGGACGCTATGACTTTATATTAGGCCTCCCATTGTGGAATCACCCCACCGAGCTGCACCAGATTCAATATATCTGATTATAAAACATTTTCCTTAAAGGGAGGGACTATATCTCATCTTCATTGTACAGATCATATATACAGTTACCTGCATTCAGTGGACATTCACTCTCATACTATGGCGCCACCTGGTGTTCAAAGTATATACTAATGTGTGGGTCCATTTAATGAGCTAAGTGCTGGAGGACACACACACTCAATCCCCTCCACCATGACGGTGATGATCATGATGGTGGTGGTCATGATGGTGATGATGACTGATGATGATGGTGATGATGGATGATTGATGATGGGGATAAAGATGATGATGGTAATGATGACTGGTGATTGATGATGATGGGTGATTTTGGATGATTGATGATGGTGATAAAGATGATGATGATGATCGTGACGATGATAGTGACGATAATGGATGATGATGATGATGATGTTGACAATGTTTGATAATGGTGATAATGGATGATTAATGACGGTGGTGATGGATGATTTATGATAGTGATGATGGATGATTGATGATGGTGATAAAGATGATGATTTATGATGATGGATGATGGCAGTGATGGTGATGATGATGATTGGTGATAGTGGATGATTGATGATGATGGTGATGATGAGAGTAAAGATGATGGTAATGGTGACGATGAAGGATGATGATGTTGACGATGATTGATAATGGTGGTGATGGATGATGATGGTAACATAGTAACATAGTAACATAGTTTTTAAGGTTGAAGGAAGACTAAGTCCATCTAGTTCACCCCATAGCCTAACATGTTGATCCAGAGGAAGGCAAAAAAAAACCATGTGGCAAACACTAAGCTCCACATTGGGGAAAAAAATTCCTTCCCGACTCCATACGACAATCAGACTAGATCCCTGGATCAACACCCTATCAAGGAATCTAGTATATATAACCTGTAATATTATACTTTTCAAGAAAGGCATCCAGGCCCTTCTTACATGTTAGTAGTGAATCCCTCATTACAACATCATGCGGCAGAGAGCTCCATAGTCTCACTGCTCTTACAGTAAAGAATCCCCGTCTGTGATTATGATTAAACCTTCTTTCCTCCAGACGTAGAAGATGCCCCCTTGTCCCCGTCTCAGGCCTCAGGGTAAAAAGATCAGTAGAAAGGTCTTTGTACTGTCCCCTCATATACTTGTACATAGTAATAAGATCACCCCTAAACTAAATAACCCCAAGTGTAATAACCTGTCTTGGTATTACAGACCCCCCAGTCCTCTAATAACCTGTCTTGGTATTGCAGACCCCCCAGTCCTCTAATAAACTGTCTTGGTATTGCAGACCCCCCCGTCCTCTAATAACCTTGGTCGCTCTTCTCTGCACCCTGCATGGTGATGAAGATGATGATGGTGACGATGATTGATGATGGTGACGATGATGATGGTGATGATGGATGATGATGATTGATGATGATGGTGATGAATATTGATGATGATGGTGATGATGGATTATGATGATTGATGGTGGTGATCATTGATGGTGGATTATGATGGAGGATGATTGATGATGGTGATGATTGATGATGGTGATGATGGGTAATTGATAATGGTGATGATGATGGATGATGATTGATGATGGTGATTATGGATGATTATGATTGATGATGGTGGTGATGGATGATGGATGATTGATGATGGTGATTATGGATGATGATGATTGACCATGGTGATGATGGATGATGATGGTGATGATGGATGATGGTTATGATGGATAATTGATGATGGTGATGATGGATGATTGATAATGGTGACGATGGATGATGATGATGGATGATGATTGATGATGATGATTGATAATGGTGATGGTGATGATAATGGTGATGGTGATGATGATGGATGATCATTGATGATGATGGTGATTGATAATGGTGATGATGATAGATGATTATTGATGATTGATAATGGTGATGATGATGGATGATGATTGATGATGATGGATGATAATGGTGATGGTGATGATGATGGATGATGATTGATGATGATGATTGATAATAGTGATGATGATGGATGATGGTGATTGATAATGGTGATGATGATGATGGATGATGATTGATGATGGATAATGGTGATGATGATAGATGATGATTGATAATGGTGATGATGGATGATGATTGATGATGATGATTGATAATGGTGATGATGATGGATGATGGTGATTGATAATGGTGATGATAATGGATGATGATGATTGATGATGATGGATGATGATTGGTGATTGATAATGGTGATTGATAATGGTGATGATGATGGATGATTATGATGGATGATGATTGATGATGGATGATGATTTATGATGGTGATTGATAATGGTGATGATGGATGATGATGATGGATGATGGTGATTGATAATGGTGACGATGATGGATGATGGTGATTGATAATGGTGATGATGATTGATGATGATGGATGATGGTGACTGATAATGGTGATGATGATGGATGATGATTGATGATGGTGATTGATAATGGTGACGATGATAGATGATGATTGATGATGGTGATTGATAATGGTGATGATGGATGATGATTGATGATGGTGATTGATAATGGTGATGATTGATGATGGATGATGATTGATGATGGTGATTGATAATGGTGATGATGATGGATGATGATTGATGATGGTGATTGATAATGGTGATGATGATGATAATGGTGATGATGATGGATGATGATTGATGTTGGTGATAGATAATGGTGATGATGGATGATGATGATTGATGATGGTGATTGATAATGGTGATGATGGATGATGATGATTGATGATGGTGATTGATAATGGTGATGATTGATGATGGATGATGATTGATGATAGTGATTGATAATGGTGACGATCATGGATGATGATTGATGATGGTGATTGATAATGGTGATGATGATGGATGATGATTGATGATGGTGATAGATAATGGTGATGATGGATGATGATGATTGATGATGGTGATTGATAATGGTGATGATGGATGATGATGATTGATGATGGTGATTGATAATGGTGATGATTGATGATGGATGATGATTGATGATGGTGATTGATAATGGTGATGATGATGGATGATGATTGATGATGGTGATTGATAATGGTGACGATCATGGATGATGATTGATGATGGTGATTGATAATGGTGATGATGATGATAATGGTGATGATTGATAATGGTGATGATTGATGATGGTGATTGATAATGGTGACGATCATGGATGATGATTGATGATGGTGATTGATAATGGTGATGATGGATGATGATGATTGATGATGGTGATTGATAATGGTGATGATTGATGATGGATGATGATTGATTATGGTGATTGATAATGGTGATGATGATGGATGATGATTGATGATGGTGATTGATAATGGTGATGATGGATGATGATGATTGATGATGGTGATTGATAATGGTGATGATTGATGATGGATGATGATTGATTATGGTGATTGATAATGGTGATGATGATGGATGAAGATTGATGGTGATTGATAATGGTGATGATTGATGATGGATGATGATTGATGATGGATGATGATTGATTATGGTGATTGATAATGGTGATGATGATGGATGAAGATTGATGATGGTGATTGATAATGGTGATGATTGATGATGGATGATGATTGATGATGGATGATGATTGATGATGGTGATTGATAATGGTGATGATGATGGATGATGATGATGATGATGGATGATGATTGATGATGGTGATTGATAATGGTGATGATGATGATTGATAATGGTGATGATGGATGATGATTGATGATGGTGATTGATAATGGTGATGATGATTGATGATGGATGATGATGGATGATGATGATGATGATGATGGTGATTGATAATGGTGATAATGATGGATGATGATTGATAATGGTGATGATGATTGATGATGGATGATGGTGATGATGATGATGATGGTGATTGATAATGGTGATGATGATTGATGATGGATGATGATGGTGATTGATAATGGTGATGATGATGGATGATGATTGATAATGGTGATGATGATTGATGATGGATGATGGTGATGATGATCATGATGATGATGGTGATTGATAATGGTGATGATGATGGATGATGATTGATAATGGTGATGATGATGGATGATGATTGATGGTGGTGATTGATAATGGTGATGATGATGGATGATGATGATTGATAATGGTGATGATGATGGATGATGATTGATAATGGTGATGATGATTGATGATGGATGATGGTGATGATGATCATGATGATGATGGTGATTGATAATGGTGATGATGATGGATGATGATTGATAATGGTGATGATGATGGATGATGATTGATGGTGGTGATTGATAATGGTGATGATGATGGATGATGATGATTGATAATGGTGATTGATAATGGTGATGATGATTGATGATGGTGATTGATAATGGTGATGATGATTGATGATGGTGATTGATAATGGTGATGATGATTGATGATGGTGATGATGATGGATGATGATTGATAATGGTGATGATGATGGATGATGATTGATGGTGGTGATTGATAATGGTGATGATGATGGTGATTGATAATGGTGATGATGATGGATGATGATTGATAATGGTGATGATGATGGATGATGATTGATGGTGGTGATTGATAATGGTGATGATGATGGTGATTGATAATGGTGATGATGATGGATGATGATTGATAATGGTGATGATGATGGATGATGATTGATGGTGGTGATTGATAATGGTGATGATGGATGATGATTGATAATGGTGATGATGATGGATGATGATTGATGGTGGTGATTGATAATGGTGATGATGGATGATGATTGATAATGGTGATGATGATGGATGATGATTGATGGTGGTGATTGATAATGGTGATGACGTCTCTGCTTCTTGTCCTGTGTCCTCAGTCGCAGCATCTTCTTTTCTGCATCCTTTGTGGGCGTGGTCATTGCTCTTTGAGGGGCGTGGTCCTCTCAGGTCTAACAGAGAACCGCAACTGAAGAGGCGTGGTTATAGAGCTATTTTACCTGTGTTGGGCGGAATAAGGGTGTGGCTTAGACGTTCCCTGAGCTATGATAGGCGCAGGGGCCGTTAGGCGGACACCTTTAGGGCGGAGCATTGTGACGTCAGATCCGGTTGGGTTGGCTGCTGGTCTGTGGGGCGGTGTTCTCGTCAGTCCGGAGCTGGAGGTTGAGCAGAGAGGAGCTTCTATCATGGCCGTATTCGCAGCGCTCTGCGCGGTCCTGGCTGCAGTCGTGGTTCCCGGTCTGGCCGGATACATAGAGGTAGGAGCTGCCTGTCACCCTGCGCAGGACCGGGAGGCTCCCGGCGGACTCAGAGGCCGCTCTGCCCTCCCCGCGGGGCTGCGATACATTGTGGCCGCGGTCCCCTCCCCGCGCTGCTCTCATTCGCTGCACCCGCGGCTCCTGTGCGGTTATGTAATGCGGTGCCGCCTGATCGGGAGACTCCTGCATGGAGCGGAAAACGGGAGCGATGAAGGCGGATGTTATATGTGAGTCTGTGTATGAGGCAGCGGGTATATACTGGTGTATGAGGCAGCGGGTATATACTGGTGTATGAGGGAGGGGGTATATACTGGTGTATGAGGGAGGGGGTATATACTGGTGTATGAGGGAGGGGGTATATACTGGTGTGTGTGTGTGTGTGAGGGAGGGGGTATATACTGGTGTATGAGGCAGCGGGTATATACTGGTGTATGAGGCAGCGGGTATATACTGGTGTATGAGGCAGCGGGTATATACTGGTGTATGAGGCAGCGGGTATATACTGGTGTATGAGGCAGCGGGTATATACTGGTGTATGAGGCAGCGGGTATATACTGGTGTATGAGGCAGCGGGTATATACTGGTGTATGAGGCAGCGGGTATATACTGGTGTATGAGGCAGCGGGTATATACTGGTGTATGAGGCAGCGGGTATATACTGGTGTATGAGGCAGCGGGTATATACTGGTGTATGAGGCAGCGGGTATATACTGGTGTATGAGGCAGCGGGTATATACTGGTGTATGAGGCAGCGGGTATATACTGGTGTATGAGGCAGCGGGTATATACTGGTGTATGAGGCAGCGGGTATATACTGGTGTATGAGGCAGCGGGTATATACTGGTGTATGAGGCAGCGGGTATATACTGGTGTATGAGGCAGCGGGTATATACTGGTGTATGAGGCAGCGGGTATATACTGGTGTATGAGGCAGCGGGTATATACTGGTGTATGAGGCAGCGGGTATATACTGGTGTATGAGGCAGCGGGTATATACTGGTGTATGAGGCAGCGGGTATATACTGGTGTATGAGGCAGCGGGTATATACTGGTGTATGAGGCAGCGGGTATATACTGGTGTATGAGGCAGCGGGTATATACTGGTGTATGAGGCAGCGGGTATATACTGGTGTATGAGGCAGCGGGTATATACTGGTGTATGAGGCAGCGGGTATATACTGGTGTATGAGGCAGCGGGTATATACTGGTGTATGAGGCAGCGGGTATATACTGGTGTATGAGGCAGCGGGTATATACTGGTGTATGAGGCAGCGGGTATATACTGGTGTATGAGGCAGCGGGTATATACTGGTGTATGAGGCAGCGGGTATATACTGGTGTATGAGGCAGCGGGTATATACTGGTGTATGAGGCAGCGGGTATATACTGGTGTATGAGGCAGCGGGTATATACTGGTGTATGAGGCAGCGGGTATATACTGGTGTATGAGGCAGCGGGTATATACTGGTGTATGAGGCAGCGGGTATATACTGGTGTATGAGGCAGCGGGTATATACTGGTGTATGAGGCAGCGGGTATATACTGGTGTATGAGGCAGCGGGTATATACTGGTGTATGAGGCAGCGGGTATATACTGGTGTATGAGGCAGCGGGTATATACTGGTGTATGAGGCAGCGGGTATATACTGGTGTATGAGGCAGCGGGTATATACTGGTGTATGAGGCAGCGGGTATATACTGGTGTATGAGGCAGCGGGTATATACTGGTGTATGAGGCAGCGGGTATATACTGGTGTATGAGGCAGCGGGTATATACTGGTGTATGAGGCAGCGGGTATATACTGGTGTATGAGGCAGCGGGTATATACTGGTGTATGAGGCAGCGGGTATATACTGGTGTATGAGGCAGCGGGTATATACTGGTGTATGAGGCAGCGGGTATATACTGGTGTATGAGGCAGCGGGTATATACTGGTGTATGAGGCAGCGGGTATATACTGGTGTATGAGGCAGCGGGT
>NW_027362772.1:317942379-317947421 GCF_046119375.1 Phyllobates terribilis
GTATGAGGCAGCGGGTATATACTGGTGTGTGTGTATGAGGCAGCGGGTATATACTGGTGTGTGTGTATGAGGCAGCGGGTATATACTGGTGTGTGTGTATGAGGCAGCGGGTATATACTGGTGTGTGTGTATGAGGCAGCGGGTATATACTGGTGTGTGTGTATGAGGCAGCGGGTATATACTGGTATGTGTGTGTGTGTATGAGGCAGCGGGTATATACTGGTATGTGTGTGTGTGTATGAGGCAGCGGGTATATACTGGTATGTGTGTGTGTGTATGAGGCAGCGGGTATATACTGGTATGTGTGTGTGTGTATGAGGCAGCGGGTATATACTGGTGTGTGTGTGTGTGTATGAGGCAGCGGGTATATACTGGTGTGTGTGTGTGTATGAGGCAGCGGGTATATACTGGTGTGTGTGTATGAGGCAGCGGGTATATACTTGTGTGTGTGTGTATGAGGGAGGGGATATATACTTGTGTGTATGTATGAGGGAGGGGGTATATACTGGTGTGTGTGTGTATGAGGCAGCGGGTATATACTGGTGTGTGTGTATGAGGCAGCGGGTATATACTGGTGTGTGTGTGTGTGTATGAGGCAGCGGGTATATACTGGTGTGTGTGTGTGTATGAGGCAGCGGGTATATACTGGTGTGTGTGTGTGTATGAGGCAGCGGGTATATACTGGTGTGTGTGTGTGTGTATGAGGCAGCGGGTATATACTGGTGTGTGTGTGTGTATGAGGCAGCGGGTATATACTGGTGTGTGTGTGTGTGTATGAGGCAGCGGGTATATACTGGTGTGTGTGTGTGTGTATGAGGCAGCGGGTATATACTGGTGTGTGTGTGTGTATGAGGCAGCGGGTATATACTGGTGTGTGTGTGTGTATGAGGGAGGGGGTATATACGGGTGTGTGTGTGTGTATGAGGGAGGGGGTATATACTGGTGTGTGTGTGTGTATGAGGGAGGGGGTATATACTGGTGTGTGTGTGTATGAGGGAGGGGGTATATACTGGTGTGTGTGTGTATGAGGCAGCGGGTATATACTGGTGTGTGTGTGTGTATGAGGCAGCGGGTATATACTGGTGTGTGTGTGTGTGTATGAGGCAGCGGGTATATACTGGTGTGTGTGTGTGTGTGTATGAGGCAGCGGGTATATACTGGTATGTGTGTGTGTGTATGAGGCAGCGGGTATATACTGGTATGTGTGTGTGTGTATGAGGCAGCGGGTATATACTGGTGTGTGTGTGTATGAGGCAGCGGGTATATACTGGTGTGTGTGTGTGTATGAGGGAGGGGGTATATACTGGTGTGTATGTATGAGGGAGGGGATATATACTGGTGTGTATGTATGAGGGAGGGGGTATATACTGGTGTGTGTGTGTGTATGAGGCAGCGGGTATATACTGGTGTGTGTGTGTGTATGAGGCAGCGGGTATATACTGGTGTGTGTGTGTGTATGAGGCAGCGGGTATATACTGGTGTGTGTGTGTGTATGAGGCAGCGGGTATATACTGGTGTGTGTGTGTGTGTGTGTATGAGGCAGCGGGTATATACTGGTGTGTGTGTGTGTGTGTGTATGAGGCAGCGGGTATATACTGGTGTGTGTGTGTGTATGAGGCAGCGGGTATATACTGGTGTGTGTGTGTATGAGGCAGCGGGTATATACTGGTGTGTGTGTGTATGAGGCAGCGGGTATATACTGGTGTGTGTGTGTATGAGGCAGCGGGTATATACTGGTGTGTGTGTGTGTGTATGAGGCAGCGGGTATATACTGGTGTGTGTGTGTATGAGGCAGCGGGTATATACTGGTGTGTGTGTGTATGAGGCAGCGGGTATATACTGGTGTGTGTATGAGGCAGCGGGTATATACTGGTGTGTGTGTGTGTATGAGGCAGCGGGTATATACTGGTGTGTGTGTGTGTGTATGAGGCAGCGGGTATATACTGGTGTGTGTGTGTGTATGAGGCAGCGGGTATATACTGGTGTGTGTGTGTGTATGAGGCAGCGGGTATATACTGGTGTGTGTGTGTGTGTATGAGGCAGCGGGTATATACTGGTGTGTGTGTGTGTATGAGGCAGCGGGTATATACTGGTGTGTGTGTGTGTGTATGAGGCAGCGGGTATATACTGGTGTGTGTGTGTGTATGAGGCAGCGGGTATATACTGGTGTGTGTGTGTGTATGAGGGAGGGGTATATACGGGTGTGTGTGTGTGTATGAGGGAGGGGGTATATACTGGTGTGTGTGTGTATGAGGCAGCGGGTATATACTGGTGTGTGTGTGTGTATGAGGCAGCGGGTATATACTGGTGTGTGTGTGTGTGTATGAGGCAGCGGGTATATACTGGTGTGTGTGTGTGTATGAGGGAGGGGGTATATACGGTGTGTGTGTGTGTATGAGGCAGCGGGTATATACTGGTGTGTGTGTGTATGAGGCAGCGGGTATATACTGGTGTGTGTGTGTATGAGGCAGCGGGTATATACTGGTGTGTGTGTGTGTGTATGAGGCAGCGGGTATATACTGGTGTGTGTGTGTATGAGGCAGCGGGTATATACTGGTGTGTGTGTGTGTATGAGGCAGCGGGTATATACGTGGTGTGTGTGTGTATGAGGCAGCGGGTATATACTGGTGTGTGTGTTGTATGAGGCAGCGGGTATATACTGGTGTGTGTGTGTGTATGAGGCAGCGGGTATATACTGGTGTGTGTGTGTATGAGGGAGGGGGTATATACTGGTGTGTGTGTGTATGAGGGAGGGGGTATATACTGGTGTGTGTGTGTGTATGAGGGAGGGGGTATATACTGGTGTGTGTGTGTATGAGGGAGGGGGTATATACTGGTGTGTGTGTGTATGAGGGAGGGGGTATATACTGGTGTGTGTGTGTATGAGGGAGGGGGTATATACTGGTGTGTGTGTGTATGAGGGAGGGGGTATATACTGGTGTGTGTGTGTGTATGAGGGAGGGGGTATATACTGGTGTGTGTGTGTATGAGGGAGGGGGTATATACTGGTGTGTGTGTGTATGAGGGAGGGGGTATATACTGGTGTGTGTGTGTATGAGGGAGGGGGTATATACTGGTGTGTGTGTGTATGAGGGAGGGGGTATATACTGGTGTGTGTGTGTATGAGGGAGGGGGTATATACTGGTGTGTGTGTGTATGAGGGAGGGGGTATATACTGGTGTGTGTGTGTATGAGGGAGGGGGTATATACTGGTGTGTGTGTGTATGAGGGAGGGGGTATATACTGGTGTGTGTGTGTATGAGGGAGGGGGTATATACTGGTGTGTGTGTGTATGAGGGAGGGGGTATATACTGGTGTGTGTGTGTATGAGGGAGGGGGTATATACTGGTGTGTGTGTGTATGAGGGAGGGGGTATATACTGGTGTGTGTGTGTATGAGGGAGGGGGTATATACTGGTGTGTGTGTGTGTATGAGGGAGGGGGTATATACTGGTGTGTGTGTGTATGAGGGAGGGGGTATATACTGGTGTGTGTGTGTATGAGGGAGGGGGTATATACTGGTGTGTGTGTGTATGAGGGAGGGGGTATATACTGGTGTGTGTGTGTATGAGGGAGGGGGTATATACTGGTGTGTGTGTGTATGAGGGAGGGGGTATATACTGGTGTGTGTGTGTATGAGGGAGGGGGTATATACTGGTGTGTGTGTGTATGAGGGAGGGGGTATATACTGGTGTGTGTGTGTATGAGGGAGGGGGTATATACTGGTGTGTGTGTGTATGAGGGAGGGGGTATATACTGGTGTGTGTGTGTGTATGAGGGAGGGGGTATATACTGGTGTGTGTGTGTATGAGGGAGGGGGTATATACTGGTGTGTGTGTGTATGAGGGAGGGGGTATATACTGGTGTGTG
Source organism: Phyllobates terribilis (assembly GCF_046119375.1). Classification (NCBI taxonomy): domain Eukaryota; kingdom Metazoa; phylum Chordata; class Amphibia; order Anura; family Dendrobatidae; genus Phyllobates; species Phyllobates terribilis. The sequence continues at coordinate 317,946,249 of NW_027362772.1, forward strand.
TGTGTATGAGGGAGGGGGTATATACTGGTGTGTGTGTGTATGAGGGAGGGGGTATATACTGGTGTGTGTGTGTATGAGGGAGGGGGTATATACTGGTGTGTGTGTGTATGAGGGAGGGGGTATATACTGGTGTGTGTGTGTGTATGAGGGAGGGGGTATATACTGGTGTGTGTGTGTGTATGAGGGAGGGGGTATATACTGGTGTGTGTGTGTGTATGAGGGAGGGGGTATATACTGGTGTGTGTGTGTGTATGAGGGAGGGGGTATATACTGGTGTGTGTGTGTGTATGAGGGAGGGGGTATATACTGGTGTGTGTGTGTGTATGAGGGAGGGGGTATATACTGGTGTGTGTGTGTGTATGAGGGAGGGGGTATATACTGGTGTGTGTGTGTGTATGAGGGAGGGGGTATATACTGGTGTGTGTGTGTGTATGAGGGAGGGGGTATATACTGGTGTGTGTGTGTGTATGAGGGAGGGGGTATATACTGGTGTGTGTGTGTGTATGAGGGAGGGGGTATATACTGGTGTGTGTGTGTGTATGAGGGAGGGGGTATATACTGGTGTGTGTGTGTGTATGAGGGAGGGGGTATATACTGGTGTGTGTGTGTGTATGAGGGAGGGGGTATATACTGGTGTGTGTGTGTGTATGAGGGAGGGGGTATATACTGGTGTGTGTGTGTGTATGAGGGAGGGGGTATATACTGGTGTGTGTGTGTGTATGAGGGAGGGGGTATATACTGGTGTGTGTGTGTGTATGAGGGAGGGGGTATATACTGGTGTGTGTGTGTGTATGAGGGAGGGGGTATATACTGTGTGTGTGTGTGTATGAGGGAGGGGGTATATACTGGTGTGTGTGTGTGTATGAGGGAGGGGGTATATACTGGTGTGTGTGTGTGTATGAGGGAGGGGGTATATACTGTGTGTGTGTGTGTATGAGGGAGGGGTATATACTGGTGTGTGTGTGTGTATGAGGGAGGGGGTATATACTGGTGTGTGTGTGTGTATGAGGGAGGGGGTATATACTGGTGTGTGTGTGTGTAGGGGGATATACTGGTGTGTGTGTGTGTATGAGGGAGGGGGTATAACTGGTGTGTGTGTGTGTATGAGGGAGGGGTAATACTGGGTGTGTGTGTGTGTATGAGGGAGGGGGTAGATACTGGTGTGTGTGTGTG
>NW_027362772.1:317947521-318180021 GCF_046119375.1 Phyllobates terribilis
TTCCTCTCTGGTGCTAAGAGGACGTGTGTTCATCTCTCTGAAATTGACTAAAGCTAAGTGATCTTCCCTTGTTTTGTTCCCCTTTTTTGTCTTTAGATGTCAGTGGGGATCGACTAGCGCTCATCCCCCTGCCTTCCCTAGCCAGGGCCAAACGCCAGGGAAAGACAAGGCGAGGTTCCTGTGTGGTGATTTGTGCGGAACAAATATAGGGACGTTGGGGGAGACAGGGTGATATAAGGTCAGCCTAGGAGGTCTCCCCAACCCCTTTCCCCCTTTCCCCCTTTCCCCCTTTCCCCCTTTCCCCCTTTCCCCCTTTCCCCCTTTCCCCCTTTCCCCCTTTCCCCCTTTCCCCCTTTCCCCTTTCCCCTTTCCCCCTTTCCCCCTTTCCCCCTTTCCCCCTTTCCCCCTTTCCTTCGTGTTGCACTTAGTCTTTCCTACACCTTGCCTTACACCTGACCCCTACGGGTGATGAGCGTATAAGGCTCTGTGCAGGGTAGTCTGTACAGTGCTGCTCACCATTATTGGCACCCCTTCATATTTTTTATAGACGGTACAATATCTTCAGAAATAAATAGAAATGTACCAAAGTTATATCCTCAGGATTTTTTAATTAGTGGTCTAAAGTAATACAACAATAAAACATTTAAATTGCAACATGGAAGTTGAAAAACAAAGAAGAAACAGAATAACCGGCATGTGCAGCAATAAAGGCCTCCCTAATTAATTCTTGGTTGCCCCCTTAATTAATACTTGGTTGCCCACCCTTTGGCATTGCTGACCGCCTCCAGACGTTTCTTGTAGCCATCTATAAGCTTCTTGCTCTTCTCAGCTGGAGTTTTCTCCCATCATCCTTTGCAGTTTGTTCAAGCTCTTGAATGTTTGCAGATTTCAGCTCACCCCAAAGATTTTCAATGGGATTGAGGTCAGGGCTCATTGCGGCCATTTTATACAGACCATTTTTTTTCCAACCATTCCTGTGTACATTTGGATATGTGCTTTGGGTCACTGTCTTGCTGGAGGACCGATGATCTTTGACTCAAGCAAGTTTTCTAACACTGGTTAGGACATTTCACTCTAAAATCTCTTGATAATTCTATGATTTCATGATTCCTGTGATACGGTTAAGGCCTTCAGTACCAGACGCAGCAAAGCAACCCCACAGCATTATGGATCCTCCACCATGCTTAACTGTTGGTAAGGTGTTCTTTTCCTTATAAGCTTCATTGCGCCATATGTAAACAAACTGTTGCTTTGCATTGCCAAAAAGCTCTATTTTTGTTTCATCTCTCCACAGAACATTTTTCCCAGAAGGATTGTGGTTTGTCAAGGTACTTTTTGGCAAATATCAGTTGTTCCTTGTAATGTTTTTTCCTTGGCCTTCGCCCATAAAGCTCTGCTTGGTTTAGTGTGTAACATATATGGTACTTGTTGAAACCATGACCCAGACTGTTCCAGGTTGGCCTTCAGGTCTCTGGATATTTGACATGGTGTTTTTTTCTACCATTCGCACCAACCTTCGAAGACATCTCTTGTCAATTTTCCTCTTTCTCCCACGTCCAGAGAGGTTCTTGATGGTTCCATGCTTGGAAAATGTCTTTAATAAGATGCGCACTGTTGAAACCGGGATACCAAGGTCTTTTGGAGACGGCCTTATACCCTTTGGAAGTCTTGTGTTTGCGAATAGCAGTTCTGATGTCTTCAGACAGCTCCTTTGTTTTTACCATTGTGACAAAGGAACAAGGCCATCCATGTGGCTTTTTAAAACACTGAAGTCATCATTCATTGGCTAATTCATGTCACATGGGCACTGACAATTAATCACAGGTGAATCTCAATTGAAGGCAATTGAGTGAGGAACGAATAAGTGTGGAGGAGAGAAGGTGGTCTTGGGAGGACTGGAGATTACATGAGGGAAGATATTGGGAGATTAGTTCAGAGATGTACGGAGGAGAGAGGTTGTGGACGGCTTTTTAGGTCCGTGTTAGTAGTTTGAACTGGATACGCTGGAAAATGGGAGCCAATGAGGGGATTTGCCTATGGGGGGAGCGGAGGAGTAGCGAGGAGATTGATGGACTAGTTGTGCAGCAGAGTTAAGGATGGACTGGAGGGGTGCGAGAGTGCTAGCAGGTAGGCCACGGAGGAGGATGTTGCAGTAGTTGAGATGGGAGATGATGAGGGCTTGTACTAACATTTTAATAGATTTAGGGTTGAGGAAAGGACGGATTCTGGAAATATTTTTGAGCTGGAGGCGACAGGAGGTGGTGAGAGCTTGGATGTCGGGTGTGAAAGGCAGAGTTAAGGGTTACTCCGAGGCAGCGGATTGTCGGTACTGGGAAAGAGTGATGTAATTTATTATGATAGAAAAGTCAGGTGGGGAAGATATGTGAGATGGAGGAAAGATGATGAGTTCAGTTTTGTCCACATTGAGCTTGAGGTAGCGGGAGGAGAAGGAGGATATGGCTGCTAAACATGCTGGGATTCTGGACAGCAGAGAGGTGACGTCTGGGCCAGAGAGGTAGATCTGGGTGTCATCAGCGTACAGATGGTACTGGAAACCATGGGACTTTATGAGCTGTGCCAGGGTATAGATGGAGAAGAGTAGGGGTCCTAGGACAGAGCCTTGAGGGACTCCAACAGAGAGAGCGGGATGAGGAGCATATACCTGCTGCTCAGGGGCCGGACCTCTGTGCTGACGGGCCGTGTGTATATGGCTGTGTGCAGGGCACTATATACCTGCTGCTGATGGGCCGTGTGCATATGGCTGTGTGCAGGGCACTATATACCTGCTGCTGACGGGCCGTGTGTATATGGCTGCAGGGCACTATATACCTGCTGCTGACGGGCCGTGTGCATATGGCTGTGTGCAGGGCACTATATACCTGCTGCTGACGGGCCGTGTGTATATGGCTGTGTGCAGGGCACTATATACCTGCTGCTCAGGGGCCGGACCTCCGTGCTGATGGGCCGTGTGTATATGGCTGTGTGCAGGGCACTATATACCTGTTGCTCAGGGGCCGGACCTCCGTGCTGATGAGCCGTGTGTATATGGCTGTGTGCAGGGCACTATATACCTGTTGCTCAGGGGCCGGACTTCCGTGCTGATGAGCCGTGTGTATATGGCTGTGTGCAGGGCACTATATACCTGCTGCTGATGGGCCGTGTGCATATGGCTGTGTGCAGGGCACTATATACCTGCTGCTGACGGGCCGTGTGTATATGGCTGCAGGGCACTATATACCTGCTGCTGACGGGCCGTGTGCATATGGCTGTGTGCAGGGCACTATATACCTGCTGCTGACGGGCCGTGTGTATATGGCTGTGTGCAGGGCACTATATACCTGCTGCTCAGGGGCCGGACCTCCGTGCTGATGGGCCGTGTGTATATGGCTGTGTGCAGGGCACTATATACCTGCTGCTCAGGGGCCGGACCTCCGTGCTGATGAGCCGTGTGTATATGGCTGTGTGCAGGGCACTATATACCTGTTGCTCAGGGGCCGGACTTCCGTGCTGATGAGCCGTGTGTATATGGCTGTGTGCAGGGCACTATATACCTGCTGCTCAGGGGCCGGACCTCCGTGCTGATGAGCCGTGTGTATATGGCTGTGTGCAGGGCACTATATACCTGTTGCTCAGGGGCCGGACTTCCGTGCTGATGAGCCGTGTGTATATGGCTGTGTGCAGGGCACTATATACCTGCTGCTCAGGGGCCGGACCTCCGTGCTGATGAGCCGTGTGTATATGGCTGTGTGCAGGGCACTATATACCTGTTGCTCAGGGGCCGGACCTCCGTGCTGATGAGCCGTGTGTATATGGCTGTGTGCAGGGCACTATATACCTGTTGCTCAGGGGCCGGACCTCCGTGCTGATGAGCCGTGTGTATATGGCTGTGTGCAGGGCACTATATACCTGCTGCTCAGGGGCCGGACCTCCGTGCTGATGGGCCTTGTGTATATGGCTGTGTGCAGGGCACTATATACCTGCTGCTCAGGGGCCGGACCTCCGTGCTGATGGGCCTTGTGTATATGGCTGTGTGCAGGGCACTATATACCTGCTGCTCAGGGGCCGGACCTCCGTGCTGATGAGCCGTGTGTATATGGCTGTGTGCAGGGCACTATACTGGATGCAGCTCGTCCGCTCTTGTAGTGTCAGTGACACTGTATAAATCTCCACCTGCTTTCTGAGATGATCTTCTCATCTGCTGCGATGTTCTGCAGGAGAGGCTCATGTGGAGGTTTGGATACGCCTGTGTATCTAGGGGGCATCCCAGGGCGAGGTGGCTGCGGTCTGAGCGTCGGTGACTTTAGCCCGTCGTCTCCTGCGGTTCAGTCATTATTTATAATTGTTTCCTCGAAATGCGGAAATATCCGGGAAGGAAACGGATCCATCGTGTCTCCGGGCGGAGGGTCCGGCGGTGGAATTAACCCTTCCGGTGATTGACATGTGACTATGGTTGGGATGGAATGAGTTGATGCCGCAGCAGCACAGAGGATTTTTCAGTCCTCAGGTCCTGTGTGGCCACTGATTGGAGACGCGTGTGTCTGCCGGTTACTGGTACTTGCTGGGATTATACTGGGGCGGTGTGGAGACGTGATACTCAGGTGACCAGATCTGTTACGTTTCAGGGATTTTCCCCTCGAGTGAACGCTGATCTCTTTAGGGGACGTCTTCCTGGGCGCCGCTTATCCCCCTCACCTGACTGCTGGGCAGGAAACTACATGGGAACGTGTGTCATTCCCAGCAGCCCAGGGGGACAGTGATAATCTGGACTGGACACTGGGAGTGGTTTTCCAGGATGATGGGAGTCTTCATCCCCACTAATCAGTATCCTGCTCAGTCTTCTGCCAGGTGACCACCTTTTCTGACCCATGCCGGTGCCCCTCATGGTTGTCACCTGCTCCCCCGGAGGACCCCCGCTGTAACCCCACCCCATGCAGCCGTCTGCTTTGGGGGGTCTCTGTCTGTGGGCCGGTGCATGGTTATCTGGCGGAGTCTGATCCACGGTGACAACGACTTCGGGAACTTCCCATGGTTGCTTTTGGAATAGAGGAAGCAGAGTCACATGAGGGTCCGGCGTCAGACCTTGGGCCGTGCGGGGATTTTCTGAGCCGCCGTCCTCCAGCTTCCTCTTCACAAGATGCACCTGAACTAAAACTCTGCCTGGTGTCCTGCTGAAGGTTTGTTACAGTGTATCATGTAAGGGCAGCACAAGTCTCCCCTGTTCAGCTGATAGATCGTCTGATACATTGTAACAAACCCCCAGCCTGGTGACATTTTCAGCTTATTCACTTAGGGAGAGCAGAGCTCCTCTAAGTGAAGAGTTGGGAGTTGCAGAGCATTGCACCGGGTCTTGCTCCAGGGCGGTGTCGCTGCCTCGGACCTCGCTGACAGTTGCAGTGTTCTGCAGTGAAGCGCTCGGCCCTGACTCAGGGTTATTACTGCAGGAATGTGATCTTTGTCCTTCCTGCCGCCGTCTCCTCTGACCCAGGTTTGTGCGTTCACGTGGGTGCACTGACTATGGCGCTGCGGTTTCGCTCTCCGGCGGCTGTCGTGCTCATCGGCGAGGTTTTTAAAGGTCGTTGCTGGGTGACAGCGGACATGGCTCTGCTGCGCTTCACTACCGCCTAGGTGTGCCGCGGGCAGGGAGCGTGGCACATGCGCCCCTCAGGGTTACGTTGTGGGCACAGTGCTGACCCGTGTGTTCTTGGGCTGCTCGCTCTGGTCTCTTCGCGGCTGTTATTTTGTGTGTATCGGACCCGTGCGCACAGAATGAGCCGCTCATCATTTCTTTTCATGAGAGAGTTGGACGCTCTGCTGGCTGACTGTACTCAGTATGTCAGCCCTCTCGCCCCGCGGGGGTCACCTTCTGGCTACTGCCAACGTCTGTTAACCTGACACTATGATCGCAGCCATTTGTCCCGTGTATCAGTCGCACCGTGTGGCACAGTGTGACCATGGATCGTTCACAAGTGTAAACCTTTTGGACATTGTGGATTCTGTAATGGCGGCCATTAGTCAGCAGTGCAGCAGCACTCACCAGCCGCAGTGGTGATCGGGCTGGTGCTCTCCCTCAGGATGCCTCGCCGGCCGCACTGGTGATCGGGCTGGTGCTCTCCCTCAGGATGCCTCGCCAGCCGCAGTGGTGATCGGGCTGGTGCTCTCCCTCAGGATGCCTCGCTGGCCGCACTGGTGATCGGGCTGGTGCTCTCCCTCAGGATGCCTCGCCGGCCGCACTGGTGATCGGGCTGGTGCTCTCCCTCAGGATGCCGCCACCGCGATGAGTTTTTTCTCGTTTCTGCCCCTGGTGAACCACCCGTTACTGATGGACGGTGTGGAGGAGATGAGCGAGTTACGTGGTAGACGAGGAGCCGTCCTCATTACATTGGGTGGCTTTAATCATTTCCGGTCTGAGATTCGTTGCCGGTGACTGCGGCGGCTGAGGATTCACCTTGGAGATTGGGTGTAATCTGCGGCGATCACCTGCACGCCCGAGTGATAAGCAGATTACACGTCCTGCACCGAGCTCTGACCGCAGGGTGGTGGCATGGAATGAACGTTGCATGAGATTCCCCCCCCCCCCCCCACACGTGTGCCCCCCAGATTGTACATACGTGGGCTGCAGAAGCTGAGCTCTGCCCGCTGTACCGCCGCTGGCCGTGTCTGTACGGAGCACGTGTCCAGTAGTGTACATTGGCGCAGTAATGATGGATAGACCGATGGGGACCGTACATCTGTATATAGCGTTGTTTCCTTCACCTGCGGCTGTGGGGCCGATGGGCACCTTGTAGCAGTGGTTTACGCCCGTCCCCCTTTGCCAGGTAACTCTGTAGAGTCGGGCCGCTATCACACTTCGCCACCATGTGGAGAGAAACCAAGCATGAAATTGCGGTCTCCGGTGGGGCTGTGCATGGCGACTCCTTCTACAACCTCCAGTGGCCGCCACGGCGCAGAAGTAACTTGCGCGGTTCCATCTTATGGTGACGCAGGCAGAGGAATGTTTTTGTGACTTCTTATAGTGAAACCAAAGAAATGAGCCGGAAGATATGGTTGTATACATGCAATATAGGAGCACATTCACACTGGCCATTTCACAGACAAAACCGAAGATAAAAGCAAAATGAGCAAAACCCCTGCAGTTATAGTAATAGTGCGTGTAATAACACAGGGACACAGCTTTAAACAAAAATGCGTAAAAGCCGTCCCACCGCAACAGGGTGCACCCACTCAGGGCGGACCCTAACTCTTGTACTTCACCTACTATGTGCCAGCCTCAAAATAGATGGAGGCAGAGCAGGACCCGACTCTGCAGATACCTGTCTGTGGAAAGCTATGTAAACTAAATGCACTAAGTGCAAAAAACAAAACCAAACTAATGAGCCGAAGCACATGTTGGTATAACTGCAATGTAGGTGAGCAGTCTGTGAGCGCCGCCAGCGCTCATACTGAGCCTGCTGGTACAGGAATAGAATTCCACTCCTACACAGAAAACTGGCACCAAGGCGGCTGACAACCTGCCACTATAATGGCTGCCGGTTGTGGCAAGTCGCTTTGGATAAGTTTCTATGAGCTCTCCACATCTGGCCACTGGGATTTTTGCCCATTCCTCAAGGCAAAACTGCTCCAGCTCCTGAATGTAGATGGTTTCTTCTGGGGAACAGTGATCTTCACATCTGACCACAGATTCTCCATTGGATTAAAGTCTGGGCTTTGACTAGGCCACTCCAAAACATTTACATGTTTCCTCTTAAACCACTCGTAAGTTGCTTTAGCAGTATGCTTTGGGTCTTTGTGTTGGAAGGTGAACCTCCGTCCTAGTCTCAAATCACTGACTGAAACAGGTCTTGATCAAGAATATCCCTGTATTTGGCACCATCCATCTGCCCCCTCAACTCGTATCATTTTCCCTGTCCCTGCTGCTGAAAAATATCCCCACAGCATGATTCTGCCACCATCATGTTTTACTGTGGGGATGGTGTTCTTGGGTGATGAGCTGTGTTGGTTTGGCGCCAGACATGGCGTTTACCTTTGGTGGCCAAAAAGTTAAATTTTTGTCTCCTCTGACCACAGCACCTTCCTCCATACATTTGGGGAGCCTCCCACATCTTTTGGCAAACTGAAAACGAGCCTTACAATTTTTGTTTGTAAGTAAAGGCTTTTTTCTGCCCACTCTTCTATAAAGGCCACCTCTATGGAGTGTGCAGCTTATTGTGGTTGTATGGACAGATACTCCAATCTCTGCTTGGGAACTCTGCAGCTCCATTGGGGTCACCTTTGGTCTCTTTGCTGCCTCTATGATTAATGCCCTCCTTGCCGAGGCTGAGGCGCCATCTCTTTGGCATGTTTGTTATGGTACCATGTTCTTTCCATTTGATGCTGATAATGGATTTGATGGTGCTCCGGGGGATCATCAGAGATTAAAATATTTTTTAATAACTCAACCCTGACTTGTACTTCTCTACAGCTTGGTCTCTGACGTGTTTAGAGATCTCCTTGGTCTTCATGGTGTTGTTTGGTTAGTGGTGCTTCTTGTTAATGGTGTTGCAGACTGTGGCCTTAGTGACAGGTGGACGTCCTGTCACTAAGCATGGGACTAATGAAGGTAATTGCTTGCACTACAAATGTTTAGGGGCTTCATAGCAAAAGGGGTGAATACATATGCACGTGCCAATTTTTAGTTGTTTGATTCCATAAATGTAATTTATACCTGCATTTTTCTTACTTCACCAACTTAGATTTAGTGCTGATATATCACTATATACTCTTTTTATATACCTACTATATATGGGGGTTAAATAAGTATTGAACAGAAAATAAATCTATTTCTAATGGTGATATTGACATGAAATTCTCCCCAGATGTCAGTAACAACCTGTCCAATCCAAACAGGAAAGAAATTACCATAGATGTAGTATTGAACACATGAAGAAAGAGGAGCAAAAAGCCTTGGAATGTCCTGACACCGGCTGAGATCTATCAGTAATTAGAAAGCAATCCTGCCACTTAGTGACTAATAAAATCAGCTGGTTTACCTGATGGCCTATAAAAAGTTGTCTCATTACCAAGGTGCCGCACAAACATCTCATGATGGGTAGAACCAGTGAGCTGTCTCAAGCCCTTCGCAACCTTATTGTTGCAAAACATCCTGATGGCATTGGTTACTCAAGAATTTTTCAACTACTGAAGGTTCCAGTGAGAATTGCTTGGGCCTTAATCGGAAAGTATAAATAACATAAATTCAGCATAAACTGGCCATGACCAGGTGCTCCCCTCAAGATTTCAGACAGAGAGGCCAAAAGAATTCAGTAGAGTAGTACAAGAGCCATGAACACCTGTGGAGAGCTACAGAAACACCTGGAATCAGCAGATAATTACAATTGTTTCACAGAAAACTATATCAAAACTCCACGGCCTGCGCACGCTCACCACGCAAGACTCCATGGCCGAGCAAAAAGCATGTTCAAGCACATTTACAGTTTGCTCGACAACATTTAGACATGCTTGTGAAGTACTGGGAGAATATTGTCTGGGCAGATGTGACCACAATTGAGCTCTTTGCAAGCCAAAAGGCACTGCAAATCACCATACCAGCAGTGAAGTATGGTGGTGGGAACATCATTGTGTGGGGCTGGTTTTCAGCATACGTCACTGGTAAACTTAATGTGATTGAAGAAAGGATAAATGGACAATTGTACCAAGACATTCTTGTTAAAAATCTGCCATCTACCAGGATGATGATAAAGATGAAACGAGGGTGAAAATTTCACCAACACAATGATCCCAAACACACAGCCAAGGGAACTCCCTCAATTTTTCTTGGAAACCAGTTAAACTTCTAGAACGACTGTACCTTAATCCAATAGAAAATGTATGGAAGGAACTTAAGCTCAGAGTCCATAGAAGGCGCCACAGAAGCTTCAGGATGTGAAGAGTTTGTGTAGAAAAATGGGCCAAAATCACACCTGAGCAATACCTGCGACTAGTTTCTCCATATATGAGGCGTTGTGAAGCTTCATCACCAACAAAGGCTTTTGTACAAAGTATGATATAAATTCTAGTAAGCGTGTCCAATACTATTTCCCTGTATAATTATTACACATAACGGAACTAAATTTACGGACCTCTATGGTAATTTCTTTGTCTGGATTGGATGAGTTGTTACCGATACTTGGGGAGAATTTCATGTCAATATCAACTTTGATAAAAGATTTACATAGAAAATAAGTGACGTGTTCAATACTTCACCCGCAGTATATTACTGTATCATAGCTGAGAAGTGCGGCCGTGTTACTATATACTGTGGGGGAAATAAGTATTTGATACACGGCTGATTTTGCAAGTTTTTCCACCTACAAAGAATGGAGAGATCTGTAATTTTTATCGTAGGTCACTTCACCTGTGAGAGACAGAATCAGAAAATAAGAGCCAGAAAATCTCATTGTATGATTCTTAATTAATTTGCATTTTATTGCATGAAATAAGTATTTGATCACCGACCAACCAGCAAGAATTCTGCCTTACAGACCTGTTAGTTTGTATTTAGGAAGCTCCTACTCTGCACTCATTACCTGTATTAATTGCACCTGTTTGAACTAATTACCTGTATAAGACACCTGTCCTCACACTCAGACAGCTCCTTGGTCATGGTGGAGAGATTCAAGGACACCAGGGACAAAATTGTAGACCTGCACAAGGCTGGGATGTTCTACAGGACAATAGACAAGCATGTTTGTGAGAAGGTAACAACTGTTGGCACAGTTATTAGAAGATGGAAAAAACATAAGATGACTGTCAATCTAACTCGGTCTGAGGCTCCATGCGAGATCTCTCCTCGTGGGGTAAGGATGATTCTGAGAAAGGTCCGTAATCAGCCCAGAAGAACACGGGGGATCCTGGTCAATGACCTGAAGAGAGCTGGGACCACAGTCTCAAACATTACCGTTAGTAACACTGTCGTCATGGATTAAAATCCTGCAGTGCACGCAAGGTCCCCCTGCTCACGCCAGCTCATGTCCAGGTTTCTGGACCAAATATTAAGTTCTGTTTTTCTATTTTATGAAATAATTAATTTTGCATTTTATTGTATGAAATATATAAAAATCCTACAATGTGATTTTTCTGGATTATTTTTAATTCTGTTTCTCACAGGTGAAGGGACCTACGATAAAAATTACAGATCTCTCCATTCTCTGTAGGTGGGAAAACTGCAAAATCAGCCGTGTATCAAATACTTATTTTCCCCACAGTATCTATTACTATATCCCACTGAGAAGGGCGACCATATTACTATATATATTACTATATCACACTGACAAGGGCGGCCATATTACTATATATATTACTATATCACACTGAGGAGAAGGGCGGCCATATTACTATATATATTACTATATCACACTGAGAAGGGCGACCATATTACTATATATATTACTATATCACACTGAGGAGAAGGGCGGCCATATTACTATATATATTACTATATCACACTGAGGAGAAGGGCGGCCATATTACTATATATATTACTATATCACACTGAGGAGAAGGGAGGCCATATTACTATATATATTACTATATCACACTGAGGAAAAGGGCGACCATATTACTATATATATTACTATATCACACTGAGGAGAAGGGCGGCCATATTACTATATCACACTGAGGAGAAGGGCGGCCATATTACTATATATATTACTATATCACACTGAGGAGAAGGGCGGCCATATTACTATATCACACTGAGGAGAAGGGCGGCCATATTACTATATATATTACTATATCACACTGAGGAGAAGGGCGACCATATTACTATATATATTACTATATCACACTGAGGAGAAGGGCGGCCATATTACTATATATATTACTATATCACACTGAGGAGAAGGGCGGCCATATTACTATATATATTACTATATCACACTGAGGAGAAGGGCGGCCATATTACTATATATATTACTATATCATACTGAGGAGAAGGGTGGCCATATTACTATATATATTACTATATCACACTGAGGAGGAGGGCGGCCATATTACTATATATATTACTATATCACACTGAGGAGGAGGGCGGCCATATTACTATATATATTACTATATCACACTGAGGAGAAGGGCGACCATATTACTATATATATTACTATATCACACTGAGGAGAAGGGCGGCCATATTACTATATATATTACTATATCACACTGAGGAGAAGGGCGGCCATATTACTATATATATTACTATATCACACTGAGGAGAAGGGCGGCCATATTACTATATATATTACTATATCACACTGAGGAGAAGGGCGGCCATATTACTATATCACACTGAGGAGAAGGGCGGCCATATTACTATATATATTACTATATCACACTGAGAAGGGCGACCATATTACTATATATATATATTACTATATCACACTGAGGAGAAGGGTGGCCATATTACTATATATATTACTATATCACACTGAGAAGAAGGGAGGCCATATTACTATATATATATTACTATATCACACTGAGGAGAAGGGCGGCCATATTACTATATATATTACTATATCACACTGAGGAGAAGGGCGGCCATATTACTATATATATTACTATATCACACTGTGGAGAAGGGCGGCCATATTACTATATATATTACTATATCACACTGAGGAGAAGGGCGGCCATATTACTATACATATTACTATATCACACTGAGGAGAAGGGCGGCCATATTACTATACATATTACTATATCACACTGAGGAGAAGGGCGGCCATATTACTATATATTACTATATCACACTGAGGAGAAGGGCGGCCATATTACTATATATATTACTATATCACACTGAGGAGAAGGGCGGCCATATTACTATATATATTACTATATCACACTGAGGAGAAGGGCGGCCATATTACTATATATATTACTATATCACACTGAGGAGGAGGGCGGCCATATTACTATATATATTACTATATCAAACTGAGGAGAAGGGCGGCCATATTACTATATATATTATTATATCACACCGAGGAGAAGGGAGACCATATTACTATATATATTACTATATCACACTGAGGAGAAGGGCGGCCATATTACTATATATATTACTATATCACACTGAGGAGAAGGGAGGCCATATTACTATATATATTACTATATCACACTGAGGAGAAGGGCGGCCATATTACTATATATATTACTATATCACACTGAGGAGAAGGGAGGCCATATTACTATATATATTACTATATCACACTGAGGAGATTGGCGGCCATATTACTATATATATTACTATATCACACTGAGGAGAAGGGCGGCCATATTACTATATCACACTGAGGAGAAGGGCGGCCATATTACTATATATATTACTATATCACACTGAGGAGAAGGGAGGCCATATTACTATATATATTACTATATCACACTGAGGAGAAGGGCGACCATATTACTATATATATTACTATATCACACTGAGGAGAAGGGCGGCCATATTACTATATCACACTGAGGAGAAGGGCGGCCATATTACTATATATATTACTATATCACACTGAGGAGAAGGGAGGCCATATTACTATATATATTACTATATCACACTGAGGAGATTGGCGGCCATATTACTATATATATTACTATATCACACTGAGGAGAAGGGAGGCCATATTACTATATATATATATATTACTATATCACACTGAGGAGAAGGGCGGCCATATTACTATATATATTACTATATCACACTGCGGAGAAGGGCGGCCATATTACTATATATATTACTATATCACACTGCGGAGAAGGGCGGCCATATTACTATATATATTACTATATCACACTGAGGAGAAGGGCGGCCATATTACTATATATATTACTATATCACACTGAGGAGAAGGGCAGCCATATTACTATATATATTACTATATCACACTGAGGAGAAGGGAGGCCATATTACTATATATATATATTACTATATCACACTGAGGAGAAGGGCGGCCATATTACTATATATATTACTATATCACATTGAGGAGAAGAGCAGCCATATTACTATATATATATTACTATATCACACTGAGGAGGAGGGTGGCCATATTACTATATATATATATTACTATATCACACTGAGGAGAAGGGCAGCCATATTACTATATATATTACTATATCACACTGAGGAGGAGGGCGGCCATATTACTATATATATATATATATATATATTACTATATCACACTGAGGAGAAGGGCGGCCATATTACTATATATATTACTATATTACACTGAGGAGAAGGGCGGCCATATTACTATATATATTACTATATCACACTGAGGAGAAGGGCGGCCATATTATTATATATATTACTATATCACACTGAGGAGAAGGGAGGCCATATTATTATATATATTACTATATCACACTGAGGAGGAGGGCGGCCATATTACTATATATATTACTATATCACACTGAGGAGGAGGGCGGCCATATTACTATATATATTACTATATCACACTGAGGAGGAGGGCGGCCATATTACTATATATATATTACTATATCACACTGAGGAGAAGGGCGACCATATTACTATATATATTACTATATCACACTGAGGAGAAGAGCGGTCATATTACTATATATATATTACTATATCACACTGAGGAGGAGGGCAGCCATATTACTATATATATTACTATATCACACTGAGGAGGAGGGCGGCCATATTACTATATATTACTATATCACACTGAGGAGAAGAGCGGTCATATTACTATATATATATTACTATATCACACTGAGGAGGAGGGCAGCCATATTACTATATATATTACTATATCACACTGAGGAGGAGGGCGGCCATATTACTATATATATTACTATATCACACTGAGGAGGAGGGCGACCATATTACTATATATATTACTATATCACACTGAGGAGAAGGGCGGCCATATTACTATATAACACTGAGGAGAAGGGCGGCCATATTACTATATATATTACTATATCACACTGAGGAGAAGAGCGGTCATATTACTATATATATATTACTATATCACACTGAGGAGGAGGGTGGCCATATTACTATATATTACTATATCACACTGAGGAGAAGGGCGGCCATATTACTATATCACACTGAGGAGAAGAGCGGTCATATTACTATATATATATTACTATATCACACTGAGGAGGAGGGCAGCCATATTACTATATATATTACTATATCACACTGAGGAGGAGGGCAGCCATATTACTATATATTACTATATGACACTGAGGAGAAGAGCGGTCATATTACTATATATATATTACTATATCACACTGAGGAGGAGGGCAGCCATATTACTATATATATTACTATATCACACTGAGGAGGAGGGCGGCCATATTACTATATATATTACTATATCACACTGAGGAGGAGGGCGACCATATTACTATATATATTACTATATCACACTGAGGAGAAGGGCGGCCATATTACTATATATATATATATATATTACTATATCACACTGAGGAGAAGGGCGGCCATATTACTATATATATTACTATATCACACTGAGGAGAAGAGCGGTCATATTACTATATATATATTACTATATCACACTGAGGAGGAGGGCAGCCATATTACTATATATATATTACTATATCACACTGAGGAGGAGGGCGGCCATATTACTATATATATTACTATATCACACTGAGGAGAAGGGCGGCCATATTACTATATATATTACTATGTCACACTGAGGAGAAGGGCGGCCATATTACTATATATATATATATTACTATATCACACTGAGGAGGAGGGCAGCCATATTACTATATATATTACTATATCACACTGAGGAGGAGGGCGGCCATATTACTATATATATATTACTATATTACACTGAGGAGAAGGGCGGCCATATTACTATATATATTACTATATCACACTGAGGAGGAGGGTGGCCATATTACTATATATATTACTATATCACACTGAGGAGGAGGGCGGCCATATTATTATATATATTACTATATCACACTGAGGAGGAGGGCGGCCATATTACTATATATATTACTATATCACACTGAGGAGGAGGGCGGCCATATTACTATATATATTACTATATCACACTGAGGAGGAGGGCGACCATATTACTATATATATTACTATATCACACTGAGGAGAAGGGCGGCCATATTACTATATATATATTACTATATCACACTGAGGAGAAGGGCGGCCATATTACTATATATATTACTATATCACACTGAGGAGAAGAGCGGTCATATTACTATATATATATTACTATATCACACTGGTGGAGGGCAGCCATATTACTATATATATTACTATATCACATTGAGGAGGAGGGCGGCCATATTACTATATATATTACTATATCACACTGAGGAGGAGGGCGACCATATTACTATATATATTACTATATCACACTGAGGAGAAGGGTGGCCATATTATATATATTTCTATATCACACTGAGGAGAAGGGCGGCCATATTACTATATATATATTACTATATCACACTGAGGAGAAGGTCGGCCATGTTACTATATATATTACTATATCACACTGAGGAGGAGGGCGGCCATATTACTATATATATATTACTATATCACACTGAGGAGAAGGGCGGCCATATTACTATATATATTACTATATCACACTGAGGAGAAGGGCGGCCATATTACTATATATATTACTATATTACACTGAGGAGAAGGGCGGCCATATTACTATATATATTACTATATCACACTGAGGAGAAGGGCGGCCATATTACTATATATATTACTATATCACACTGAGGAGAAGGGCGGCCATATTACTATATATATGACTATATCACACTGAGGAGAAGGGCGGCCATATTATTATATATATTACTATATCACACTGAGGAGAAGGGTGGCCATATTATTATATATATTACTATATCACACTGAGGAGGAGGGCGGCCATATTACTATATATATTACTATATCACACTGAGGAGGAGGGCGGCCATATTACTATATATATTACTATATCACACTGAGGAGGAGGGCGGCCATATTACTATATATATATTACTATATCACACTGAGGAGAAGGGCGGCCATATTACTATATATATTACTATATCACACTGAGGAGAAGAGCGGTCATATTACTATATATATATATTACTATATCACACTGAGGAGGAGGGCAGCCATATTACTATATATATTACTATATCACACTGAGGAGGAGGGCGGCCATATTACTATATATTACTATATCACACTGAGGAGAAGAGCGGTCATATTACTATATATATATTAC
Source organism: Phyllobates terribilis (assembly GCF_046119375.1). NCBI lineage: Eukaryota > Metazoa > Chordata > Amphibia > Anura > Dendrobatidae > Phyllobates > Phyllobates terribilis. The sequence continues at coordinate 317,964,819 of NW_027362772.1, forward strand.
TATATCACACTGAGGAGGAGGGCAGCCATATTACTATATATATTACTATATCACACTGAGGAGGAGGGCGGCCATATTACTATATATATTACTATATCACACTGAGGAGGAGGGCGACCATATTACTATATATATTACTATATCACACTGAGGAGAAGGGCGGCCATATTACTATATATATTACTATATCACACTGAGGAGAAGAGCGGTCATATTACTATATATATATTACTATATCACACTGAGGAGGAGGGTGGCCATATTACTATATATTACTATATCACACTGAGGAGAAGGGCGGCCATATTACTATATCACACTGAGGAGAAGAGCGGTCATATTACTATATATATATTACTATATCACACTGAGGAGGAGGGCAGCCATATTACTATATATATTACTATATCACACTGAGGAGGAGGGCAGCCATATTACTATATATTACTATATGACACTGAGGAGAAGAGCGGTCATATTACTATATATATATTACTATATCACACTGAGGAGGAGGGCAGCCATATTACTATATATATTACTATATCACACTGAGGAGGAGGGCGGCCATATTACTATAAATATTACTATATCACACTGAGGAGGAGGGCGACCATATTACTATATATATTACTATATCACACTGAGGAGAAGGGCGGCCATATTACTATATATATATTACTATATAACACTGAGGAGAAGGGCGGCCATATTACTATATATATTACTATATCACACTGAGGAGAAGAGCGGTCATATTACTATATATATATTACTATATCACACTGAGGAGGAGGGCAGCCATATTACTATATATATATTACTATATCACACTGAGGAGGAGGGCGGCCATATTACTATATATATTACTATATCACACTGAGGAGAAGGGCGGCCATATTACTATATATATTACTATGTCACACTGAGGAGAAGGGCGGCCATATTACTATATATATTACTATATCACACTGAGGAGGAGGGCAGCGATATTACTATATATATTACTATATCACACTGAGGAGGAGGGCGGCCATATTACTATATATATATTACTATATTACACTGAGGAGAAGGGCGGCCATATTACTATATATATTACTATATCACACTGAGGAGGAGGGTGGCCATATTACTATATATATTACTTTATCACACTGAGGAGGAGGGCGGCCATATTATATATATTACTATATCACACTGAGGAGGAGGGCGGCCATATTACTATATATATTACTATATCACACTGAGGAGGAGGGCGGCCATATTACTATATATATTACTATATCACACTGAGGAGGAGGGCGACCATATTACTATATATATTACTATATCACACTGAGCAGAAGGGCGGCCATATTACTATATATATATTACTATATCACACTGAGGAGAAGGGCGGCCATATTACTATATATATTACTATATCACACTGAGGAGAAGAGCGGTCATATTACTATATATATATTACTATATCACACTGTGGTGGAGGGCAGCCATATTACTATATATATTACTATATCACACTGAGGAGGAGGGCGGCCATATTACTATATATATTACTATATCACACTGAGGAGGAGGGCGACCATATTACTATATATATTACTATATCACACTGAGGAGAAGGGTGGCCATATTACTATATATATTACTATATCACACTGAGGAGAAGGGCGGCCATATTACTATATATATATTACTATATCACACTGAGGAGAAGGTCGGCCATGTTACTATATATATTACTATATCACACTGAGGAGGAGGGCGGCCATATTACTATATATATATTACTATATCACACTGAGGAGAAGGGCGGCCATATTACTATATATATTACTATATCACACTGAGGAGAAGGGCGGCCTTATTACTATATATATTACACTGAGGAGAAGGGCGGCCATATTACTATATATATTACTATATCACACTGAGGAGAAGGGCGGCCATATTACTATATATATTACTATATCACACTGAGGAGAAGGGCGGCCATATTACTATATATATGACTATATCACACTGAGGAGAAGGGCGGCCATATTTCTATATATATATTACTATATCACACTGAGGAGAAGGGCGGCCATATTACTATATATATATTACTATATCACACTGAGGAGAAGGGTGGCCATATTACTATATATATTACTATATCACACTGAGGAGAAGGGCGGCCATATTACTATATATATTACTATATCACACTGAGGAGAAGGGCGGCCATATTACTATATATATATTACTATATCACACTGAGGAGAAGGGTGGCCATATTACTATATTTATTACTATATCACACTGAGGAGAAGGACGGCCATATTACTATATATATTACTATATCACACTGAGGAGAAGGGCGGCCATATTACTATATATATTACTATATCACACTGAGGAGGAGGGTGGCCATATTACTATATATATTACTATATCACACTGAGGAGGAGGGCGGCCATATTATTATATATATTACTATATCACACTGAGGAGGAGGGCGGCCATATTACTATATATATTACTATATCACACTGAGGAGGAGGGCGGCCATATTACTATATATATTACTATATCACACTGAGGAGGAGGGCGACCATATTACTATATATATTACTATATCACACTGAGGAGAAGGGCGGCCATATTACTATATATATATTACTATATCACACTGAGGAGAAGGGCGGCCATATTACTATATCACACTGAGGAGAAGAGCGGTCATATTACTATATATATATTACTATATCACACTGTGGTGGAGGGCAGCCATATTACTATATATATTACTATATCACACTGAGGAGGAGGGCGGCCATATTACTATATATATTACTATATCACACTGAGGAGGAGGGCGACCATATTACTATATATATTACTATATCACACTGAGGAGGAGGGCGACCATATTACTATATATATTACTATATCACACTGAGGAGAAGGGTTGCCATATTACTATATATATTACTCTATCACACTGAGGAGAAGGGCGGCCATATTACTATATATATATTACTATATCACACTTGAGGAGAAGGGCGGCCATGTTACTATATATATTACTATATCACACTGAGGAGGGCGGCCATATTACTATATATATATTACTATATCACACTGAGGAGAAGGGCGGCCATATTACTATATATATTACTATATTACACTGAGGAGAAGGGCGGCCATATTACTATATATATTACTATATCACACTGAGGAGAAGGGCGGCCATATTACTATATATTACTATATCACACTGAGGAGAAGGGCGGCCATATTACTACATATATTACTATATCACACTGAGGAGAAGGGCGGCCATATTACTATATATATGACTATATCACACTGAGGAGAAGGGCGGCCATATTTCTATATATATATATATTACTATATCACACTGAGGAGAAGGGCGGCCATATTACTATATATATATTACTATATCACACTGAGGAGAAGGGCGGCCATATTACTATATATATTACTATATCACACTGAGGAGAAGGGCGGCCATGTTACTATATATATTACTATATCATACTGAGGAGAAGGGCGGCCATATTACTATATATATTACTATATCACACTGAGGAGAAGGGCGGCCATATTACTATATATATTACTATATCACACTGAGGAGAAGGGCGGCCATATTACTATATATATTACTATATCACACTGAGGAGAAGGGCGGCCATATTACTATATATATTACTATATCACACTGAGGAGAAGGGCGGCCATATTACTATATATATATTACTATATCACACTGAGGAGAAGGGTGGCCATATTACTATATCACACTGAGGAGAAGGGCGGCCATATTACTATATATATTACTATATCACACTGAGGAGAAGGGTGGCCATATTACTATATATATTACTATATCACACTGAGGAGAAGGGCGGCCATATTACTATATATATTACTATATCACACTGAGGAGAAGGGCGACCATATTACTATATATATTACTATATCACACTGAGGAGAAGGGCGGCCATATTACTATATATATTACTATATCACACTGAGGAGAAGGGCGGCCATATTACTATATATATTACTATATCACACTGAGGAGAAGGGCGGCCATATTACTATATATATTACTATATCACACTGAGGAGAAGGGCGGCCATATTACTATATATATTACTATATCACACTGAGGAGAAGGGCGGCCATATTACTATATATATTACTATATCACACTGAGGAGAAGGGCGGCCATATTACTATATATATTACTATATCACACTGAGGAGAAGGGCGACCATATTACTATATATATTACTATATCACACTGAGGAGAAGGGCGGCCATATTACTATATATATTACTATATCACACTGAGGAGGAGGGCGGCCATATTACTATATATATTACTATATCACACTGAGGAGAAGGGCGGCCATATTACTATATATATTACTATATTACACTGAGGAGAAGGGCGGCCACATTACTATATATATTACTATATTACACTGAGGAGAAGGGCGGCCACATTACTATATATATTACTATATCACACTGAGGAGAAGGGAGGCCATATTACTATATATATATTACTATATCACACTGAGGAGGAGGGCAGCCATATTACTATATATATTACTATATCACACTGAGGAGAAGGGCGGCCATATTACTATATATATATATTACTATATCACACTGAGGAGAAGGGCGGCCATATTACTATATATATTACTATATCACACTGAGGAGAAGGGCGACCATATTACTATATATATTACTATATCACACTGAGGAGAAGGGTGGCCATATTACTATATATATTACTATATCACACTGAGGAGGAGGGCGGCCATATTACTATATATATTACTATATCACACTGAGGAGAAGGGCGGCCATATTACTATATATATTACTATATTACACTGAGGAGAAGGGCGGCCACATTACTATATATATTACTATATTACACTGAGGAGAAGGGCGGCCACATTACTATATATATTACTATATCACACTGAGGAGAAGGGAGGCCATATTACTATATATATATTACTATATCACACTGAGGAGGAGGGCAGCCATATTACTATATATATTACTATATCACACTGAGGAGAAGGGCGGCCATATTACTATATATATTACTATATCACACTGAGGAGGAGGGCGGCCATATTACTATATATTTTCCACGTTGATCCTTTCCTCTTATTCTCGCTGTAATGGATGGTAAGTTCCCGTCTTTCGTCAGTCGCGGGCCGGTCTGCGCTGTGACTCCTTATATTCGGGTTCCTTCTTCTGGACGGACCTCCCCGGAGGCGATCAGTGATCACATGGTCATCAGAGATATAAGCTGCTGACGTTGCTGCGCACGCTGTGCTGGTGCTGACCTTCTTCGCTGCACTACATTCTGCTGTGCTGCGTCTGGAGTGCTGGGATCAGTGTCTGGGAAAGCTGGGTGACCTGTGCTGGGGGGGGAGGTGGCCGTTTATGAAGTTAATAACCTACTATGAATGCAAAGTGGTCGGGATCTCGGGGGTTAATCATCATTGTTCATAATCCCCATTGTGCAGCTCTTTGTTATGAGGGTCTCTTAAAGTGCCGGTGTTCCATTACTGCCCATCCCCCTTCCATTCACATTAGGTCATTAAGGTAAAGCTCCTGGTGGAGCCACATTGTTACCGGTGAGTGGCACAAAATGGTGCGGGGTCATAGGTCACCGGCTCGTTGTGGTGATGACGGATGAGTCGCTGGACATCTTGTCTGATCCGGGGACGATGGAGCATGAGCCGTAGCGTCCGGCAGCAGATTCCGGAGGCCAGCAATCGCCTGACCCCCGTCTAATACATGTCTGTTATTGGGAGAGCTGGGTGACCTCCATCATGGACGCCGGTCCGTCCTGTGCGGCGCTGCCCCCTGATGTGGTGTCATCGCGTCCCTGTCCATCACTTGGCTTTTCCTCATCTACATTGAATCTGTTAGAAGAAAATGAGCAAAAGGAAGGATCTGCGCGGCGGCTGCGTGACGTGCGGAGGACGGGTCGTCTCCAGAATGGCGGGTGTTGTGCCCTCCTCGGTACACGCCGGCTCTCAGGGTAGCTGCCTACAACGGGCATCAGGACTGGAGCGATGGAAGGAGGCTGCAGTCTGATGAATCACCTTCTCCATCATGTGGGCAGCTGGGGTCAGGATGCACGATGGGGGGAGACATGCAGGCGGTGTGGTGGGGCGACAGTCTGCAGGGCCTGTGACACATACCTCCAGCCCGGCGGCGCCTCTGACCGTAGACCAGGGTGCGGGATAGAGGTGGTGATTTATCTCCAGGGCTCAGATCTCCGCTGATCCATGGAGGCCTCACAGGATCCACTGCCATGTACACAGGACGCCTGCGGAGGAATGTGGAGCCGGGCTGTGCTCTCACTCTGGCTCGTGGCGGTGACACATCCTCCCTGGGTCTCGGCCGCCATTGTGTGTGCAGCGCCGTGGTGGGTACGTGGCGGGCTCCAGCCAACGCTGTGGCGGGTACGTGGCGGGCTCCAGCCAGCACTGTGGCGGGTACGTGGCGGGCTCCAGCCAGCACTGTGGCGGGTACGTGGCGGGCTCCAGCCAGCACTGTGGCGGGTACGTGGCGGGCTCCAGCCAGCACTGTGACAGGTACGTGGCGGGCTCCAGCCAGCACTGTGGCGGGCTCCAGCCAGCACTGTGGCGGGTACGTGGCGGGCTCCAGCCGGCACCGTGGTGGGTACGCGGCCTGCTCCAGCCGGCGCTGTGGCGGGCTCCAGCCAGAGCTGTGACGGATACGCGGCGGGCTCCAGCCAGAGCTGTGACGGATACGCGGCGGGCTCCAGCCAGAGCTGTGACGGATACGCGGCGGGCTCCAGCCAGAGCTGTGACGGATACGCGGCGGGCTCCAGCCGGCGCCGTGGCGGGCTCCAGCTGGTGCTGTCATACGTGGCTCCTCTGTGTCACATGCTGCGCTCATGGTTCTGCTAATACACCACCTCCCTTGTGTCCCAGGGCAGACCATTGTAACGACCCCTCAGCTGTGAGCAGTGTATGTCAGGATGCTGATCCTGCAGGCGGGCACGTAATGATTGCGCCTCCGGTTTGCCGCTGATCGGCCATTATCCCGCCGTATTTGCACGGATCACATAACCGGTTTCCATGGCGACAGAGGAATTCTAGGACGAGGGAATTGGCCCAAATCCTTCTCCTGTTCTGGTGTTTGCGCAGCTCAGAATTAATCATTGTCGTCTTCTCGCTAATGTCGCTGCCAGCACCGCTAATTACCCAGATGTTCAGAGCGCGGCGCCGCCCCCAACCTGCGGCACAGGAGCCGGGACCCCCAGATAATACCGGAGCGTTATCAGTGCTGGAGCCTTATATCAGGCTGGAATCAGTCACATGTGATGTAATGTCTGGAGGTTACTGTGGCATGTAATAGTTTGTGCACCCCCTGGTCAATATTACTGTTATTGTGAACAGTGAAGCAAATTAAAGATGAAATGATCTAAAAGGCCTGAAGTTACAGGTGACACATTTCATTCGTATTTTACGGGAAAAAAAATATGTTGTCGTTTTTTTTACATTTAAAAAAATTACAAAAGGTTTCAGACCTTAATTAGCATGTTAGGGTTATGGCTTGTTCTCTATCATCGTTATATAAGGCCGGTGATGCAAATTTCCCAGCTTTATTAAAACCTCCTCTAACCTTGTGCCAAAACCAGCAGCCATGGGGTCTTCTAAGCAGCCGCCGAGCTCTGAAAATGGTGGAGGCCACAAAGCAGGAGAAGCTATAAGAAGAGAGCAAAGCGTTTTCAAGTTGCTTTTTCCTCCGTTCGAAATGTAATTAAGAAATGGCAGTTACCAAGAACAACGGAGGTCAAGATAAGGTCTGGAAGACCAAGCAAAATTTCTGTGAGAGCTGCTCGTAGGATTGCTAGACAAATCAGAACCCCCGCTTGACTGCAAAAGACCTTCCAAAAGAGTTAGCAGACTCTGGAGTTGTGGTCCATTGTTCTACTGTTCAGAGACACCTGCACAAGCATGACCTTCATGGAAGAGTCACCAGAAGAAAACCTCTCCTGTAGCCTCACCATAAAATTCAGCGTCAGAAGTGCAATAGAACATCTAAACAAGCCTGATGCATTTTGTAAAAGTCCTGTGGACCGATGAGGTAAAATAGAGGTCACAATGAACAAAGGTATTTGTAGAGAAAAAGTGCACAGAATTGCAGGAAAAGAACATCCCACCAACCATTAAGCATGGTGGTGGATCAATCATGCTTTGGGGTTGTATTGCAGCCAATGACACAGGGAACATTTCACAGGTAGAGGGAAGAATGGATTCAATGAAATGTCAACAAATTCTTGATGCAAACATAACACCATCTGTAAATAAGCTGAAGGTGAAAAGAGGATGATTCTTTAAATAGATAATGACCATACACGCATCAACAATAGATGACCTCAAAAGTCGCAAGCTGTAGGTTTTACAATGGCCCTCACAGTCCCCTGATCTGAACATCATTGAAAATCTGTGGCTAGACCTCAAAATAGCAGAGGATGCAAGACGCCCCAAGAATCTCATAGAACTGGAAGAAGTCTCCAAAGAAGAAAGGCTGAAAATCCCTCAAATAAGAACTTGAAAGACTCTTGTCTGGCTACAAAAAGCGTTTACAAGCTTTAAAATAGGGCGCTACTAGATACTAACCATGCAGGGTGCCCAAACTTTTGCAACGGCCCATTTTCCTTTTTTATAGTTTTTACAATGTAAAAGATGAAAATATACCTATTTTTATTTTGCCTAAAATACAAACGAAATGTGCCCTCTTTAATTTTAGGCCTTTTAGATCATTTCATCTTCAACTTGCTTAACTGTTCACAATAACAGGAATTTTGACCAGGGGTGCAGAAACTTTTACATGCCACTATGATGTAATATCTGGAGGTTCTATCAGTACTGCAGCTTTATAAGAGGGGCTGATCTCAGTCACATGTGTTGGTGGAAGGTTACTGTGTCTATTTGTGAACTATTATGGGAGTCTTGTGGTCTTGCTCTGTGACTTGTGTAGGGAGGAGGAGGGGGTGAGCTGTGTATAGCTAATATCTCATCATCATCACCAGAAGTTTCAGCCTATGATACGTTTCTCAGATCAGAAGAAAAACTGCAGGATCTCATAGTGACCTGGGAAGTTATAATCTTTCTTCCCCTGGTACAAAGGTTGGCTTTGTGCGAACTGGACTCTCCCTCTGACGCGCCGTGTGCTGTAGGCTCCTCTCTAATTAGGGCCTGGCTGTGCTGACGGTCTCACTGACGCCCCGTGTGCTGTCGGCTCCTCTCGGATTAGGGCCTGGCTGCGCTGACGCCCTGTGTGCTGTCGGCTCCTCTCGAATTAGGGCCTGGCTGCGCTGACACCCCGTGTGCTGTCGGCTCCTCTCGGATTAGGGCCTGGCTGCGCTGACGCCCCGTGTGCTGTCGGCTCCTCTCGGAGTAGGGCCTGGCTGCGCTGACGTCCCGTGTGCTGTTGGCTCCTCTCGGATTAGGGCCTGGCTGCGCTGACGCCCCGTGTGCTGTCGGCTCCTCTCGGATTAGGGCCTGGCTGCGCTGGCGCCCCGTGTGCTGTCGGCTCCTCTCGGATTAGGGCCTGGCTGCGCTGACGCTCCCTCTGACGCCCCGTGTGCTGTCAGCTCCTCTTGGATTAGGGCCTGGCTGCGCTGACGCTCCCTCTGGCGCACCGTGTGCTGTCAGCTCCTCTCGGATTAGGGCCTGGCTGCGCTGACGCCCCGTGTGCTGTCGGCTCCTCTCGGATTAGGGCCTGGCTGCGCTGACGCTCCCTCTGACGCCCCGTGTGCTGTCAGCTCCTCTCGGATTAGGGCCTGGCTGCGCTGACGCTCCCTCTGACGCACCGTGTGCTGTCAGCTCCTCTCGGATTAGGGCCTGGCTGCGCTGACGCCCCGTGTGCCGTCGGCTCCTCTCGGATTAGGGCCTAGCTGCGCTGGCGCCCCGTGTGCTGTCGGCTCCTCTCGGATTAGGGCCTGGCTGCGCTGACGCTCCCTCTGACACCCCGTGTGCTGTCGGCTCCTCTCGGATTAGGGCCTGGCTGCGCTGACGCTCCCTCTGACGCACCGTGTGCTGTTAGCTCCTCTCGGATTAGGGCCTGGCTGCGCTGACGCCCCGTGTGCCGTCGGCTCCTCTCGGATTAGGGCCTAGCTGCGCTGGCGCCCCGTGTGCTGTCGGCTCCTCTCGGATTAGGGCCTGGCTGCGCTGACGCTCCCTCTAACGCCCCGTGTGCTGTCGGCTCCTCTCGGATTAGGGCCTGGCTGCGCTGACGCTCCCTCTGACGCCCTGTGTGCTGTCGGCTCCTCTCGGATTAGGGCCTGGCTGCGCTGACGCCCTGTGTGCTGTCGGCTCCTCTCGGATTAGGGCCTGGCTGCGCTGACGCCCCGTGTGCTGTCGGCTCCTCTCGGATTAGGGCCTGGCTGCGCTGACGCCCTGTGTTCTGTCGGCTCCTCTCTGATTAGGGCATGGCTGCGCTGACGCCCCGTGTGCTGTCGGCTCCTCTCGGTTAGGTCCTGGCTGCGCTGACGCCCCGTGTGCTGTCGGCTCCTCTTGGAGTAGGGCCTGGCTGCGCTGACGCCCCGTGTGCTGTCCGCTCATCTCGGATTAGGGCCTGGCTGTGCTGGCGCCCCGTGTGCTGTCGGCTCCTCTCGGATTAGGGCCTGGCTGCTCTGACGCCCCGTGTGCTGTCGGCTCCTCTCGGATTAGGGCCTGGCTGCGCTGACGCCCCGTGTGCTGTCGGCTCCTCTCGGTTAGGCCCTGGCTGCGCTGACGCCCCGTGTGCTGTCGGCTCCTCTCGGATTAGGGCCTGGCTGTGCTGGCGCCCCGTGTGCTGTCGGCTCCTCTCGGATTAGGGCCTGGCTGTGCTGGCGCCCCGTGTGCTGTCGGCTCCTCTCGGATTAGGGCCTGGCTGCTCTGACGCCCCGTGTGCTGTCGGCTCCTCTCGGATTAGGGCCTGGCTGCGCCGACGCCCCGTGTGCTGTCGGCTCCTCTCGGTTAGGCCCTGGCTGCGCTGACGCCCCGTGTGCTGTCGGCTCCTCTCGGATTAGGCCCTGGCTGTGCTGGCGCCCCGTGTGCTGTCGGCTCCTCTCGGTTAGGGCCTGGCTGCGCTGACGCCCCATGTGCTGTCGGCTCCTCTCGGATTAGGGCCTGGCTGTGCTGGCGCCCCGTGTGCTGTCGGCTCCTCTCGGTTAGGGCCTGGCTGCGCTGACGCCCCATGTGCTGTCGGCTCCTCTCGGTTAGGCCCTGGCTGCGCTGACGCCCCGTGTGCTGTCGGCTCCTCTCGGATTAGGCCCTGGCTGCTCTGATGCCCCGTGTGCTGTTGGCTCCTCTCGGATTAGGGCCTGGCTGTGCTGGCGCCCCGTGTGCTGTCGGCTCCTCTCGGTTAGGGCCTGGCTGCGCTGACGTCCCGTATGCTGTCGGCTCCTCTCGGTTAGGGCCTGGCTGTGCTGGCGCCCCGTGTGCTGTCGGCTCCTCTCGGATTAGGGCCTGGCTGCTCTGACGCCCCGTGTGCTGTCGGCTCCTCTTGGAGTAGGCCCTGGCTGCTCTGATGCCCCGTGTGCTGTCGGCTCCTCTCGGATTAGGGCCTGGCTGTGCTGGCGCCCCGTGTGCTGTCGGCTCCTCTCGGTTAGGGCCTGGCTGCGCTGACGTCCCGTGTGCTGTCGGCTCCTCTCGGTTAGGGCCTGGCTCTGCTGACGCCCCGTGTGCTGTCGGCTCCTCTCGGATTAGGGCCTGGCTGTGCTGGCGCCCCGTGTGCTGTCGGCTCCTCTCGGATTAGGGCCTGGCTGTGCTGGTGCCCCGTGTGCTGTCGGCTCCTCTCGGATTAGGGCCTGGCTGTGCTGGCGCCCCGTGTGCTGTCGGCTCCTCTCGGATTAGGGCCTGGCTGCTCTGACGCCCCGTGTGCTGTCGGCTCCTCTCGGATTAGGGCCTGGCTGCGCTGACGCCCCGTGTGCTGTCGGCTCCTCTCGGTTAGGCCCTGGCTGCGCTGACGCCCCGTGTGCTGTCGGCTCCTCTCGGATTAGGGCCTGGCTGTGCTGGCGCCCCGTGTGCTGTCGGCTCCTCTCGGATTAGGGCCTGGCTGTGCTGGCGCCCCGTGTGCTGTCGGCTCCTCTCGGATTAGGGCCTGGCTGCTCTGACGCCCCGTGTGCTGTCGGCTCCTCTCGGATTAGGGCCTGGCTGCGCTGACGCCCCGTGTGCTGTCGGCTCCTCTCGGTTAGGCCCTGGCTGCGCTGACGCCCCGTGTGCTGTCGGCTCCTCTCGGATTAGGCCCTGGCTGTGCTGGCGCCCCGTGTGCTGTCGGCTCCTCTCGGTTAGGGCCTGGCTGCGCTGACGCCCCATGTGCTGTCGGCTCCTCTCGGATTAGGGCCTGGCTGTGCTGGCGCCCCGTGTGCTGTCGGCTCCTCTCGGTTAGGGCCTGGCTGCGCTGACGCCCCATGTGCTGTCGGCTCCTCTCGGTTAGGCCCTGGCTGCGCTGACGCCCCGTGTGCTGTCGGCTCCTCTCGGATTAGGCCCTGGCTGCTCTGATGCCCCGTGTGCTGTTGGCTCCTCTCGGATTAGGGCCTGGCTGTGCTGGCGCCCCGTGTGCTGTCGGCTCCTCTCGGTTAGGGCCTGGCTGCGCTGACTTCCCGTGTGCTGTCGGCTCCTCTCGGTTAGGGCCTGGCTGTGCTGGCGCCCCGTGTGCTGTCGGCTCCTCTCGGATTAGGGCCTGGCTGCTCTGACGCCCCGTGTGCTGTCGGCTCCTCTTGGAGTAGGCCCTGGCTGCTCTGATGCCCCGTGTGCTGTCGGCTCCTCTCGGATTAGGGCCTGGCTGTGCTGGCGCCCCGTGTGCTGTCGGCTCCTCTCGGTTAGGGCCTGGCTGCGCTGACGTCCCGTGTGCTGTCGGCTCCTCTCGGTTAGGGCCTGGCTGTGCTGGCGCCCCGTGTGCTGTCGGCTCCTCTCGGATTAGGGCCTGGCTGTGCTGGCGCCCCGTGTGCTGTCGGCTCCTCTCGGATTAGGGCCTGGCTGTGCTGGCGCCCCGTGTGCTGTCGGCTCCTCTCGGATTAGGGCCTGGCTGCTCTGACGCCCCGTGTGCTGTCGGCTCCTCTTGGAGTAGGCCCTGGCTGCTCTGATGCCCCGTGTGCTGTCGGCTCCTCTCGGATTAGGGCCTGGCTGCTCTGATGCCCCGTGTGCTGTCGGCTCCTCTCGGTTAGGGCCTGGCTGCGCTGACGTCCCGTGTGCTGTCGGCTCCTCTCGGTTAGGGCCTGGCTGTGCTGGCGCCCCGTGTGCTGTCGGCTCCTCTCGGATTAGGGCCTGGGTGTGCTGACACCCCGTGTGCTGTCGGCTCCTCTCGGATTAGGGCCTGGCTGCGCTGACGCACCGTGTGCTGTGGGCTCCTCTCGGATTAGGGCCTGGCTGCGCTGACCACCCGTGTGCTGTCGGCTCCTCTCGGATTAGGGCCTGGCTGTGCTGACGCCCCGTGTGCTGTCGGCTCCTCTCGGATTAGGGCCTGGCTGTGCTGGCGCCCCGTGTGCTGTCGGCTCCTCTCGGATTAGGGCCTGGCTGTGCTGGCGCCCCGTGTACTGTCGGCTCCTCTCGGATTAGGGCCTGACTGCTCTGACGCCCCGTGTGCTGTCGGCTCCTCTCGGATTAGGGCCTGGCTGCGCTGACGCCCCGTGTGCTGTCGGCTCCTCTCGGTTAGGCCCTGGCTGCGCTGACGCCCCGTGTGCTGTCGGCTCCTCTCGGATTAGGGCCTGGCTGTGCTGGCGCCCCGTGTGCTGTCGGCTCCTCTCGGATTAGGGCCTGGCTGTGCTGGCGCCCCGTGTGCTGTCGGCTCCTCTCGGATTAGGGCCTGGCTGCTCTGACGCCCCGTGTGCTGTCGGCTCCTCTCGGATTAGGGCCTGGCTGCGCTGACGCCCCGTGTGCTGTCGGCTCCTCTCGGTTAGGCCCTGGCTGCGCTGACGCCCCGTGTACTGTCGGCTCCTCTCGGATTAGGCCCTGGCTGTGCTGGCGCCCCGTGTGCTGTCGGCTCCTCTCGGTTAGGGCCTGGCTGCGCTGACGCCCCATGTGCTGTCGGCTCCTCTCGGATTAGGGCCTGGCTGTGCTGGCTCCCCGTGTGCTGTCGGCTCCTCTCGGTTAGGGCCTGGCTGCGCTGACGCCCCATGTGCTGTCGGCTCCTCTCGGTTAGGCCCTGGCTGCGCTGACGCCCCGTGTGCTGTCGGCTCCTCTCGGATTAGGCCCTGGCTGCTCTGATGCCCCGTGTGCTGTTGGCTCCTCTCGGATTAGGGCCTGGCTGTGCTGGCGCCCCGTGTGCTGTCGGCTCCTCTCGGTTAGGGCCTGGCTGCGCTGACGTCCCGTGTGCTGTCGGCTCCTCTCGGTTAGGGCCTGGCTGTGCTGGCGCCCCGTGTGCTGTCGGCTCCTCTCGGATTAGGGCCTGGCTGCTCTGACGCCCCGTGTGCTGTCGGCTCCTCTTGGAGTAGGCCCTGGCTGCTCTGATGCCCCGTGTGCTGTCGGCTCCTCTCGGATTAGGGCCTGGCTGTGCTGGCGCCCCGTGTGCTGTCGGCTCCTCTCGGTTAGGGCCTGGCTCCGCTGACGTCCCGTGTGCTGTCGGCTCCTCTCGGTTAGGGCCTGGCTGTGCTGGCGCCCCGTGTGCTGTCGGCTCCTCTCGGATTAGGGCCTGGCTGTGCTGGCGCCCCGTGTGCTGTCGGCTCCTCTCGGATTAGGGCCTGGCTGTGCTGGCGCCCCGTGTGCTGTCGGCTCCTCTCGGATTAGGGCCTGGCTGCTCTGACGCCCCGTGTGCTGTCGGCTCCTCTTGGAGTAGGCCCTGGCTGCTCTGATGCCCCGTGTGCTGTCGGCTCCTCTCGGATTAGGGCCTGGCTGCTCTGATGCCCCGTGTGCTGTCGGCTCCTCTCGGTTAGGGCCTGGCTGCGCTGACGTCCCGTGTGCTGTCGGCTCCTCTCGGTTAGGGCCTGGCTGTGCTGGCGCCCCGTGTGCTGTCGGCTCCTCTCGGATTAGGGCCTGGGTGTGCTGACACCCCGTGTGCTGTCGGCTCCTCTCGGATTAGGGCCTGGCTGCGCTGACGCACCGTGTGCTGTCGGCTCCTCTCGGATTAGGGCCTGGCTGCGCTGACCACCCGTGTGCTGTCGGCTCCTCTCGGATTAGGGCCTGGCTGTGCTGGCGCCCCGTGTGCTGTCGGCTCCTCTCGGATTAGGGCCTGGCTGTGCTGGCGCCCCGTGTGCTGTCGGCTCCTCTCGGATTAGGGCCTGGCTGTGCTGACGCCCCGTGTGCTGTCGGCTCCTCTCGGATTAGGGCCTGGCTGCTCTGACGCCCCGTGTGCTGTAGGCTCCTCTCGGATTAGGGCCTGGCTGCGCTGACGCCCCGTGTGCTGTCGGCTCCTCTCGGTTAGGCCCTGGCTGCGCTGACGCCCCGTGTGCTGTCGGCTCCTCTCGGATTAGGCCCTGGCTGCTCTGACGCCCCGTGTGCTGTCGGCTCCTCTCGGATTAGGGCCTGGCTGTGCTGGCGCCCCGTGTGCTGTCGGCTCCTCTCGGTTAGGGCCTGGCTGCGCTGACGCCCCGTGTGCTGTCGGCTCCTCTCGGATTAGGGCCTGGCTGTGCTGGCGCCCCGTGTGCTGTCGGCTCCTCTCGGTTAGGGCCTGGCTGCGCTGACGCCCCATGTGCTGTCGGCTCCTCTCGGTTAGGCCCTGGCTGCGCTGACGCCCCGTGTGCTGTCGGCTCCTCTCGGATTAGGCCCTGGCTGCTCTGATGCCCCGTGTGCTGTTGGCTCCTCTCGGATTAGGGCCTGGCTGTGCTGGCGCCCCGTGTGCTGTCGGCTCCTCTCGGTTAGGGCCTGGATGCGCTGACGTCCCGTGTGCTGTCGGCTCCTCTCGGTTAGGGCCTGGCTGTGCTGGCGCCCCGTGTGCTGTCGGCTCCTCTCGGATTAGGGCCTGGCTGCTCTGACGCCCCGTGTGCTGTCGGCTCCTCTTGGAGTAGGCCCTGGCTGCTCTGACGCCCCGTGTGCTGTCGGCTCCTCTTGGAGTAGGCCCTGGCTGCTCTGATGCCCCGTGTGCTGTCGGCTCCTCTCGGATTAGGGCCTGGCTGTGCTGGCGCCCCGTGTGCTGTCGGCTCCTCTCGGTTAGGGCCTGGCTGCGCTGACGTCCCGTGTGCTGTCGGCTCCTCTCGGTTAGGGCCTGGCTGCGCTGGCGCCCCGTGTGCTGTCGGCTCCTCTCGGATTAGGGCCTGGCTGCTCTGACGCCCCGTGTGCTGTCGGCTCCTCTTGGAGTAGGGCCTGGCTGCGCTGACGCCTGTTGCCGCTTTCTCCTTACTATGCAGAATCGCCCCATAACACGGCACGGTGAGATGTCCGGGGATAATGCAGATTACATGAGATTTAACCTTCCCGCCGTGCTCGGCAGCTTTTTTTTTTTTTATAGAGGACTAATTACTGCACTAATGACGTTCTCTCTCGGTCCGCGCCGCACTTCATTGATAACATGGCTGTGAGGTGCGATGGGTTCTGGTCGGCCGCAGGCTGGGAGACCGGTGATGGAATTGGGTTGGTTGCCGTGGGTGACACTGCTATTGTTCGCCTGTAATAACTTATAATGTGACAGTCTGTTTTCTTGTTGCCATGGAGACAGGATGTGCCGTTTCTGTGGAGAAAGTCGTTGCTATGGTCAGGGCTTATTATACGGCAGCGGTGAGTTGTGCGTGGGCGGCGGATGGGGCCGCAGGGCGGCGGGTGGCGGACAGGACACCCCCGCTGGCTGCTGGTGTCCATCACGGCCTCTGGGCATAGGTGAATACTCTGTTGCTCTCTGTTATCAGCCTTTTCCAGCTGGGGGGATGCTTCTTACTGGGTTCATTAGCAGGAGCCACATTCGCGGCCATACTGGTGACCGGCGCATCCACTAATGTATCAGTAAAGAATTGGCCCTTTAATGGCCGCCAGATCGGAAGCAGATGGAGGTAAGAAGAGAAACAACGGCGCTTGTGACGCGGCTCCGGGGGTCCGGCCTCATGGTTGGGGCTGGAAGGCTAGCCCCTCTGTTACAGATATGTGACTGTGTACTGCAAGTATATACTGTCGTGTATAGTGGTGGGGTGTATACAGGTATATACGGGGTGTGATGTGTATAGTGGGGTGTGTACAGGTACAGTGCTGGCCAAAAGTATTGGCACCCCTGCAATTCTGTCAGATAATACTCAGTTTCTTCCTGAAAATGATTGCAATCACAAATTCTTTGGTATTATTATCTTCATTTAATTTGTCTTCAATGAAAAAAACACAAAACGAATTGTCCTAAAGCCAAATTGGATATAATTCCACACCAAACCTTAAAAAGGGGATGGACAAAAGTATTGGCACCCTTTGAAAAATCCTGTGCTGCTTCTGTAATTGGTGTAATTAACAGCACCTGTAACTTACCTGTGGCACCTAACAGGTGTTGGCAATAACTAAATCACACTTGCAGCCAGTTAACATGGATTAAAGTTGACTCAACCTCTGTCCTGTGTCCTTGTGTGACCACATTGAGCATGGAGAAAAGAAAGAAGACCAAAGAACTGTCTGAGGACTTGAGAAACCAAATTGTGAGGAAGCATGAGCAATCTCAAGGCTACAAGTCCATCTCCAAAGACCTGAATGTTCCTGTGTCTTCCGTGCGCAGTGTCATCAAGAAGTGTAAAGCCCATGGCACTGTGGCTAACCTCCCTAGATGTGGACGGAAAAGAAAAATTGACGAGAGATTTCAACGCAAGATTGTGCGGATGGTGGATAAAGAACCTCGACTAACATCCAAACAAGTTCAAGCTGCCCTGCAGTCCGAGGGTACAACAGTGTCAACCCGTACTATCCGTCGGCGTCTGAATGAAAAGGGACTGTATGGTAGGATACCCAGGAAGACCCCACTTCTTACCCCGAGACATAAAAAAGCCAGGCTGGAGTTTGCCAAAACTTACCTGAGAAAGCCTAAAACGTTTTGGAAGAATGTTCTCTGGTCAGATGAGACAAAAGTAGAGCTTTTTGGGAAAAAGCATCAACATAGAGTGTACAGGGAAAAAAAAGAGGCATTCAAAGAAAAGAACACGGTCCCTACAGTCAAACATGGCGGAGGTTCCCTGATGTTTTGGGGTTGCTTTGCTGCCTCTGGCACTGGACTGCTTGATCGTGTGCATGGCATTATGAAGTCTGAAGACTACCAACAAATTTTGCAGCATAATGTAGGGCCCAGTGTGAGAAAGCTGGGTCTCCCTCAGAGGTCATGGGTCTTCCAGCAGGACAATGACCCAAAACACACTTCCAAAAGCACTATAAAATGGTTTGAGAGAAAGCACTGGAGACTTCTAAGGTGACCAGCAATGAGTCCAGACCTGAATCCCATAGAACACCTGTGGAGAGATCTCAAAATGGCAGTTTGGAGAAGGCACCCTTCAAATATCAGGGACCTGGAGCAGTTTACAAAGAAGAATGGTCTGCAATTCCAGCAGAGCATTGTAAGAAACTCATTGATGGTTACCGGAAGCGGTTGTTCACAGTTATTTTGGCTAAAGGTTGTGCAACCAAGTATTAGGCTGAGGGTGCCAATACTTCTGTCCGGCCCTTTTTTGGAGTCTTGTGTGAAATGATCAATGATTTGATTTTTGCTTCATTCTCTTTTGAGTTTTTTCCTTGCAAGCAAATTAAATGAAGATAATAAGACCAAAGAATTTGTGATTGCAAGAAACTGAGTATTATCTGACAGAATCGCAGGGGTGCCAATACTTTTGGTCACCACTGTATATACGGTGTGTGATGTGTATAGTGTGGTGTATACAGGTATATACGGGGCGAGATGTGTGTATATATGATGCGTATAGTGGAGGGGTGTGTGTATATATATATATATATATATATATATATATATATATATATATATATATATATATATATATATATATATATATATATATATATATATATATATATATATATTGAGGTAAATAATTATTTGATCCACTATGGATTTTGCACGTCTTCACCTCCACAGAATGGAGAGATCTGTGCTCTTTCTCGTCGGTCACATCACCTGTGAGAGACAGAATCTAAGAATAAAATCCAGAGAATCCCATTGTAGGATGTTACAAAATTAAATTGTATTTTATTACATGAAATAAGTATTTGATACAATAGAGAAACAGAACTTACAGGGCTTCTCCACCACTAGGACAACCCCTTCTTAAGCTAAATCTTCAGCCCTGATAAAATAACCCTATCCTCCCCTCCCGTGCCGGCGGTGTCGGCACTCGCGGCCCTGGAGCGGTGGAATGACAGGTGATGCCCGGCGTCCAATCAGCTGCAGTCTGGCTTCATGTTCCTTTCGACAGGAGACGGAGACAGCAACGTCAGCTATGATTGGACACCGGGAATCACGTTTATTCCAGAGCTCCAGAACCGCGAGTGCTGACACCGCTGGGACGGCGCCGGTACCAGAGGGGAGTATAGGCTTTTTTTATTTTATCAGGGCCGAATATTTAGCTCAAAAAGGGGTTGTCCTAGTGGTGGAGAAGCCCTGTAAGGTCTGTTTCTCTATTGTATCAAATACTTATTTCATGTAATAAAATGCAATTTAATTCTGTAACATCCTACAATGGGATTCTCTGGATTTTTTTCTTAGATTCTGTCTTTCACAGGTGAAGTGACCGACGATAACAGTTAGGCTATGTGCCCACGATGCAGAAATGTTGCATATTTTTTACGCTTCTCCCTGGTATGCGGTTTTTACATGCGGTTTTCCCGCCAGGTAGAAGCGTTTGTCAAGCGTCTTTGCATGGATTTCTGCATGCGGGTTGTGATTTTAGCATCATTTGGAAAAGTGCTTGACAACTTGGTCACACTATATAAATCCATGCAGCCGGCAACCGGCATATATAGTGTGACCGTAAGAATGGGAAAAAATAATAATAATAAAAAAAAAGATTATACTCGCCTTCCAATATCCTCCCGGTGTTATCTCTGCCGCGTCCGGTGTCTTGCACTGCTCGCGGTGGTGTGAAGGACCTGCGGTGACGTCATTCAGTCATGTGTCAGGTCACATGACTCAATGACGTCATGGCAGGTCCTTCACAACAGCGCGAGCAATGCGAGAGAGCGGACAAAACACTGGGAGGACATCGGAAGGTGAGTATAATCTTTATTTTTTATTTTAAATTCTTTTTTTTACAGGTTCTATGGTACCCGGGCCTGGATGAGAGTCTCCTGTCCTCCACACCCGGGTACCATCCGCACATTGAACCGTGTGATATACGCTTATCCACATGTAGTGATGCGGATGTCACGCAGTCCAATGCAAGTCAATGGCGCCGATTACGCTGCGTGTGCGCAAAATTAATGGACATGCTGCGGATTTTTGAGCGCTGCATAAACGCTGTGGAAAAATCCACATCACGGGCATTGACATTGCGGCTAGTCATTGGAGACCATGGGGGGCAGATTACCAAGCGTTTACGCTGTGCAAATTCTGCAGCATAAACGCTTGGAAAATGCTTCGTGGGCACACGGCCTTACAGATCTCTCCTTTCTGTGTAGGTGAAAACGTGCAAAATCGACCGTGGATCAAATACTTATTCCCCCACTGTATATAGGGGTGTGATGTGTATATACGATGTTTATAGTGGAGGGGTGTATACAGGTACAGAACACACCTTCTCATTTAAAGATTTTTCTGTATTTTCATGACTATGAAAATTGTACATTCACACTGAAGGCATCAAAACTATGAATTACCACATGTGGAATTATATACTTAACAAAAAAAGTGTGAAACAACTGAAAATATGTCTTATATTCTAGGGTCTTCACAGTAGCCACCTTTTGCTTTGATGACTGCTTTGCACACTCTTGGCATTCTCTTGATGAGCTTCAAGAGGTAGTCACCGGAAATGGTCTTCCAACAATCTTGAAGGAGTTCCCAGAGATGCTTAGCACTTGTTGGCCCTTTTGCCTTCACTCTGCGGTCCAGCTCACCCCAAACCATCTCGATTGGGTTCAGGTCTTGTGTCTGTGGAGGCCAGGTCATCTGGCGTAGCCCCCCATCACTCTCCTTCTTGGTCAAATAGCCCTTACACAGCCTGGAGGTGTTTGGGGTCATTGTCCTGTTGAAAAATAAATGATGGTCCAACTAAACGCAAACCGGATAGAATAGCATGCCGCTGCAAGATGCTGTGGTAGCCATGCTGGTTCAGTATGCCTTCAATTTTGAATAAATCCCCAACAGTGTCACCAGCAAAGCCCCCCCACACCATCACACCTCCTCCTCCATGCTTCACGGTGGGAACCAGGCATGTAGAGTCCATCCGTTCACCTTTTCTGCGTCGCACAAAGACACGGTGGTTGGAACCAAAGATCTCAAATTTGGACTCATCAGACCAAAGCACAGATTTCCACTGGTCTAATGTCCATTCCTTGTGTTCTTCAGCCCAAACAAGTCTCTTCTGCTTGTTGCCTGTCCTTAGCAGTGGTTTCCTAGCAGCTATTTTACCATGAAGGCCGGCTGCACAAAGTCTCCTCTTAACAGTTGTTGTAGAGATGTGTCTGCTGCTAGAACTCTGTGTGGCATTGACCTGGTCTCTAATCTGAGCTGCTGTTAACCTGCGATTTCTGAGGCTGGTGACTCGGATAAACTTATCCTCAGAAGCAGAGGTGACTCTTGGTCTTCCTTTCCTGGGGCGGTCCTCATGTGAGACAGTTTCTTTGTAGCGCTTGATGGTTTTTGCAACTGCACTTGGGGACACATTCAAAGTTTTCCCAATTTTTCAAACTTAAAGTAATGATGGCCACTCGTTTTTCTTTACTTAGAATTTGTATTATGGCAAGAAAAAAGCTGCTAACAGTCTATTCAGTAGGACTATCAGCTGTGTATCCACCAGACTTCTGCACAACACAACTGATGGTCCAAACCCCATTTATAAGGCAAGAAATCCCACTTATTAAACCTGACAGGGCACACCTGTGAAGTGAAGACCATTTCCGGTGACTACCTCTAGAAGCTCATCAAGAGAATGCCAAGAGTGTGCAAAGCAGTCATCAAAGCAAAAGGTGGCTACTGTGAAGAACCTAGAATATAAGACATATTTTCAGTTGTTTCACACTTTTTTGTTAAGTATATAATTCCACATGTGGTAATTCATAGTTTTGATGCCTTCAGTGTGAATGTACAATTTTCATAGTGATGAAAATACAGAAAAATCTTTAAATGAGAAGGTGTGTCCAAACTTTTGGTCTGTACTGTATATAGGGGTGTGATGTGTATATAGGATTATAGTGGAGGGGTGTATACAGGTATATAGGAGTGTGATGTGTATATATGATTATAGTGGAGGGGTGTATACAGGTATATAGGGGTGTGATGTGTATATATGATTATAGTAAAGGGGTGTATACAGGTATATGGGGTGTGATGTGTATATATGATTATAGTGGAGGGGTGTATACAGGTATATACGGAGTGTGATGTGTATAGTGGTGGGGTGTATACAGGTATATAGGGGTGTGATGTGTATAGTGGAGGGGTGTATACAGGTATATAGGGGTGTGATGTGTATAGTGGTGGGGTGTATACAGGTATGTACGGGGTGTGATGTGTATAGTGGTGGGGTGTATACAGGTATATAGGGGTGTGATGTGTATAGTGGTGGGGTGTATACAGGTATATAGGGGTGTGATATGTATAGTGGAGGGGTGTATACAGGTATGTACGGGGTGTGATGTGTATAGTGGAGGGGTGTATACAGGTATATACGGGGTGTGATGTGTATAGTGGTGGGGTGTATACAGGTATATAGGGGTGTGATGTGTATAGTGGTGGGGTGTATACAGGTATGTACGGGGTGTGATGTGTATAGTGGTGGGGTGTATACAGGTATGTACGGGGTGTGATGTGTATAGTGGAGGGGTGTATACAGGTATGTACGGGGTGTGATGTGTATAGTGGAGGGGTGTATACAGGTATATACGGGGTGTGATGTGTATAGTGGTGGGGTGTATACAGGTATATACGGGGTGTGATGTGTATAGTGGTGGGGTGTATACAGGTATGTACGGGGTGTGATGTGTATAGTGGAGGGGTGTATACAGGTATGTACGGGGTGTGATGTGTATAGTGGAGGGGTGTATACAGGTATGTACGGGGTGTGATGTGTATAGTGGTGGGGTGTATACAGGTATATACGGGGTGTGATGTGTATAGTGGTGGGGTGTATACAGGTATGTACGGGGTGTGATGTGTATAGTGGTGGGGTCTATACAGGTATGTACGGGGTGTGATGTGTATAGTGGAGGGGTGTATACAGGTATATACGGGGTGTGATGTGTATAGTGGTGGGGTGTATACAGGTATGTACGGGGTGTGATATGTATAGTGGAGGGGTGTATACAGGTATATAGGGGTGTGATGTGTATAGTGGAGGGGTGTATACAGGTATATAGGGGTGTGATGTGTATAGTGGAGGGGTGTATACAGGTATATAGGGGTGTGATGTGTATAGTGGTGGGGTGTATACAGGTATATAGGGGTGTGATGTGTATAGTGGAGGGGTGTATACAGGTATATAGGGGTGTGATGTGTATAGTGGTGGGGTGTATACAGGTATATAGGGGTGTGATGTGTATAGTGGTGGGGTGTATACAGGTATATAGGGGTGTGATATGTATAGTGGAGGGGTGTATACAGGTATGTACGGGGTGTGATGTGTATAGTGGAGGGGTGTATACAGGTATATACGGGGTGTGATGTGTATAGTGGTGGGGTGTATACAGGTATATAGGGGTGTGATGTGTATAGTGGTGGGGTGTATACAGGTATGTACGGGGTGTGATGTGTATAGTGGTGGGGTGTATACAGGTATGTACGGGGTGTGATGTGTATAGTGGAGGGGTGTATACAGGTATGTACGGGGTGTGATGTGTATAGTGGAGGGGTGTATACAGGTATATACGGGGTGTGATGTGTATAGTGGTGGGGTGTATACAGGTATATACGGGGTGTGATGTGTATAGTGGTGGGGTGTATACAGGTATGTACGGGGTGTGATGTGTATAGTGGAGGGGTGTATACAGGTATGTACGGGGTGTGATGTGTATAGTGGAGGGGTGTATACAGGTATGTACGGGGTGTGATGTGTATAGTGGTGGGGTGTATACAGGTATATACGGGGTGTGATGTGTATAGTGGTGGGGTGTATACAGGTATGTACGGGGTGTGATGTGTATAGTGGTGGGGTCTATACAGGTATGTACGGGGTGTGATGTGTATAGTGGAGGGGTGTATACAGGTATATACGGGGTGTGATGTGTATAGTGGTGGGGTGTATACAGGTATGTACGGGGTGTGATATGTATAGTGGAGGGGTGTATACAGGTATATAGGGGTGTGATGTGTATAGTGGAGGGGTGTATACAGGTATGTACGGGGTGTGATGTGTATAGTGGTGGGGTGTATACAGGTATATAGGGGTGTGATGTGTATAGTGGAGGGGTGTATATAGGGGTGTGATGTGTATAGTGGTGGGGTGTATACAGGTATGTACGGGGTGTGATGTGTATAGTGGTGGGGTGTATACAGGTATATAGGGGTGTAATGTGTATAGTGGAGGGGTGTATACAGGTATATAGGGGTGTGATGTGTATAGTGGTGGGGTGTATACAGGTATGTACGGGGTGTGATGTGTATAGTGGTGGGGTGTATACAGGTATATAGGGGTGTGATGTGTATAGTGGAGGGGTGTATACAGGTATATAGGGGTGTGATGTGTATAGTGGTGGGGTGTATACAGGTATGTACGGGGTGTGATGTGTATAGTGGTGGGGTGTATACAGGTATATAGGGGTGTGATGTGTATAGTGGAGGGGTGTATACAGGTATATAGGGGTGTGATGTGTATAGTGGTGGGGTGTATACAGGTATGTAAGGGGTGTGATATGTATAGTGGTGGGGTGTATACAGGTATATAGGGGTGTGATGTGTATACTGGTGGGGTGTATACAGGTATATACGGGGTGTGATGTGTATAGTGGAGGGGTGTATACAGGTATATAGGGGTGTGATGTGTATAGTGGTGGGGTGTATACAGGTATATAGGGGTGTGATGTGTATAGTGGAGGGGTGTATACAGGTATGTACGGGGTGTGATGTGTATAGTGGTGGGGTGCATACAGGTATATAGGGGTGTGATGTGTATAGTGGAGGAGTGTATACAGGTATGTACGGGGTGTGATGTGTATAGTGGAGGGGTGTATACAGGTATATAGGGGTGTGATGTGTATAGTGGTGGGGTGTATACAGGTATGTACGGGGTGTGATGTGTATAGTGGTGGGGTGTATACAGGTATATAGGGGTGTGATGTGTATAGTGGAGGGGTGTATACAGGTATATAGGGGTGTGATGTGTATAGTGGTGGGGTGTATACAGGTATGTACGGGGTGTGATGTGTATAGTGGTGGGGTGTATACAGGTATGTACGGGGTGTGATGTGTATAGT
Organism: Phyllobates terribilis; assembly: GCF_046119375.1. Lineage (NCBI taxonomy): Eukaryota > Metazoa > Chordata > Amphibia > Anura > Dendrobatidae > Phyllobates > Phyllobates terribilis. The sequence goes on from NW_027362772.1 coordinate 317,990,369, forward strand.
GGTGGGGTGTATACAGGTATGTACAGGGTGTGATGTGTATAGTGGTGGGGTGTATACAGGTATATAGGTGTGTGATGTGTATAGTGGTGGGGTGTATACAGGTATGTACGGGGTGTGATGTGTATAGTGGAGGGGTGTATACAGGTATATACGGGGTGTGATGTGTATAGTGGTGGGGTGTATACAGGTATGTACAGGGTGTGATGTGTATAGTGGAGGAGTGTATACAGGTATGTACGGGGTGTGATGTGTATAGTGGTGGGGTGTATACAGGTATATAGGGGTGTGATGTGTATAGTGGAGGGGTGTATACAGGTATATAGGGGTGTGATGTGTATAGTGGTGGGGTGTATACAGGTATGTACGGGGTGTGATGTGTATAGTGGTGGGGTGTATACAGGTATGTACGGGGTGTGATGTGTATAGTGGTGGGGTGTATACAGGTATGTACAGGGTGTGATGTGTATAGTGGTGGGGTGTATACAGGTATATAGGTGTGTGATGTGTATAGTGGTGGGGTGTATACAGGTATGTACGGGGTGTGATGTGTATAGTGGAGGGGTGTATACAGGTATATACGGGGTGTGATGTGTATAGTGGTGGGGTGTATACAGGTATGTACGGGGTGTGATGTGTATAGTGGAGGGGTGTATACAGGTATATACGGGGTGTGATGTGTATAGTGGTGGGGTGTATACAGGTATATACGGGGTGTGATGTGTATAGTGGTGGGGTGTATACAGGTATGTACGGGGTGTGATGTGTATAGTGGTGGGGTGTATACAGGTATGTACGGGGTGTGATGTGTATAGTGGAGGGGTGTATACAGGTATGTACGGGGTGTGATGTGTATAGTGGAGGGGTGTATACAGGTATGTACGGGGTGTGATGTGTATAGTGGTGGGGTGTATACAGGTATGTACAGGGTGTGATGTGTATAGTGGTGGGGTCTATACAGGTATGTACGGGGTGTGATGTGTATAGTGGAGGGGTGTATACAGGTATATACGGGGTGTGATGTGTATAGTGGTGGGGTGTATACAGGTATGTACGGGGTGTGATGTGTATAGTGGAGGGGTGTATACAGGTATATAGGGGTGTGATGTGTATAGTGGAGGGGTGTATACAGGTATGTACGGGGTGTGATGTGTATAGTGGTGGGGTGTATACAGGTATGTACGGGGTGTGATGTGTATAGTGGAGGGGTGTATACAGGTATATAGGGGTGCGATGTGTATAGTGGTGGGGTGTATACAGGTATATAGGGGTGTGATGTGTATAGTGGTGGTGTGTATACAGGTATATAGGGGTGTGATGTGTATAGTGGAGGGGTGTATACAGGTATGTACGGGGTGTGATGTGTATAGTGGTGGGGTGTATACAGGTATGTACAGGGTGTGATGTGTATAGTGGTGGGGTCTATACAGGTATGTACGGGGTGTGATGTGTATAGTGGAGGGGTGTATACAGGTATATACGGGGTGTGATGTGTATAGTGGTGGGGTGTATACAGGTATGTACGGGGTGTGATGTGTATAGTGGAGGGGTGTATACAGGTATATAGGGGTGTGATGTGTATAGTGGAGGGGTGTATACAGGTATGTACGGGGTGTGATGTGTATAGTGGTGGGGTGTATACAGGTATGTACGGGGTGTGATGTGTATAGTGGAGGGGTGTATACAGGTATATAGGGGTGTGATGTGTATAGTGGTGGGGTGTATACAGGTATGTACGGGGTGTGATGTGTATAGTGGTGGGGTGTATACAGGTATATAGGGGTGTGATGTGTATAGTGGTGGTGTGTATACAGGTATATAGGGGTGTGATGTGTATAGTGGAGGGGTGTATACAGGTATATAGGGGTGTGATGTGTATAGTGGTGGGGTGTATACAGGTATGTACGGGGTGTGATGTGTATAGTGGTGGGGTGTATACAGGTATATAGGGGTGTGATGTGTATAGTGGTGGGGTGTATACAGGTATGTACAGGGTGTGATGTGTATAGTGGTGGGGTGTATACAGGTATATACGGGGTGTGATGTGTATAGTGGTGGGGTGTATACAGGTATATAGGGGTGTGATGTGTATAGTGGTGGTGTGTATACAGGTATATAGGGGTGTGATGTGTATAGTGGAGGGGTGTATACAGGTATATAGGGGTGTGATGTGTATAGTGGTGGGGTGTATACAGGTATGTACGGGGTGTGATGTGTATAGTGGTGGGGTGTATACAGGTATATAGGGGTGTGATGTGTATAGTGGTGGGGTGTATACAGGTATGTACAGGGTGTGATGTGTATAGTGGTGGGGTGTATACAGGTATAGTGGAGGGGTGTGATGTGTATAGTGGTGGGGTGTATACAGGTATATAGGGGTGTGATGTGTATAGTGGTGGTGTGTATACAGGTATATAGGGGTGTGATGTGTATAGTGGAGGGGTGTATACAGGTATATAGGGGTGTGATGTGTATAGTGGTGGGGTGTATACAGGTATGTACGGGGTGTGATGTGTATAGTGGTGGGGTGTATACAGGTATATACGGGGTGTGATGTGTATAGTGGTGGGGTGTATACAGGTATATAGGGGTGTGATGTGTATAGTGGTGGGGTGTATACAGGTATGTACAGGGTGTGATGTGTATAGTGGTGGGGTGTATACAGGTATATAGGGGTGTGATGTGTATAGTGGTGGGCTGTATACAGGTATATAGGGGTGTGATGTGTATAGTGGTGGGGTGCATACAGGTATATAGGGGTGTGATGTGTATAGTGGTGGGGTGTATACAGGTATGTACGGGGTGTGATGTGTATAGTGGAGGGGTTTATACAGGTATATACGGGGTGTGATGTGTATAGTGGTGGGGTGTATACAGGTATATACGGGGTGTGATGTGTATAGTGGTGGGGTGTATACAGGTATGTACAGGGTGTGATCTGTATAGTGGTGGGGTGTATACAGGTATATAGGGGTGTGATGTGTATAGTGGTGGGGTGTATACAGGTATGTACGGGGTGTGATGTGTATAGTGGTGGGGTGTATACAGGTATGTACGGGGTGTGATGTGTATAGTGGAGGGGTGTATACAGGTATGTACGGGGTGTGATGTGTATAGTGGTGGGGTGTATACAGGTATGTACAGGGTGTGATGTGTATAGTGGTGGGGTGTATACAGGTATATAGGGGTGTGATGTGTATAGTGGTGGGGTGTATACAGGTATGTACGGGGTGTGATGTGTATAGTGGAGGGGTGTATACAGGTATATACGGGGTGTGATGTGTATAGTGGTGGGGTGTATACAGGTATATACGGGGTGTGATGTGTATAGTGGTGGGGTGTATACAGGTATGTACAGGGTGTGATCTGTATAGTGGTGGGGTGTATACAGGTATATAGGGGTGTGATGTGTATAGTGGTGGGGTGTATACAGGTATGTACGGGGTGTGATGTGTATAGTGGTGGGGTGTATACAGGTATGTACGGGGTGTGATGTGTATAGTGGAGGGGTGTATACAGGTATGTACGGGGTGTGATGTGTATAGTGGTGGGGTGTATACAGGTATGTACGGGGTGTGATGTGTATAGTGGTGGGGTGTATACAGGTATGTACGGGGTGTGATGTGTATAGTGGAGGGGTGTATACAGGTATATACGGGGTGTGATGTGTATAGTGGTGGGGTGTATACAGGTATGTACGGGGTGTGATGTGTATAGTGGTGGGGTGTATACAGGTATGTACGGGGTGTGATGTGTATAGTGGTGGGGTGTATACAGGTATATACGGGGTGTGATGTGTATAGTGGAGGGGTGTATACAGGTATATACGGGGTGTGATGTGTATAGTGGAGGGGTGTATACAGGTATATAGGGGTGTGATGTGTATAGTGGTGGGGTGTATACAGGTATGTACAGGGTGTGATGTGTATAGTGGTGGGGTGTATACAGGTATGTACGGGGTGTGATGTGTGTAGTGGTGGGGTGTATACAGGTATGTACAGGGTGTGATGTGTATAGTGGTGGGGTGTATACAGGTATGTACGGGGTGTGATGTGTATAGTGGAGGGGTGTATACAGGTATATACGGGGTGTGATGTGTATAGTGGAGGGGTGTATACAGGTATATAGGGGTGTGATGTGTATAGTGGTGGGGTGTATACAGGTATGTACAGGGTGTGATGTGTATAGTGGTGGGGTGTATACAGGTATGTACGGGGTGTGATGTGTATAGTGGAGGGGTGTATACAGGTATATACGGGGTGTGATGTGTATAGTGGAGGGGTGTATACAGGTATATACGGGGTGTGATGTGTATAGTGGAGGGGTGTATACAGGTATATAGGGGTGTGATGTGTATAGTGGTGGGGTGTATACAGGTATGTACGGGGTGTGATGTGTATAGTGGTGGGGTGTATACAGGTATGTACAGGGTGTGTTGTGTATAGTGGTGGGGTGTATACAGATGTGTATAGTGGTGGGGTGTATACAGGTATGTACAGGGTGTGATGTGTATAGTGGTGGGGTGTATACAGGTATGTACGGGGTGTGATGTGTATAGTGGTGGGGTGCATACAGGTATATAGGGGTGTGATGTGTATAGTGGAGGGGTGTATACAGGTATGTACGGGGTGTGATGTGTATAGTGGTGGGGTGTATACAGGTATATAGGGGTGTGATGTGTATATATGATTATAGTGGAGGGGTGTATACAGGTATGTACGGAGTGTGATGTGTATAGTGGTGGGGTGCATACAGGTATATAGGGGTGTGATGTGTATAGTCGAGGGGTGTATACAGGTATGTACGGGGTGTGATGTGTATAGTGGTGGGGTGTATACAGGTATATAGGGGTGTGATGTGTATAGTGGTGGGGTATATACAGGTATGTACAGGGTGTGATGTGTATAGTGGTGGGGTGTATACAGGTATATAGGGGTGTGATGTGTATAGTGGTGGGGTGTATACAGGTATGTATGGGGTGTGATGTGTATAGTGGAGGGGTGTATACAGGTATATAGGGGTGTGATGTGTATAGTGGTGAGGTGTATACAGGTATGTACGGGGTGTGATGTGTATAGTGGTGGGGTGTATACAGGTATGTACGGGGTGTGATGTGTATAGTGGAGGGGTGTATACAGGTATATAGGGGTGTGATGTGTATAGAGGTGGGGTGTATACAGGTATGTACGGGGTGTGATGTGTATAGTGGTGGGGTGTATACAGGTATGTACGGGGTGTGATGTGTATAGTGGTGGGGTGTATACAGGTATATAGGGGTGTGATGTGTATAGTGGAGGGGTGTATACAGGTATATAGGGGTGTGATGTGTATAGTGGTGGGGTGTATACAGGTATGTACGGGGTGTGATGTGTATAGTGGTGGGGTGTATACAGGTATATAGGGGTGTGATGTGTATAGTGGTGGGGTGTATACAGGTATATAGGGGTGTGATGTGTATAGTGGAGGGGTGTATACAGGTATATAGGGGTGTGATGTGTATAGTGGTGGGGTGTATACAGGTATGTACGGGGTGTGATGTGTATAGTGGTGGGGTGTATACAGGTATATAGGGGTGTGATGTGTATAGTGGTGGGGTGTATACAGGTATATACGGGGTGTGATGTGTATAGTGGAGGGGTGTATACAGGTATATAGAGGTGTGATGTGTATAGTGGTGGGGTGTATACAGGTATATAGGGGTGTGATGTGTATAGTGGAGGGGTGTATACAGTTATGTACGGGGTGTGATGTGTATAGTGGTGGGGTGCATACAGGTATGTACGGGGTGTGATGTGTATAGTGGAGGGGTGTATACAGGTATGTACGGGGTGTGATGTGTATAGTGGTGGGGTGTATACAGGTATGTACGGGGTGTGATGTGTGTAGTGGTGGGGTGTATACAGGTATGTACAGGGTGTGATGTGTATAGTGATGGGGTATATACAGGTATATAGGGGTGTGATGTGTATAGTGGTGGGGTGTATACAGGTATGTACGGGGTGTGATGTGTATAGTGGAGGGGTGTATACAGGTATATACGGGGTGTGATGTGTATAGTGGTGGGGTGTATACAGGTATATACGGGGTGTGATGTGTATAGTGGTGGGGTGTATACAGGTATGTACGGGGTGTGATGTGTATAGTGGTGGGGTGTATACAGGTATATACGGGGTGTGATGTGTATAGTGGTGGGGTGTATACAGGTATGTACGGGGTGTGATGTGTATAGTGGTGTGGTGTATACAGGTATGTACAGGGTTTGATGTGTATAGTGGTGGGGTGTATACAGGTATATAGGGGTGTGATGTGTATAGTGGTGGGGTGTATACAGGTATGTACGGGGTGTGATGTGTATAGTGGAGGGGTGTATACAGGTATATACGGGGTGTGATGTGTATAGTGGTGGGGTGTATACAGGTATGTACAGGGTGTGATGTGTATAGTGGTGGGGTGTATACAGGTATGTACGGGGTGTGATGTGTGTAGTGGTGGGGTGTATACAGGTATGTACAGGGTGTGATGTGTATAGTGGTGGGGTGTATACAGGTATGTACGGGGTGTGATGTGTATAGTGGAGGGGTGTATACAGGTATATACGGGGTGTGATGTGTATAGTGGAGGGGTGTATACAGGTATATACGGGGTGTGATGTGTATAGTGGAGGGGTGTATACAGGTATATAGGGGTGTGATGTGTATAGTGGTGGGGTGTATACAGGTATGTACGGGGTGTGATGTGTATAGTGGTGGGGTGTATACAGGTATGTACAGGGTGTGATGTGTATAGTGGTGGGGTGTATACAGGTATGTACAGGGTGTGATGTGTATAGTGGTGGGGTGTATACAGGTATGTACGGGGTGTGATGTGTATAGTGGTGGGGTGCATACAGGTATATAGGGGTGTGATGTGTATAGTGGAGGGGTGTATACAGGTATGTACGGGGTGTGATGTGTATAGTGGTGGGGTGTATACAGGTATATAGGGGTGTGATGTGTATATATGATTATAGTGGAGGGGTGTATACAGGTATGTACGGAGTGTGATGTGTATAGTGGTGGGGTGCATACAGGTATATAGGGGTGTGATGTGTATAGTCGAGGGGTGTATACAGGTATGTACGGGGTGTGATGTGTATAGTGGTGGGGTGTATACAGGTATATAGGGGTGTGATGTGTATAGTGGTGGGGTATATACAGGTATGTACAGGGTGTGATGTGTATAGTGGTGGGGTGTATACAGGTATATAGGGGTGTGATGTGTTTAGTGGTGGGGTGTATACAGGTATGTATGGGGTGTGATGTGTATAGTGGAGGGGTGTATACAGGTATATAGGGGTGTGATGTGTATAGTGGTGGGGTGTATACAGGTATGTACGGGGTGTGATGTGTATAGTGGTGGGGTGTATACAGGTATGTACGGGGTGTGATGTGTATAGTGGAGGGGTGTATACAGGTATATAGGGGTGTGATGTGTATAGAGGTGGGGTGTATACAGGTATGTACGGGGTGTGATGTGTATAGTGGTGGGGTGTATACAGGTATGTACGGGGTGTGATGTGTATAGTGGAGGGGTGTATACAGGTATGTACGGGGTGTGATGTGTATAGTGGTGGGGTGTATACAGGTATATAGGGGTGTGATGTGTATAGTGGTGGGGTGTATACAGGTATGTACGGGGTGTGATGTGTATAGTGGTGGGGTGTATACAGGTATGTACAGGGTGTGATGTGTATAGTGGTGGGGTGTATACAGGTATGTACGGGGTGTGATGTGTATAGTGGAGGGGTGTATACAGGTATACACGGGGTGTGATGTGTATAGTGGAGGGGTGTATACAGGTATATAGGGGTGTGATGTGTATAGTGGTGGGGTGTATACATGTATGTACGGGGTGTGATGTGTATAGTGGTGGGGTGTATACAGGTATGTACAGGGTGTGATGTGTATAGTGGTGGGGTGTATACAGGTATATACGGGGTGTGATGTGTATAGTGGAGGGGTGTATACAGGTATATACGGGGTGTGATGTGTATAGTGGAGGGGTGTATACAGGTATATAGGGGTGTGATGTGTATATATGATGATTATAGTGGACTGGTGTATACAGGTATGTACGGGGTGTGATGTGTATACTGGAGGGGTGTATACAGGTATATACGGGGTGTGATGTGTATAGTGGAGGGGTGTATACAGGTATATAGGGGTGTGATGTGTATAGTGGTGGGGTGTATACAGGTTTGTACAGGGTGTGATGTGTATAGTGGTGGGGTGTATACAGGTATGTACGGGGTGTGATGTGTATAGTGGTGGGGTGCATACAGGTATATACGGGTGTGATGTGTATAGTGGAGGGGTGTATACAGGTATATACGGGGTGTGATGTGTATAGTGGAGGGGTGTATACAGGTATATACGGGGTGTGATGTGTATAGTGGTGGGGTGTATACAGGTATGTACAGGGTGAGATGTGTATAGTGGAGGGGTGTATACAGGTATATAGGGGTGTGATGTGTATAGTGGTGGGGTGTATACAGGTATGTACGGGGTGTGATGTGTATAGTGGTGGGGTGTATACAGGTATGTACAGGGTGTGATGTGTATAGTGGTGGGGTGTATACAGGTATGTACAGGGTGTGATGTGTATAGTGGTGGGGTGTATACAGGTATGTACGGGGTGTGATGTGTATAGTGGTGGGGTGCATACAGGTATATAGGGGTGTGATGTGTATAGTGGAGGGGTGTATACAGGTATGTACGGGGTGTGATGTGTATAGTGGTGGGGTGTATATAGGGGTGTGATGTGTATATATGATTATAGTGGAGGGGTGTATACAGGTATATAGGGGTGTGATGTGTATATATGATTATAGTGGAGGGGTGTATACAGGTATGTACGGAGTGTGATGTGTATAGTGGTGGGGTGCATACAGGTATATAGGGGTGTGATGTGTATAGTCGAGGGGTGTATACAGGTATGTACGGGGTGTGATGTGTATAGTGGTGGGGTATATACAGGTATATAGGGGTGTGATGTGTATAGTGGTGGGGTATATACAGGTATGTACAGGGTGTGATGTGTATAGTGGTGGGGTGTATACAGGTATATAGGGGTGTGATGTGTTTAGTGGTGGGGTGTATACAGGTATGTATGGGGTGTGATGTGTATAGTGGAGGGGTGTATACAGGTATATAGGGGTGTGATGTGTATAGTGGTGGGCTGTATACAGGTATGTACGGGGTGTGATGTGTATAGTGGTGGGCTGTATACAGGTATGTACGGGGTGTGATGTGTATAGTGGAGGGGTGTATACAGGTATATACGGGGTGTGATGTGTATAGTGGAGGGGTGTATACAGGTATATACGGGGTGTGATGTGTATAGTGGTGGGGTGTATACAGGTATGTACGGGGTGTGATGTGTATAGTGGAGGGGTGTATACAGGTATATAGGGGTGTGATGTGTATAGAGGTGGGGTGTATACAGGTATGTACGGGGTGTGATGTGTATAGTGGTGGGGTGTATACAGGTATGTACGGGGTGTGATGTGTATAGTGGAGGGGTGTATACAGGTATGTACGGGGTGTGATGTGTATAGTGGTGGGGTGTATACAGGTATATAGGGGTGTGATGTGTATAGTGGTGGGGTGTATACAGGTATGTACGGGGTGTGATGTGTATAGTGGTGGGGTGTATACAGGTATGTACAGGGTGTGATGTGTATAGTGGTGGGGTGTATACAGGTATGTACGGGGTGTGATGTGTATAGTGGAGGGGTGTATACAGGTATATACGGGGTGTGATGTGTATAGTGGAGGGGTGTATACAGGTATATAGGGGTGTGATGTGTATAGTGGTGGGGTGTATACAGGTATGTACGGGGTGTGATGTGTATAGTGGTGGGGTGTATACAGGTATGTACAGGGTGTGATGTGTATAGTGGTGGGGTGTATACAGGTATATACGGGGTGTGATGTGTATAGTGGAGGGGTGTATACAGGTATATACGGCGTGTGATGTGTATAGTGGAGGGGTGTATACAGGTATATAGGGGTGTGATGTGTATATATGATGATTATAGTGGAGGGGTGTATACAGGTATGTACGGGGTGTGATGTGTATAGTGGAGGGGTGTATACAGGTATATACGGGGTGTGATGTGTGTAGTGGAGGGGTGTATACAGGTATATACGGGGTGTGATGTGTATAGTGGAGGGGTGTATACAGGTATATAGGGGTGTGATGTGTATATATGATGATTATAGTGGACTGGTGTATACAGGTATGTACAGGGTGTGATGTGTATAGTGGTGGGGTGTATACAGGTATGTACGGGGTGTGATGTGTATAGTGGTGGGGTGCATACAGGTATATACGGGGTGTGATGTGTATAGTGGAGGGGTGTATACAGGTATATACGGGGTGTGATGTGTATAGTGGAGGGGTGTATACAGGTATATACGGGGTGTGATGTGTATAGTGGTGGGGTGTATACAGGTATGTACAGGGTGTGATGTGTATAGTGGTGGGGTGTATACAGGTATATACGGGGTGTGATGTGTATAGTGGTGGGGTGTATACAGGTATGTACGGGGTGTGATGTGTTTAGTGGTGGGGTGTATACAGGTATATACGGGGTGTGATGTGTATAGTGGAGGGGTGTATACAGGTATATAGGGGTGTGATGTGTATAGTGGTGGGGTGTATACAGGTATATACGGGGTGTGATGTGTATAGTGGTGGGGTGTATACAGGTATGTACGGGGTGTGATGTGTATAGTGGTGGGGTGTATACAGGTATATACGGGGTGTGATGTGTATAGTGGTGGGGTGTATACAGGTATGTACAGGGTGTGATGTGTATAGTGGAGGGGTGTATACAGGTATATACGGGGTGTGATGTGTATAGTGGTGGGGTGTATACAGGTATGTACGGGGTGTGATGTGTATAGTGGTGGGGTGTATACAGGTATATACGGGGTGTGATGTGTATAGTGGAGGGGTGTATACAGGTATATAGTGGTGTGATGTGTATAGTGGTGGGGTGTATACAGGTATAGTGGAGGGGTGTATACAGGTATATACGTGGTGTGATGTGTATAGTGGAGGGGTGTATACAGGTATATACGGGGTGTGATGTGTATAGTGGAGGGATGTATACAGGTTTATAGGGGTGTGATGTGTATAGTGGTGGGGTGTATACAGGTATGTACGGGGTGTAATGTGTATAGTGGTGGGGTGTATACAGGTATGTACGGGGTGTGATGTGTATAGTGGAGGGGTGTATACAGGTATATAGGGGTGTGATGTGTATAGTGGTGGGGTGTATACAGGTATGTACGGGGTGTGATGTGTATAGTGGTGGGGTGTATACAGGTATGTACAGGGTGTGATGTGTATAGTGGTGGGGTGTATACAGGTATGTACGGGGTGTGATGTGTATAGTGGAGGGGTGTATACAGGTATATACGGGGTGTAATGTGTATAGTGGAGGGGTGTATACAGGTATATACGGGGTGTGATGTGTATAGTGGAGGGGTGTATACAGGTATATAGGGGTGTGATGTGTATAGTGGTGGGGTGTATACAGGTATGTACAGGGTGTGATGTGTATAGTGGTGGGGTGTATACAGGTATATACGGGGTGTGATGTGTATAGTGGAGGGGTGTATACAGGTATATACGGGGTGTGATGTGTATAGTGGTGGGGTGTATACAGGTATATACGGGGTGTGATGTGTATAGTGGTGGGGTGTATACAGGTATATAGGGGTGTGATGTGTATAGTGGTGGGGTATATACAGGTATGTACAGGGTGTGATGTGTATAGTGGTGGGGTGTATATAGGTATATAGGGGTGTGATGTGTATAGTGGTGGGGTGTATACAGGTATGTATGGGGTGTGATGTGTATAGTGGAGGGGTGTATACAGGTATATAGGGGTGTGATGTGTATAGTGGTGGGGTGTATACAGGTATGTACGGGGTGTGATGTGTATAGTGGTGGGGTGTATACAGGTATGTACGGGGTGTGATGTGTATAGTGGAGGGGTGTATACAGGTATATAGGGGTGTGATGTGTATAGTGGTGGGGTGTATACAGGTATGTACGGGGTGTGATGTTTATAGTGGTGGGGTGTATACATATATGTACGGGGTGTGATGTGTATAGTGGTGGGGTGTATACAGGTATATAGGGGTGTGATGTGTATAGTGGTGGGGTGTATACAGGTATGTACGGGGTGTGATGTGTATAGTGGTGGGGTGTATACAGGTATGTACAGGGTGTGATGTGTATAGTGGTGGGGTGTATACAGGTATGTACGGGGTGTGATGTGTATAGTGGAGGGGTGTATACAGGTATATAGGGGTGTGATGTGTATAGTGGTGGGGTGTATACAGGTATGTACGGGGTGTGATGTGTATAGTGGTGGGGTGTATACAGGTATGTACAGGGTGTGATGTGTATAGTGGTGGGCTGTATACAGGTATATACGGGGTGTGATGTGTATAGTGGAGGGGTGTATACAGGTATATACGGGGTGTGATGTGTATAGTGGAGGGGTGTATACAGGTATATAGGGGTGTGATGTGTATATATGATGATTATAGTGGAGGGGTGTATACAGGTATGTACGGGGTGTGATGTGTATAGTGGAGGGGTGTATACAGGTATATACGGGGTGTGATGTGTATAGTGGAGGGGTGTATACAGGTATATACGGGGTGTGATGTGTATAGTGGAGGGGTGTATACAGGTATATAGGGGTGTGATGTGTATATATGATGATTATAGTGGAGGGGTGTATACAGGTATGTACGGGTTGTGATGTGTATAGTGGAGGGGTGTATACAGGTATATAGGAGTGTGATGTGTATATATGATGATTATAGTGGAGGAGTGTATACAGGTATGTACGGGGTGTGATGTGTATAGTGGTGGGGTGCATACAGGTATATACGGGGTGTGATGTGTATAGTGGAGGGGTGTATACAGGTATATACGGGGTGTGATGTGTATAGTGGAGGGGTGTATACAGGTATATACGGGGTGTGATGTGTATAGTGGTGGGGTGTATACAGGTATGTACAGGGTGTGATGTGTATAGTGGTGGGGTGTATACAGGTATATAGGGGTGTGATGTGTATAGTGGTGGGGTGTATACAGGTATGTACGGGGTGTGATGTGTATAGTGGAGGGGTGTGATGTGTATAGTGGAGGGGTGTATACAGGTATATACGGGGTGTGATGTGTATAGTGGAGGGATGTATACAGGTTTATAGGGGTGTGATGTGTATAGTGGTGGGGTGTATACAGGTATGTACGGGGTGTGATGTGTATAGTGGTGGGGTGTATACAGGTATGTACGGGGTGTGATGTGTATAGTGGAGGGGTGTATACAGGTATATAGGGGTGTGATGTGTATAGTGGTGGGGTGTATACAGGTATGTACGGGGTGTGATGTGTATAGTGGTGGGGTGTATACAGGTATGTACAGGGTGTGATGTGTATAGTGGTGGGGTGTATACAGGTATATACGGGGTGTGATGTGTATAGTGTGGGGTGTATACAGGTATGTACAGGGTGTGATGTGTATAGTGGAGGGGTGTATACAGGTATATACGGGGTGTGATGTGTATAGTGGAGGGGTGTATACAGGTATATACGGGGTGTGATGTGTATAGTGGAGGGGTGTATACAGGTATATAGGGGTGTGATGTGTATAGTGGTGGGGTGTATACAGGTATGTACGGGGTGTGATGTGTATAGTGGTGGGGTGTATACAGGTATGTACAGGGTGTGATGTGTATAGTGGTGGGGTGTATACAGGTATGTACAGGGTGTGATGTGTATAGTGGAGGGGTGTATACAGGTATATACGGGGTGTGATGTGTATAGTGGAGGGGTGTATACAGGTATATACGGGGTGTGATGTGTATAGTGGTGGGGTATATACAGGGTGTGATGTGTATAGTGGTGGGGTGTATACAGGTATGTACGGGGTGTGATGTGTATAGTGGAGGGGTGTATACAGGTATATAGGGGTGTGATGTGTATAGTGGTGGGGTGTATACAGGTATGTACGGGGTGTGATGTGTATAGTGGTGGGGTGTATACAGGTATGTACAGGGTGTGATGTGTATAGTGGTGGGGTGTATACAGGTATATACGGGGTGTGATGTGTATAGTGGAGGGGTGTATACAGGTATATACGGCGTGTGATGTGTATAGTGGAGGGGTGTATACAGGTATATAGGGGTGTGATGTGTATATATGATGATTATAGTGGAGGGGTGTATACAGGTATGTACGGGGTGTGATGTGTATAGTGGAGGGGTGTATACAGGTATATACGGGGTGTGATGTGTATAGTGGAGGGGTGTATACAGGTATATACGGCGTGTGATGTGTATAGTGGAGGGGTGTATACAGGTATATAGGGGTGTGATGTGTATATATGATGATTATAGTGGAGGGGTGTATACAGGTATGTACGGGGTGTGATGTGTATAGTGGAGGGGTGTATACAGGTATATAGGGGTGTGATGTGTATAGTGGAGGGGTGTATACAGGTATATAGGGGTGTGATGTGTATGGTGGTGGGGTGTATACAGGTATATACGGGGTGTGATGTGTATAGTGGAGGGGTGTATACAGGTATATACGGGGTGTGATGTGTATAGTGGAGGGGTGTATACAGGTATATAGGGGTGTGATGTGTATAGTGGAGGGGTGTATACAGGTATATACGGGGTGTGATGTGTATAGTGGTGGGGTGTATACAGGTATGTACAGGGTGTGATGTGTATAGTGGAGGGGTGTATACAGGTATATAGGGGTGTGATGTGTATAGTGGTGGGGTGTATACAGGTATGTACAGGGTGTGATGTGTATAGTGGTGGGGTGTATACAGGTATGTACGGGGTGTGATGTGTATAGTGGTGGGGTGCATACAGGTATATACGGGGTGTGATGTGTATAGTGGAGGGGTGTATACAGGTATATACGGGGTGTGATGTGTATAGTGGAGGGGTGTATACAGGTATATACGGGGTGTGATGTGTATAGTGGTGGGGTGTATACAGGTATGTACAGGGTGTGATGTGTATAGTGGAGGGGTGTATACAGGTATATACGGGGTGTGATGTGTATAGTGGTGGGGTGTATACAGGTATGTACGGGGTGTGATGTGTATAGTGGTGGGGTGTATACAGGTATATACGGGGTGTGATGTGTATAGTGGAGGGGTGTATACAGGTATATAGTGGTGTGATGTGTATAGTGGTGGGGTGTATACAGGTATGTACGGGGTGTGATGTGTATAGTGGAGGGGTGTATACAGGTATATACGTGGTGTGATGTGTATAGTGGAGGGGTGTATACAGGTATATACGGGGTGTGATGTGTATAGTGGAGGGATGTATACAGGTTTATAGGGGTGTGATGTGTATAGTGGTGGGGTGTATACAGGTATGTACGGGGTGTAATGTGTATAGTGGTGGGGTGTATACAGGTATGTACGGGGTGTGATGTGTATAGTGGAGGGGTGTATACAGGTATATAGGGGTGTGATGTGTATAGTGGTGGGGTGTATACAGGTATGTACGGGGTGTGATGTGTATAGTGGTGGGGTGTATACAGGTATGTACAGGGTGTGATGTGTATAGTGGTGGGGTGTATACAGGTATGTACGGGGTGTGATGTGTATAGTGGAGGGGTGTATACAGGTATATACGGGGTGTGATGTGTATAGTGGAGGGGTGTATACAGGTATATACGGGGTGTGATGTGTATAGTGGAGGGGTGTATACAGGTATATAGGGGTGTGATGTGTATAGTGGTGGGGTGTATACAGGTATGTACAGGGTGTGATGTGTATAGTGGTGGGGTGTATACAGGTATATACGGGGTGTGATGTGTATAGTGGAGGGGTGTATACAGGTATATACGGGGTGTGATGTGTATAGTGGTGGGGTGTATACAGGTATATACGGGGTGTGATGTGTATAGTGGTGGGGTGTATACAGGTATATAGGGGTGTGATGTGTATAGTGGTGGGGTATATACAGGTATGTACAGGGTGTGATGTGTATAGTGGTGGGGTGTATACAGGTATGTACGGGGTGTGATGTGTATAGTGGAGGGGTGTATACAGGTATATAGGGGTGTGATGTGTATAGTGGTGGGGTGTATACAGGTATGTACGGGGTGTGATGTGTATAGTGGTGGGGTGTATACAGGTATGTACAGGGTGTGATGTGTATAGTGGTGGGGTGTATACAGGTATATAGGGGTGTGATGTGTATAGTGGTGGGGTGTATACAGGTATGTACGGGGTGTGATGTGTATAGTGGTGGGGTGTATACAGGTATGTACAGGGTGTGATGTGTATAGTGGTGGGGTGTATACAGGTATGTACGGGGTGTGATGTGTATAGTGGAGGGGTGTATACAGGTATATAGGGGTGTGATGTGTATAGTGGTGGGGTGTATACAGGTATGTACGGGGTGTGATGTGTATAGTGGTGGGGTGTATACAGGTATGTACAGGGTGTGATGTGTATAGTGGTGGGCTGTATACAGGTATATACGGGGTGTGATGTGTATAGTGGAGGGGTGTATACAGGTATATACGGGGTGTGATGTGTATAGTGGAGGGGTGTATACAGGTATATAGGGGTGTGATGTGTATATATGATGATTATAGTGGAGGGGTGTATACAGGTATGTACGGGGTGTGATGTGTATAGTGGAGGGGTGTATACAGGTATATACGGGGTGTGATGTGTATAGTGGAGGGGTGTATACAGGTATATACGGGGTGTGATGTGTATAGTGGAGGGGTGTATACAGGTATATAGGGGTGTGATGTGTATATATGATGATTATAGTGGAGGGGTGTATACAGGTATGTACGGGGTGTGATGTGTATAGTGGAGGGGTGTATACAGGTATATACGGGGTGTGATGTGTATAGTGGAGGGGTGTATACAGGTATATACGGGGTGTGATGTGTATAGTGGAGGGGTGTATACAGGTATATAGGGGTGTGATGTGTATATATGATGATTATAGTGGAGGAGTGTATACAGGTATGTACGGGGTGTGATGTGTATAGTGGTGGGGTGCATACAGGTATATACGGGGTGTGATGTGTATAGTGGAGGGGTGTATACAGGTATATACGGGGTGTGATGTGTATAGTGGAGGGGTGTATACAGGTATATACGGGGTGTGATGTGTATAGTGGTGGGGTGTATACAGGTATGTACAGGGTGTGATGTGTATAGTGGTGGGGTGTATACAGGTATATAGGGGTGTGATGTGTATAGTGGTGGGGTGTATACAGGTATGTACGGGGTGTGATGTGTATAGTGGAGGGGTGTGATGTGTATAGTGGAGGGGTGTATACAGGTATATACGGGGTGTGATGTGTATAGTGGAGGGATGTATACAGGTTTATAGGGGTGTGATGTGTATAGTGGTGGGGTGTATACAGGTATGTACGGGGTGTGATATGTATAGTGGTGGGGTGTATACAGGTATGTACGGGGTGTGATGTGTATAGTGGAGGGGTGTATACAGGTATATAGGGGTGTGATGTGTATAGTGGTGGGGTGTATACAGGTATGTACGGGGTGTGATGTGTATAGTGGTGGGGTGTATACAGGTATGTACAGGGTGTGATGTGTATAGTGGTGGGGTGTATACAGGTATATACGGGGTGTGATGTGTATAGTGGTGGGGTGTATACAGGTATGTACAGGGTGTGATGTGTATAGTGGAGGGGTGTATACAGGTATATACGGGGTGTGATGTGTATAGTGGAGGGGTGTATACAGGTATATACGGGGTGTGATGTGTATAGTGGAGGGGTGTATACAGGTATATAGGGGTGTGATGTGTATAGTGGTGGGGTGTATACAGATATGTACGGGGTGTGATGTGTACAGTGGTGGGGTGTATACAGGTATGTACAGGGTGTGATGTGTATAGTGGTGGGGTGTATACAGGTATGTACAGGGTGTGATGTGTATAGTGGAGGGGTGTATACAGGTATATACGGGGTGTGATGTGTATAGTGGAGGGGTGTATACAGGTATATACGGGGTGTGATGTGTATAGTGGTGGGGTATATACAGGGTGTGATGTGTATAGTGGTGGGGTGTATACAGGTATGTACGGGGTGTGATGTGTATAGTGGAGGGGTGTATACAGGTATATACCGGGTGTGATGTGTATAGTGGTGGGGTGTATACAGGTATGTACGGGGTGTGATGTGTATAGTGGAGGGGTGTGATGTGTATAGTGTTGGGGTGTATACAGGTATGTACAGGGTGTGATGTGTATAGTGGAGGGGTGTATACAGGTATATACAGGGTGTGATGTGTATAGTGGTGGGGTGTATACAGGTATGTACGGGGTGTGATGTGTATAGTGGAGGGGTGTATACAGGTATATACGGGGTGTGATGTGTATAGTGGAGGGGTGTATACAGGTATATACGGGGTGTGATGTGTATAGTGGAGGGGTGTATACAGGTATATAGGGGTGTGATGTGTATATATGATGATTATAGTGGAGGGGTGTATACAGGTATGTACGGGGTGTGATGTGTATAGTGGAGGGGTGTATACAGGTATATAGGAGTGTGATGTGTATATATGATGATTATAGTGGAGGAGTGTATACAGGTATGTACGGGGTGTGATGTGTATAGTGGTGGGGTGCATACAGGTATATACGGGGTGTGATGTGTATAGTGGAGGGGTGTATACAGGTATATACGGGGTGTGATGTGTATAGTGGAGGGGTGTATACAGGTATATACGGGGTGTGATGTGTATAGTGGTGGGTGTATACAGGTATGTACGGGGTGTGATGTGTATAGTGGAGGGGTGTATACAGGTATATACGGGGTGTGATGTGTATAGTGGAGGGGTGTATACAGGTATATACGGGGTGTGATGTGTATAGTGGAGGGGTGTATACAGGTATATAGGGGTGTGATGTGTATATATGATTATAGTGGAGGGGTGTATACAGGTATGTACGGGGTGTGATGTGTATAGTGGAGGGGTGTATACAGGTATATAGGAGTGTGATGTGTATATATGATGATTATAGTGGAGGAGTGTATACAGGTATGTACGGGGTGTGATGTGTATAGTGGTGGGGTGTATACAGGTATGTACGGGGTGTGATGTGTATAGTGGTGGGGTGTATACAGGTATGTACGGGGTGTGATGTGTATAGTGGTGGGGTGTATACAGGTATGTACGGAGTGTGATGTGTATAGTGGTGGGGTGTATACAGGTATATACGGGGTGTGATGTGTATAGTGGTGGGGTGTATACAGGTATGTACGGGGTGTGATGTGTATAGTGGTGGGGTGTATACAGGTATGTACGGGGTGTGATGTGTATAGTGGTGGGGTGTATACAGGTATGTACGGGGTGTGATGTGTATAGTGGTGGGGTGTATACAGGTATGTACGGGGTGTGATGTGTATAGTGGAGGGGTGTATACAGGTATGTACGGGGTGTGATGTGTATAGTGGTGGGGTGTATACAGGTATGTACAGGGTGTGATGTGTATAGTGGTGGGGTGTATACAGGTATATACGGGGTGTGATGTGTATAGTGGAGGGGTGTATACAGGTATATACGGGGTGTGATGTGTATAGTGGAGGGGTGTATACAGGTATATAGGGGTGTGATGTGTATATATGATGATTATAGTGGAGGGGTGTATACAGGTATGTACGGGGTGTGATGTGTATAGTGGTGGGGTGTATACAGGTATGTACGGGGTGTGATGTGTATAGTGGAGGGGTGTATACAGGTATATACGGGGTGTGATGTGTATAGTGGAGGTGTGTATACAGGTATATACGGGGTGTGATGTGTATAGTGGAGGGGTGTATACAGGTATATAGGGGTGTGATGTGTATATATGATGATTATAGTGGACTGGTGTATACAGGTATGTACGGGGTGTGATGTGTATAGTGGAGGGGTGTATACAGGTATATAGGGGTGTGATGTGTATAGTGGTGGGGTGTATACAGGTATGTACAGGGTGTGATGTGTATAGTGGTGGGGTGTATACAGGTATGTACGGGGTGTGATGTGTATAGTGGTGGGGTGCATACAGGTATATACGGGGTGTGATGTGTATAGTGGTGGGGTGTATATAGGTATGTACGGGGTGTGATGTGTATAGTGGTGGGGTGCATACAGGTATATACGGGGTGTGATGTGTATAGTGGAGGGGTGTATACAGGTATATACGGGGTGTGATGTGTATAGTGGAGGGGTGTATACAGGTATATACGGGGTGTGATGTGTATAGTGGTGGGGTGTATACAGGTATGTACAGGGTGTGATGTGTATAGTGGTGGGGTGTATACAGGTATATACGGGGTGTGATGTGTATAGTGGTGGGGTGTATACAGGTATGTACGGGGTGTGATGTGTATAGTGGTGGGGTGTATACAGGTATATACGGGGTGTGATGTGTATAGTGGAGGGGTGTATACAGGTATATAGGGGTGTGATGTGTATAGTGGTGGGGTGTATACAGGTATATACGGGGTGTGATGTGTATAGTGGTGGGGTGTATACAGGTATGTACGGGGTGTGATGTGTATAGTGGTGGGGTGTATACAGGTATATACGGGGTGTGATGTGTATAGTGGTGGGGTGTATACAGGTATGTACAGGGTGTGATGTGTATAGTGGAGGGGTGTATACAGGTATATACGGGGTGTGATGTGTATAGTGGTGGGGTGTATACAGGTATGTACGGGGTGTGATGTGTATAGTGGTGGGGTGTATACAGGTATATACGGGGTGTGATGTGTATAGTGGAGGGGTGTATACAGGTATATACTGGTGTGATGTGTATAGTGGTGGGGTGTATACAGGTATGTACGGGGTGTGATGTATATAGTGGAGGGGTGTATACAGGTATATACGTGGTGTGATGTGTATAGTGGAGGGGTGTATACAGGTATATACGGGGTGTGATGTGTATAGTGGAGGGATGTATACAGGTTTATAGGGGTGTGATGTGTATAGTGGTGGGGTGTATACAGGTATGTACGGGGTGTAATGTGTATAGTGGTGGGGTGTATACAGGTATGTACGGGGTGTGATGTGTATAGTGGAGGGGTGTATACAGGTATATAGGGGTGTGATGTGTATAGTGGTGGGGTGTATACAGGTATGTACGGGGTGTGATGTGTATAGTGGTGGGGTGTATACAGGTATGTACAGGGTGTGATGTGTATAGTGGTGGGGTGTATACAGCTATCTACGGGGTGTGATGTGTATAGTGGAGGGGTGTATACAGGTATATACGGGGTGTGATGTGTATAGTGGAGGGGTGTATACAGGTATATACGGGGTGTGATGTGTATAGTGGAGGGGTGTATACAGGTATATAGGGGTGTGATGTGTATAGTGGTGGGGTGTATACAGGTATGTACAGGGTGTGATGTGTATAGTGGTGGGGTGTATACAGGTATATACGGGGTGTGATGTGTATAGTGGAGGGGTGTATACAGGTATATACGGGGTGTGATGTGTATAGTGGTGGGGTGTATACAGGTATATACGGGGTGTGATGTGTATAGTGGTGGGGTGTATACAGGTATATAGGGGTGTGATGTGTATAGTGGTGGGGTATATACAGGTATGTACAGGGTGTGATGTGTATAGTGGTGGGGTGTATACAGGTATATAGGGGTGTGATGTGTATAGTGGTGGGGTGTATACAGGTATGTATGGGGTGTGATGTGTATTGTGGAGGGGTGTATACAGGTATATAGGGGTGTGATGTGTATAGTGGTGGGGTGTATACAGGTATGTACGGGGTGTGATGTGTATAGTGGTGGGGTGTATACAGGTATGTACGGGGTGTGATGTGTATAGTGGAGGGGTGTATACAGGTATATAGGGGTGTGATGTGTATAGTGGTGGGGTGTATACAGGTATGTACGGGGTGTGATGTGTATAGTGGTGGGGTGTATACAGGTATGTACAGGGTGTGATGTGTATAGTGGTGGGGTGTATACAGGTATATAGGGGTGTGATGTGTATAGTGGTGGGGTGTATACAGGTATGTACGGGGTGTGATGTGTATAGTGGTGGGGTGTATACAGGTATGTACAGGGTGTGATGTGTATAGTGGTGGGGTGTATACAGGTATGTACGGGGTGTGATGTGTATAGTGGAGGGGTGTATACAGGTATATAGGGGTGTGATGTGTATAGTGGTGGGGTGTATACAGGTATGTACGGGGTGTGATGTGTATAGTGGTGGGGTGTATACAGGTATGTACAGGGTGTGATGTGTATAGTGGTGGGCTGTATACAGGTATATACGGGGTGTGATGTGTATAGTGGAGGGGTGTATACAGGTATATACGGGGTGTGATGTGTATAGTGGAGGGGTGTATACAGGTATATAGGGGTGTGATGTGTATATATGATGATTATAGTGGAGGGGTGTATACAGGTATGTACGGGGTGTGATGTGTATAGTGGAGGGGTGTATACAGGTATATACGGGGTGTGATGTGTATAGTGGAGGGGTGTATACAGGTATATACGGGGTGTGATGTGTATAGTGGAGGGGTGTATACAGGTATATAGGGGTGTGATGTGTATATATGATGATTATAGTGGAGGGGTGTATACAGGTATGTACGGGTTGTGATGTGTATAGTGGAGGGGTGTATACAGGTATATAGGAGTGTGATGTGTATATATGATGATTATAGTGGAGGAGTGTATACAGGTATGTACGGGGTGTGATGTGTATAGTGGTGGGGTGCATACAGGTATATACGGGGTGTGATGTGTATAGTGGAGGGGTGTATACAGGTATATACGGGGTGTGATGTGTATAGTGGAGGGGTGTATACAGGTATATACGGGGTGTGATGTGTATAGTGGTGGGGTGTATACAGGTATGTACAGGGTGTGATGTGTATAGTGGTGGGGTGTATACAGGTATATAGGGGTGTGATGTGTATAGTTGTGGGGTGTATACAGGTATGTACGGGGTGTGATGTGTATAGTGGAGGGGTGTGATGTGTATAGTGGAGGGGTGTATACAGGTATATACGGGGTGTGATGTGTATAGTGGAGGGATGTATACAGGTTTATAGGGGTGTGATGTGTATAGTGGTGGGGTGTATACAGGTATGTACGGGGTGTGATGTGTATAGTGGTGGGGTGTATACAGGTATGTACGGGGTGTGATGTGTATAGTGGAGGGGTGTATACAGGTATATAGGGGTGTGATGTGTATAGTGGTGTGGTGTATACAGGTATGTACGGGGTGTGATGTGTATAGTGGTGGGGTGTATACAGGTATGTACAGGGTGTGATGTGTATAGTGGTGGGGTGTATACAGGTATATACGGGGTGTGATGTGTATAGTGGTGGGGTGTATACAGGTATGTACAGGGTGTGATGTGTATAGTGGAGGGGTGTATACAGGTATATACGGGATGTGATGTGTATAGTGGAGGGGTGTATACAGGTATATACGGGGTGTGATGTGTATAGTGGAGGGGTGTATACAGGTATATAGGGGTGTGATGTGTATAGTGGTGGGGTGTATACAGGTATGTACGGGGTGTGATGTGTATAGTGGTGGGGTGTATACAGGTATGTACAGGGTGTGATGTGTATAGTGGTGGGGTGTATACAGGTATGTACAGGGTGTGATGTGTATAGTGGAGGGGTGTATACAGGTATATACGGGGTGTGATGTGTATAGTGGAGGGGTGTATACAGGTATATACGGGGTGTGATGTGTATAGTGGTGGGGTGTATACAGGTATATACGGGGTGTGATGTGTATAGTGGTGGGGTGTATACAGGTATGTACGGGGTGTGATGTGTATAGTGGAGGGGTGTATACAGGTATATACGGGGTGTGATGTGTATAGTGGTGGGGTGTGATGTGTATAGTGGTGGGGTGTATACAGGTATGTACGGGGTGTGATGTGTATAGTGGAGGGGTGTGATGTGTATAGTGGTGAGGTGTATACAGGTATGTACAGGGTGTGATGTGTATAGTGGAGGGGTGTATACAGGTATATACAGGGTGTGATGTGTATAGTGGTGGGGTGTATACAGGTATGTACGGGGTGTGATGTGTATAGTGGAGGGGTGTATACAGGTATATACGGGGTGTGATGTGTATAGTGGAGGGGTGTATACAGGTATATACGGGGTGTGATGTGTATAGTGGAGGGGTGTATACAGGTATATAGGGGTGTGATGTGTATATATGATGATTATAGTGGAGGGGTGTATACAGGTATGTACGGGGTGTGATGTGTATAGTGGAGGGGTGTATACAGGTATATAGGAGTGTGATGTGTATATATGATGATTATAGTGGAGGAGTGTATACAGGTATGTACGGGGTGTGATGTGTATAGTGGTGGGGTGCATACAGGTATATACGGGGTGTGATGTGTGTAGTGGAGGGGTGTATACAGGTATATACGGGGTGTGATGTGTATAGTGGAGGGGTGTATACAGGTATATACGGGGTGTGATGTGTATAGTGGTGGGGTGTATACAGGTATGTACGGGGTGTGATGTGTATAGTGGAGGGGTGTATACAGGTATATACGGGGTGTGATGTGTATAGTGGAGGGGTGTATACAGGTATATACGGGGTGTGATGTGTATAGTGGAGGGGTGTATACAGGTATATAGGGGTGTGATGTGTATATATGATGATTATAGTGGAGGGGTGTATACAGGTATGTACGGGGTGTGATGTGTATAGTGGAGGGGTGTATACAGGTATATAGGAGTGTGATGTGTATATATGATGATTATAGTGGAGGAGTGTATACAGGTATGTACGGGGTGTGATGTGTATAGTGGTGGGGTGTATACAGGTATGTACGGGGTGTGATGTGTATAGTGGTGGGGTGTATACAGGTATGTACGGAGTGTGATGTGTATAGTGGTGGGGTGTATACAGGTATATACGGGGTGTGATGTGTATAGTGGTGGGGTGTATACAGGTATGTACAGGGTGTGATGTGTATAGTGGTGGGGTGTATACAGGTATATACGGGGTGTGATGTGTATAGTGGAGGGGTGTATACAGGTATATACGGGGTGTGATGTGTATAGTGGAGGGGTGTATACAGGTATATAGGGGTGTGATGTCTGTGATGATTATAGTGGAGGGGTTTATACAGGTATGTACGGGGTGTGATGTGTATAGTGGAGGGGTGTATACAGGTATATAGGAGTGTGATGTGTATATATGATGATTATAGTGGAGGAGTGTATACAGGTATGTACGGGGTGTGATGTGTATAGTGGTGGGGTGCATACAGGTATATACGGGGTGTGATGTGTATAGTGGAGGGGTGTATACAGGTATATACGGGGTGTGATGTGTATAGTGGAGGGGTGTATACAGGTATATACGGGGTGTGATGTGTATAGTGGTGGGGTGTATACAGGTATGTACAGGGTGTGATGTGTATAGTGGTGGGGTGTATACAGGTATATAGGGGTGTGATGTGTATAGTGGTGGGGTGTATACAGGTATGTACGGGGTGTGATGTGTATAGTGGAGGGGTGTATACAGGTTTATAGGGGTGTGATGTGTATAGTGGTGGGGTGTATACAGGTATGTACGGGGTGTGATGTGTATAGTGGTGGGGTGTATACAGGTATATACGGGGTGTGATGTGTATAGTGGTGGGGTGTATACAGGTATGTACGGGGTGTGATGTGTATAGTGGAGGGGTGTATACAGGTTTATAGGGGTGTTATGTGTATAGTGGTGGGGTGTATACAGGTATGTACGGGGTGTGATGTGTATAGTGGTGGGGTGTATACAGGTATATACGGGGTGTGATGTGTATAGTGGTGGGGTGTATACAGGTATGTGCGGGGTGTGATGTGTATAGTGGTGGGGTGTATACAGGTATGTACGGGGTGTGATGTGTATAGTGGAGGGGTGTATACAGGTATATAGGGGTGTGATGTGTATAGTGATGGGGTGTATACAGGTATGTACGGGGTGTGATGTGTATAGTGGTGGGGTGTATACAGGTATGTACGGGGTGTGATGTGTATAGTTGAGGGGTGTATACAGGTATATAGGGGTGTGATGTGTATAGTGGTGGGGTGTATACAGGTATGTACGGGGTGTGATGTGTATAGTGGTGGGGTGTATACAGGTATGTACAGGGTGTGATGTGTATAGTGGTGGGGTGTATACAGGTATGTACGGGGTGTGATGTGTATAGTGGAGGGGTGTATACAGGTATATACGGGGTGTGATGTGTATAGTGGAGGGGTGTATACAGGTATATACGGGGTGTGATGTGTATAGTGGAGGGGTGTATACAGGTATATAGGGGTGTGATGTGTATAGTGGTGGGGTGTATACAGGTATGTACGGGGTGTGATGTGTATAGTGGTGGGGTGTATACAGGTATGTACAGGGTGTGATGTGTATAGTGGTGGGGTGTATACAGGTATGTACGGGGTGTGATGTGTATAGTGGAGGGGTGTATACAGGTATATACGGGGTGTGATGTGTATAGTGGAGGGGTGTATACAGGTATATACGGGGTGTGATGTGTATAGTGGAGGGGTGTATACAGGTATATAGGGGTGTGATGTGTATAGTGGTGGGGTGTATACAGGTATGTACAGGGTGTGATGTGTATAGTGGTGGGGTGTATACAGGTATATACGGGGTGTGATGTGTATAGTGGAGGGGTGTATACAGGTATATACGGGGTGTGATGTGTATAGTGGTGGGGTGTATACAGGTATATACGGGGTGTGATGTGTATAGTGGTGGGGTGTATACAGGTATATAGGGGTGTGATGTGTATAGTGGTGGGGTATATACAGGTATGTACAGGGTGTGATGTGTATAGTGGTGGGGTGTATACAGGTATATAGGGGTGTGATGTGTATAGTGGTGGGGTGTATACAGGTATGTATGGGGTGTGATGTTTATAGTGGAGGGGTGTATACAGGTATATAGGGGTGTGATGTGTATAGTGGAGGGGTGTATACAGGTATGTACGGGGTGTGATGTGTATAGTGGTGGGGTGTATACAGGTATGTACGGGGTGTGATGTGTATAGTGGAGGGGTGTATACAGGTATATAGGGGTGTGATGTGTATAGTGGTGGGGTGTATACAGGTATGTACGGGGTGTGATGTGTATAGTGGTGGGGTGTATACAGGTATGTACGGGGTGTGATGTGTATAGTGGAGGGGTGTATACAGGTATATAGGGGTGTGATGTGTATAGTGGTGGGGTGTATACAGGTATGTACGGGGTGTGATGTGTATAGTGGTGGGGTGTATACAGGTATGTACAGGGTGTGATGTGTATAGTGGTGGGGTGTATACAGGTATGTACGGGGTGTGATGTGTATAGTGGAGGGGTGTATACAGGTATATAGGGGTGTGATGTGTATAGTGGTGGGGTGTATACAGGTATGTACGGGGTGTGATGTGTATAGTGGTGGGGTGTATACAGGTATGTACAGGGTGTGATGTGTATAGTGGTGGGCTGTATACAGGTATATACGGGGTGTGATGTGTATAGTGGAGGGGTGTATACAGGTATATACGGGGTGTGATGTGTATAGTGGAGGGGTGTATACAGGTATATAGGGGTGTGATGTGTATATATGATGATTATAGTGGAGGGGTGTATACAGGTATGTACGGGGTGTGATGTGTATAGTGGAGGGGTGTATACAGGTATATACGGGGTGTGATGTGTATAGTGGAGGGGTGTATACAGGTATATACGGGGTGTGATGTGTATAGTGGAGGGGTGTATACAGGTATATAGGGGTGTGATGTGTATATATGATGATTATAGTGGAGGGGTGTATACAGGTATGTACGGGTTGTGATGTGTATAGTGGAGGGGTGTATACAGGTATATAGGAGTGTGATGTGTATATATGATGATTATAGTGGAGGAGTGTATACAGGTATGTACGGGGTGTGATGTGTATAGTGGTGGGGTGCATACAGGTATATACGGGGTGTGATGTGTATAGTGGAGGGGTGTATACAGGTATATACGGGGTGTGATGTGTATAGTGGAGGGGTGTATACAGGTATATACGGGGTGTGATGTGTATAGTGGTGGGGTGTATACAGGTATGTACAGGGTGTGATGTGTATAGTGGTGGGGTGTATACAGGTATATAGGGGTGTGATGTGTATAGTTGTGGGGTGTATACAGGTATGTACGGGGTGTGATGTGTATAGTGGAGGGGTGTGATGTGTATAGTGGAGGGGTGTATACAGGTATATACGGGGTGTGATGTGTATAGTGGAGGGATGTATACAGGTTTATAGGGGTGTGATGTGTATAGTGGTGGGGTGTATACAGGTATGTACGGGGTGTGATGTGTATAGTGGTGGGGTGTATACAGGTATGTACGGGGTGTGATGTGTATAGTGGAGGGGTGTATACAGGTATATAGGGGTGTGATGTGTATAGTGGTGGGGTGTATACAGGTATGTACGGGGTGTGATGTGTATAGTGGTGGGGTGTATACAGGTATGTACAGGGTGTGATGTGTATAGTGGTGGGGTGTATACAGGTATATACGGGGTGTGATGTGTATAGTGGTGGGGTGTATACAGGTATGTACAGGGTGTGATGTGTATAGTGGAGGGGTGTATACAGGTATATACGGGGTGTGATGTGTATAGTGGAGGGGTGTATACAGGTATATACGGGGTGTGATGTGTATAGTGGAGGGGTGTATACAGGTATATAGGGGTGTGATGTGTATAGTGGTGGGGTGTATACAGGTATGTACGGGGTGTGATGTGTATAGTGGTGGGGTGTATACAGGTATGTACAGGGTGTGATGTGTATAGTGGTGGGGTGTATACAGGTATGTACAGGGTGTGATGTGTATAGTGGAGGGGTGTATACAGGTATATACGGGGTGTGATGTGTATAGTGGAGGGGTGTATACAGGTATATACGGGGTGTGATGTGTATAGTGGTGGGGTGTATACAGGTATATACGGGGTGTGATGTGTATAGTGGTGGGGTGTATACAGGTATGTACGGGGTGTGATGTGTATAGTGGAGGGGTGTATACAGGTATATACGGGGTGTGATGTGTATAGTGGTGGGGTGTGATGTGTATAGTGGTGGGGTGTATACAGGTATGTACGGGGTGTGATGTGTATAGTGGAGGGGTGTGATGTGTATAGTGGTGAGGTGTATACAGGTATGTACAGGGTGTGATGTGTATAGTGGAGGGGTGTATACAGGTATATACAGGGTGTGATGTGTATAGTGGTGGGGTGTATACAGGTATGTACGGGGTGTGATGTGTATAGTGGAGGGGTGTATACAGGTATATACGGGGTGTGATGTGTATAGTGGAGGGGTGTATACAGGTATATACGGGGTGTGATGTGTATAGTGGAGGGGTGTATACAGGTATATAGGGGTGTGATGTGTATATATGATGATTATAGTGGAGGGGTGTATACAGGTATGTACGGGGTGTGATGTGTATAGTGGAGGGGTGTATACAGGTATATAGGAGTGTGATGTGTATATATGATGATTATAGTGGAGGAGTGTATACAGGTATGTACGGGGTGTGATGTGTATAGTGGTGGGGTGCATACAGGTATATACGGGGTGTGATGTGTATAGTGGAGGGGTGTATACAGGTATATACGGGGTGTGATGTGTATAGTGGAGGGGTGTATACAGGTATATACGGGGTGTGATGTGTATAGTGGTGGGGTGTATACAGGTATGTACGGGGTGTGATGTGTATAGTGGAGGGGTGTATACAGGTATATACGGGGTGTGATGTGTATAGTGGAGGGGTGTATACAGGTATATACGGGGTGTGATGTGTATAGTGGAGGGGTGTATACAGGTATATAGGGGTGTGATGTGTATATATGATGATTATAGTGGAGGGGTGTATACAGGTATGTACGGGGTGTGATGTGTATAGTGGAGGGGTGTATACAGGTATATAGGAGTGTGATGTGTATATATGATGATTATAGTGGAGGAGTGTATACAGGTATGTACGGGGTGTGATGTGTATAGTGGTGGGGTGTATACAGGTATGTACGGGGTGTGATGTGTATAGTGGTGGGGTGTATACAGGTATGTACGGGGTGTGATGTGTATAGTGGTGGGGTGTATACAGGTATGTACGGAGTGTGATGTGTATAGTGGTGGGGTGTATACAGGTATATACGGGGTGTGATGTGTATAGTGGTGGGGTGTATACAGGTATGTACGGGGTGTGATGTGTATAGTGGTGGGGTGTATACAGGTATGTACGGGGTGTGATGTGTATAGTGGTGGGGTGTATACAGGTATGTACGGGGTGTGATGTGTATAGTGTTGGGGTGTATACAGGTATGTACGGGGTGTGATGTGTATAGTGGAGGGGTGTATACAGGTATGTACGGGGTGTGATGTGTATTGTGGTGGGGTGTATACAGGTATGTACAGGGTGTGATGTGTATAGTGGTGGGGTGTATACAGGTATATACGGGGTGTGATGTGTATAGTGGAGGGGTGTATACAGGTATATACGGGGTGTGATGTCTATGATGATTATAGTGGAGGGGTGTATACAGGTATGTACAGGGTGTGATGTGTATAGTGGAGGGGTGTATACAGGTATATAGGGGTGTGATGTCTATGATGATTATAGTGGAGGGGTGTATACAGGTATGTACGGGGTGTGATGTGTATAGTGGAGGGGTGTATACAGGTATATAGGAGTGTGATGTGTATATATGATGATTATAGTGGAGGAGTGTATACAGGTATGTACGGGGTGTATAGTGGTGGGGTGTATACAGGTATATACGGGGTGTGATGTGTATAGTGGAGGGGTGTATACAGGTATATACGGGGTGTGATGTGTATAGTGGAGGGGTGTATACAGGTATATACGGGGTGTGATGTGTATAGTGGTGGGGTGTATACAGGTATATAGGGGTGTGATGTGTATAGTGGTGGGGTGTATACAGGTATGTACAGGGTGTGATGTGTATAGTGGTGGGGTGTATACAGGTATATAGGGGTGTGATGTGTATAGTGGTGGGGTGTATACAGGTATGTACGGGGTGTGATGTGTATAGTGGAGGGGTGTATACAGGTTTATAGGGGTGCGATGTGTATAGTGGTGGGGTGTATACAGGTATGTACGGGGTGTGATGTGTATAGTGGTGGGGTGTATTCAGGTATATACGGGGTGTGATGTGTATAGTGGTGGGGTGTATACAGGTATGTACGGGGTGTGATGTGTATAGTGGAGGGGTGTATACAGGTTTATAGGGGTGTTATGTGTATAGTGGTGGGGTGTATACAGGTATGTACGGGGTGTGATGTGTATAGTGGTGGGGTGTATACAGGTATATACGGGGTGTGATGTGTATAGTGGTGGGGTGTATACAGGTATGTGCGGGGTGTGATGTGTATAGTGGTGGGGTGTATACAGGTATGTACGGGGTGTGATGTGTATAGTGGAGGGGTGTATACAGGTATATAGGGGTGTGATGTGTATAGTGATGGGGTGTATACAGGTATGTACGGGGTGTGATGTGTATAGTGGTGGGGTGTATACAGGTATGTACGGGGTGTGATGTGTATAGTGGAGGGGTGTATACAGGTATATAGGGGTGTGATGTGTATAGTGGTGGGGTGTATACAGGTATGTACGGGGTGTGATGTGTATAGTGGTGGGGTGTATACAGGTATGTACAGGGTGTGATGTGTATAGTGGTGGGGTGTATACAGGTATGTACGGGGTGTGATGTGTATAGTGGAGGGGTGTATACAGGTATATACGGGGTGTGATGTGTATAGTGGAGGGGTGTATACAGGTATATACGGGGTGTGATGTGTATAGTGGAGGGGTGTATACAGGTATATAGGGGTGTGATGTGTATAGTGGTGGGGTGTATACAGGTATGTACGGGGTGTGATGTGTATAGTGGTGGGGTGTATACAGGTATGTACAGGGTGTGATGTGTATAGTGGTGGGGTGTATACAGGTATGTACAGGGTGTGATGTGTATAGTGGAGGGGTGTATACAGGTATATACGGGGTGTGATGTGTATAGTGGAGGGGTGTATACAGGTATATACGGGGTGTGATGTGTATAGTGGTGGGGTGTATACAGGTATATACGGGGTGTGATGTGTATAGTGGTGGGGTGTATACAGGTATGTACGGGGTGTGATGTGTATAGTGGAGGGGTGTATACAGGTATATACGGGGTGTGATGTGTATAGTGGTGGGGTGTATACAGGTATGTACGGGGTGTGATGTGTATAGTGGAGGGGTGTATACAGGTATATACGGGGTGTGATGTGTATAGTGGAGGGGTGTATACAGGTATATAGGGGTGTGATGTGTATATATGATGATTATAGTGGAGGGGTGTATACAGGTATGTACGGGGTGTGATGTGTATAGTGGAGGGGTGTATACAGGTATATAGGAGTGTGATGTGTATATATGATGATTATAGTGGAGGAGTGTATACAGGTATGTACGGGGTGTGATGTGTATAGTGGTGGGGTGCATACAGGTATATACGGGGTGTGATGTGTATAGTGGTGGGGTGCATACAGGTATATACGGGGTGTGATGTGTATAGTGGAGGGGTGTGATGTGTATAGTGGTGGGGTGTATACAGGTATGTACGGGGTGTGATGTGTATAGTGGAGGGGTGTATACAGGTATATACGGGGTGTGATGTGTATATATGATGATTATAGTGGAGGGGTGTATACAGGTATATACGGGGTGTGATGTGTATAGTGGTGGGGTGTATACAGGTATGTACGGGGTGTGATGTGTATAGTGGTGGGGTGTATACAGGTATATACGGGGTGTGATGTGTATAGTGGTGGGGTGTATACAGGTATATACGGGGTGTGATGTGTATAGTGGAGGGGTGTATACAGGTATATAGGGGTGTGATGTGTATATATGATGATTATAGTGGAGGGGTGTATACAGGTATGTACGGGGTGTGATGTGTATAGTGGAGGGGTGTATACAGGTATATACTAGTGTGATGTGTATATATGATGATTATAGTGGAGGAGTGTATACAGGTATGTACGGGGTGTGATGTGTATAGTGGTGGGGTGTATACAGGTATATAGGGGTGTGATGTGTATAGTGGTGGGGTATATACAGGTATGTACGGGGTGTGATGTGTATAGTGGAGGGGTGTATACAGGTATGTACGGAGTGTGATGTGTATAGTGGTGGGGTGTATACAGGTATATACGGGGTGTGATGTGTATAGTGGTGGGGTGTATACAGGTATGTACGGGGTGTGATGTGTATAGTGGTGGGGTGTATACAGGTATGTACGGGGTGTGATGTGTATAGTGGAGGGGTGTATACAGGTATGTACGGGGTGTGATGTGTATAGTGGAGGGGTGTATACAGGTATATACGGGGTGTGATGTGTATAGTGGTGGGGTGTATACAGGTATGTATGGGGTGTGATGTGTATAGTGGTGGGGTGTATACAGGTATGTACGGGGTGTGATGTGTATAGTGGAGGGGTGTATACAGGTATGTACGGGGTGTGATGTGTATAGTGGAGGGGTGTATACAGGTATGTACGGGGTGTGATGTGTATAGTGGTGGGGTGTATACAGGTATGTACGGGGTGTGATGTGTATAGTGGAGGGGTGTATACAGGTATGTACGGGGTGTGATGTGTATAGTGGAGGGGTGTATACAGGTATGTACGGGGTGTGATGTGTATAGTGGTGGGGTGTATACAGGTATGTACGGGGTGTGATGTGTATAGTGGAGGGGTGTATACAGGTATGTACAGGGTGTGATGTGTATAGTGGTGGGGTGTATACAGGTATGTACGGGGTGTGATGTGTATAGTGGAGGGGTGTATACAGGTATGTACGGGGTGTGATGTGTATAGTGGTGGGGTGTATACAGGTATGTACAGGATGTGATGTGTATAGTGGTGGGGTGTATACAGGTATGTACGGGGTGTGATGTGTATAGTGGAGGGGTGTATACAGGTATGTACGGGGTGTGATGTGTATAGTGGTGGGGTGTATACAGGTATGTACGGGGTGTGATGTGTATAGTGGAGGGGTGTATACAGGTATGTACGGGGTGTGATGTGTATAGTGGTGGGGTGTATACAGGTATGTACGGGGTGTGATGTGTATAGTGGTGGGGTGTATACAGGTATATACGGGGTGTGATGTGTATAGTGGTGGGGTGTATACAGGTATGTACGGGGTGTGATGTGTATAGTGGAGGGGTGTATACAGGTATGTACGGGGTGTGATGTGTATAGTGGTGGGGTGTATACAGGTATATACGGGGTGTGATGTGTATAGTGGTGGGGTGTATACAGGTATGTACAGGATGTGATGTGTATAGTGGTGGGGTGTATACAGGTATGTACGGGGTGTGATGTGTATAGTGGTGGGGTGTATACAGGTATGTACGGGGTGTGATGTGTATAGTGGTGGGGTGTATACAGGTATATACGGGGTGTGATGTGTATAGTGGAGGGGTGTATACAGGTATGTACGGGGTGTGATGTGTATAGTGGTGGGGTGTATACAGGTATGTACAGGATGTGATGTGTATAGTGGTGGGGTGTATACAGGTATGTACGGGGTGTGATGTGTATAGTGGAGGGGTGTATACAGGTATGTACGGGGTGTGATGTGTATAGTGGTGGGGTGTATACAGGTATGTACGGGGTGTGATGTGTATAGTGGAGGGGTGTATACAGGTATGTACGGGGTGTGATGTGTATAGTGGTGGGGTGTATACAGGTATGTACAGGGTGTGATGTGTATAGTGGTGGGGTGTATACAGGTATATACGGGGTGTGATGTGTATAGTGGTGGGGTGTATACAGGTATGTACGGGGTGTGATGTGTATAGTGGTGGGGTGTATACAGGTATATACGGGGTGTGATGTGTATAGTGGAGGGGTGTATACAGGTATATACGGGGTGTGATGTGTATAGTGGTGGGGTGTATACAGGTATATAGGGGTGTGATGTGTATATATGATGTTTATAGTGGAGGGGTGTATACAGGTATATAGGCAATAGTGCTGTTCATCCAGGGCCTCCTGGCTCATGAATGGAATTCTAGGTCTGCAGTATAGACTGACACACATTCACTGCAACATTCAGTGTGTGCATGGACCTAATGGAGTAATGAGGCTGCACATAGCAGGATCAGTGTGAATTCTCGTATGTCATCCATCATGGCGGTGCTGATGTCACGTGTTGGATGCAGAACTCACCCAACCGGTTCCACCGCGATCCTGCAGAACATTAATGCCTTTCTCTCACAGCGGCGTGGGGGGCTGGGCTGGGGGCTGTCGCTGCTCCACTGCTGTTATTGGGGCAGCGGCTGATGTCAGCCCCATACAGATGTGAAGTCTGGATCATGGACAATAGGGGATTTCTTGAAGAGCACGGCGCTGGGCCTCTCCCAGACCTGGAATGGCTGATAAGAGAGAGCAACAGCTTTTTGGCCCCTAATGTCACACTGAATGCGCAGGAGCCAGCGCCGCTGTCAGGTCTCAACGTTTCCAGCACCGACATCGCCTGCTTCACTGATGGGAGTCGGAGAATGTCCTGTGTGTGGCCCCCTCGGGACCCCGCTGTGTGTGGCCCCCTCGGGACCCCGCTGTGTGTGGCCCCCTCGGGACCCCGCTGTGTGTGGCCCCCTCGGGACCCCGCTGTGTGTGGCCCCCTCGGGACCCCGCTGTGTGTGGCCCCCTCGGGACCCCGCTGTGTGTGGCTCCCCTCGGGGCCTCGCTGTGTGCGGCTCCCCTCGAGGCCCCCCCTGTGTGCGGCTCCCCTCGGGGCCCCGCTGTGTGCGGCTCCCCTCGGTGCCCCTCTGTGTGCGGCTCCCCTCGGGGCCCCCCTGTGTGCGGCTCCCCTCGGGGCCCCCCCTGTGTGCGGCTCCCCCCGATCCTCCCCTCTGTGTGCGGCTCCCCTCGGGGCCCCCCCTGTGTGCGGCTCCCCCCGATCCTCCCCCCTGTGTGTGGCTCCCCTCGGGGACCCCCCTGTGTGCGGCTCCCCCCGATCCTCCCCTCTGTGTGCGGCTCCCCTCGGGACCCCTCTGTGTGCGGCTCCCCTCGGGGCCCCTCTGTGTGCGGCTCCCCCCGGTCCTCCCCTCTGTGTGCGGCTCCCCTCGGGGCCCCTCTGTGTGCGGCTCCTCTCGGGCCCCCCCCTGTGTGCGGCTCCCCCCGGTCCTCCCCCCTGTGTGCGGCTCCCCTCGGGGCCCCCCTGTGTGCGGCTCCCCCCGGTCCTCCCCCCTGTGTGCGGCTCCCCTCGGGCCCCCCCCTGTGTGCGGCTCCCCTCGGGCCCCCCCCCTGTGTGCGGCTCCCCCCGGTCCTCCCCCCTGTGTGCGGCTCCCCTCGGGGCCCCGCTGTGTGCGGCTCCCCTCGGGGCCCCGCTGTGTGCGGCTCCCCTCGGGGCCCCCCTGTGTGCGGCTCCCCCCGGTCCTCCCCTCTGTGTGCGGCTCCCCTCGGGGCCCCCATGTGTGCGGCTCCCCTCGGGCCTCCCCTCTGTGTGCGGCTCCCCTCGGGGCCCCGCTGTGTGCGGCTCCCCTCGGGGCCCCTCTGTGTGCGGCCGTCTGAGCAGTTTATAAGCATCTGCTGACATGGAGGGATGATGACCATGTAGGCCATGGCCGAAAGGGATGTCTTATCCTCCAGTCACTTCCAGAGCTGCGGTCATTAATCTGTAAGCATGTTGTAAGTATGTAGATGACCGGTCCAGGCTGCATGTCAGCTGAACAGCAGGGCATGCTGGGAGATCTCGGCTCTGAGGCTCCTGGGGTGACACGGGGTAGTATAGCGCCTCTGTACTGTGACCCCTCATGGTGAATCTCTCGTTTCCTCCCTCCAGGCTCTGGCTGCTAATGCCGCCGCGGGGTTTGCTGTGTCGGAGCCACAGGTCGCGATGTTCTGCGGTAAATTAAACATGCACGTGAACGTTCAGACTGGAAAATGGGAGCCGGATCCTGCAGGAAGCAAGAGCTGCTTCACAACCAAGGAGGAGATCCTGCAGTACTGCCAGGAGGTGAGCGGGGCACACACACACTCACACTCACTCTGGCTCGGCCGGGGGCCCGCACTTCACTGTGATCTCTTCTGTCTCCTCCAGGTTTACCCCGACTTCCAGATCACGAACGTGGTGGAGGCCAATCAGCCGGTGAGCATTGACAACTGGTGCAAGCCGGGCAAGAAGAACTGCAAGGGCCACAGCCACATCGTCCTGCCCTACAAGTGCCTGGGTGAGCGAGCAAGGACCGCAGCTGCCGGGTCACGTGATCAGACGCTCCCGCTCATTGGCCCTTTTATTATTGGGTGATGATTGCTGGGGATCAGAAGCTGCGCTCCTCTGTAACCCGGCTCAGCCAATCAGATGAGGATTTGTGTGTGTGGTAAAGCTGAGTGATGTCTCCTGGGGGATGGACGCCTGTTAAGTTGAGGGACGGTTTCTCCTGATGGATGGACGTTGAGCACATAAGGGTGGTCAGCCGCATTGCTGATGTGGCCGCCGCACTACCCCGGGATGGTACAGATTGCCCACCGTGGCCGCCCTTTGACCTTTGCCTCCATCTCTCCACAGTGGGTGATTTTGTCAGCGACGTTCTCCTGGTCCCAGAGAAATGCAAGTTCTTCCACAAGGAGCGCATGGACCTGTGCGAGAGCCACCAGCACTGGCAGAATGTGGCCCGGGAGGTGAGTGCCTGCTCAATGTGGTGCAACAGATGGGGGGCGCTAGAAGCTGCTGAATGACCGTGTAATGCAAACGTTCCACAATTTAGCAGATTTTAGGCTTTGTGTTATGATTCTTCACCATTTTCCAGGTCTCTGCTTGCTGTCAGTGACTGAGCGCTGCTCATATTTGCTTCACTTGCTCAGATGCACACGTCGTTACAGTGTGTCAGTTCATTCTTGTAGAGAGTAGATCTTGGGTGAAGTCTGGAGGAGCTTTCATCTTGTAATTATGGCATTCACTGACAGCAAGCAGAGTCTGTGCAGGTGGCGCATGTGGCGTCCTCGCCCTCTGTCCTGGCCCGGCGTCCTCACCCTCTGTCCTGGCCCGGCGTCCTCACCCAGCGTCCTCACCCCTCTGTCCTGGCCCGGCGTCCTCACCCCTCTGTCCTGGCCCGACGTCCTCGCCCCTCTGTCCTGGCCCGGCGTCCTCGCCCCTCTGTCCTGGCCCGGCGTCCTCGCCCCTCTGTCCTGGCCCGGCGTCCTCGCCCCTCTGTCCTGGCCCGGCGTCCTCGCCCCTCTGTCCTGGCCCGGCGTCCTCGCCCCTCTGTCCTGGCCCGGCGTCCTCGCCCCTCTGTCCTGGCCCGGCGTCCTCGCCCCTCTGTCCTGGCCCGGCGTCCTCGCCCCTCTGTCCTGGCCCGGCGTCCTCGCCCCTCTGTCCTGGCCCGGCGTCCTCGCCCCTCTGTCCTGGCCCGGCGTCCTCGCCCCTCTGTCCTGGCCCGGCGTCCTCGCCCCTCTGTCCTGGCCCGGCGTCCTCGCCCCTCTGCCCTGGCCCGGCGTCCTCGCCCCTCTGTCCTGGCCCGGCGTCCTCGCCCCTCTGCCCTGGCCCGGCGTCCTCGCCCCTCTGCCCTGGCCCGGCGTCCTCGCCCCTCTGCCCTGGCCCGGCGTCCTCGCCCCTCTGCCCTGGCCCGGCGTCCTCGCCCCTCTGCCCTGGCCCGGCGTCCTCGCCCCTCTGCCCTGGCCCGGCGTCCTCGCCCCTCTGCCCTGGCCCGGCGTCCTCGCCCCTCTGCCCTGGCCCGGCGTCCTCGCCCCTCTGCCCTGGCCCGGCGTCCTCGCCCCTCTGCCCTGGCCCGGCGTCCTCGCCCCTCTGCCCTGGCCCGGCGTCCTCACTCCTCTGTCCTCGCAGGCTTGTATGACGGAGGTGATGGTGCTGCACAGTTACGGGATGCTGCTGCCCTGCGCCGTTGACCAGTTCAGCGGCACAGAATACGTCTGCTGCCCTCAGGTGAAGAGGCTGGAGGAGCCGCTGTCTAAGGTGGAGGACGAGGAGGAGGAGGAGGAAGATGAGGATGACTACGACTCCTACAAGAGGTCGGTATCTCGCCCCTCGTGGCTCGCGTCGCGGTTGTGTCTGTTGTGTACTGACGGCCGCTCTGCTCTCCAGCGAGTTCCCGACAGAGGCCGACGTGGAGGACTTCACCACTGCAGTAGAGGAGGAGGAGGAAGAGGAGGAGGTGGAGGACGAAGATGATGTGGTGGAGGACCGCGACTATTACTACGACAACTACAAGGACGAGGACTACAACGACGAGACGACCGCGCAGCCGAGCAACAGCAGGACGCTCTCCGACAGGGAGATCATCAGCGACGTGAAAGGTGAGGCCCAGCATAGTCCTCACACAGCTGAGGGTTTGTCACCATGTATCCCTGTGACGCATCCGCAGCTGTGGAAGCAAAACCAGATACCTGCAAGGAGTGGTGAACGTGTTTGTCTGCCACTGCTGGAGAAGCCGTCACAATGTGTCAGGCCTGTCTGAGAGGATTTGTGGGGGCTCCAGGTCTTGGGGGCTTTCAGTCTCTGGCTGTAAACCACTGACTGACAGCAAGCAAAGGTATGAATAATGGTGAGACATTGAGTTGCTGTGCTGCAGATATTGGGGGTCCCTGGGGGCTGCACCGTCACCTTATAACTGCTGCTTTTTCTTCCAGATCTGGCCGATGTCATCCGTAATAAAGTAATCATAGTTTGGGGGGTACAGTGGTTGGGGAGGCAGGGATCGGTGGAGGTGCGGTGGTCGGGGGGGCAGTGGTTGGTGGGCTGCAGTGGTCGGGGGTGCGATGTCCTTGGGGCACCACTTTCTGGCCATTGGTCGGGGTTTCTGGGATGTGGCCGCTCCCCGTTCATGCAGCGGTGGTCGAGGAGGAGCGGACATGGCGGTCTCCTCTCACTGTCGCCCGTCTTCTCGCAGCTGTCTGCTCCCAGGACGCCGTCACCGGTCCCTGCCGCGGCATGTTTCCTCGCTGGTACTTCGACATCCGCCAGAGAAAGTGCGTCCGGTTTATATTTGGCGGCTGTTACGGCAACAGGAACAATTTTCAGTCTGAGGACTATTGTATGGCCGTCTGTGAAGTGACCAGTAAGTGGGGTCGCACCGCTCCCTCCGGCCCACCAGGACGATTGTGGTGACGCCGCCTCCTGTCTGTCACTTTCTTATCGATATAATCACTAATCCCTGCACCAATCGCATGTAACACCGAGCTTCACCCCGGGCTTAAAGGGTTAATGTGTGGTGTCTGCTGAGCTCTGCATGAGGGGAGGAGTGCACAGCGTGCGGGACACGGCCCCCCGGCATCAGTGCCGCCCACCAGACCGAAGCGCATCACACAGACTCTCCGTAATCACTGGCCACTAAATCAGCAGAATAGTGAGTGCAGCTCTGGAGTATAATACAGGAGGTAACTCAAGATCAGTACTGTAATGTATGTACACAGTGACTGCACCAGCAGAATAGTGAGTGCAGCTCTGGAGTATAATACAGGATGTAACTCAGGATCAGTAATGTAATGTATGTACACAGTGACTGCACCAGCAGAATAGTGAGTGCAGCTCTGGAGTATAATGCAGGAGGTAACTCAGGATCAGTAATGTAATGTATGTACACAGTGACTGCACCAGCAGAATAGTGAGTGCAGCTCTGGAGTATAATACAGGATGTAACTCAGGATCAGTAATGTAATGTATGTACACAGTGACTGCACCAGCAGAATAGTGAGTGCAGCTCTGGAGTATAATACAGGATGTAACTCAGGATCTGTAATGTAATGTATGTACACAGTGACTGCACCAGCAGAATAGTGAGTGCAGCTCTGGAGTATAATACAGGAGGTAACTCAGGATCAGTAATGTAATGTATGTGCACAGTGACTGCACCAGCAGAATAGTGAGTGCAGCTCTGGAGTATAATGCAGGAGGTAACTCAGGATCAGTAATGTAATGTATGTACACAGTGACTGCACCAGCAGAATAGTGAGTGCAGCTCTGGAGTATAATACAGGATGTAACTCAGGATCAGTAATGTAATGTATGTACACAGTGACTACACCAGCAGAATAGTGAGTGCAGCTCTGGAGTATAATACAGGATGTAACTCAGGATCAGTAATGTAATGTATGTACACAGTGACTACACCAGCAGAATAGTGAGTGCAGCTCTGGAGTATAATACAGGATGTAACTCAGGATCAGTAATGTAATGTATGTACACAGTGACTACACCAGCAGAATAGTGAGTGCAGCTCTGGAGTATAATACAGGATGTAACTCAGGATCAGTAATGTAATGTATGTACACAGTGACTGCACCAGCAGAATAGTGAGTGCAGCTCTGGAGTATAATACAGGAGGTAACTCAGGTTCAGTAATGTATTGTATGTATACAGTGACTGCACCAGCAGAATAGTGAGTGCAGCTCTGGAGTATAATACAGGAGGTAACTCAGGATCAGTAATGTAATGTATGTACACAGTGACTACACCAGCAGAATAGTGAGTGCAGCTCTGGAGTATAATACAGGATGTAACTCAAGATCAGTACTGTAATGTATGTACACAGTGACTGCACCAGCAGAATAGTGAGTGCAGCTCTGGAGAATAATACAGGATGTAACTCAGGATCAATATTGTAATGTATGTACACAGTGA
This sequence comes from Phyllobates terribilis, assembly GCF_046119375.1. Classification (NCBI taxonomy): domain Eukaryota; kingdom Metazoa; phylum Chordata; class Amphibia; order Anura; family Dendrobatidae; genus Phyllobates; species Phyllobates terribilis. Next base: position 318,032,160 of record NW_027362772.1, read on the forward strand.
CTGCACCAGCAGAATAGTGAGTGCAGCTCTGGAGTATAATACAGGATGTAACTCAGGATCAGTAATGTAATGTATGTACACAGTGACTGCACCAGCAGAATAGTGAGTGCAGCTCTGGGGTATAATACAGGAGGTAACTCAGGATCAGTAATGTAATGTATGTACACAGTGACTCCACCAGCTGAATAGTGAGTGCAGCTCTGGAGTATAATACATGATATAACTCAGGATCAGTGTTGTAATGTATGTACATAGAGACTGCACCAGCAGAATAGTGAGTGCAGCTCTGGAGTATAATACAGGATGTAACTCAGGATCAGTAATGTAATGTATGTACACAGTGACTGCACCAGCAGAATAGTGAGCGCAGCTCTGGGGTATAATACAGGATGTAACTCAGGGTCAGTAATGTAATGTATGTACACAGTGACTGCACCAGCAGAATAGTGAGCGCAGCTCTGGGGTATAATACAGGATGTAACTCAGGATCAGTAATGTAATGTATGTACACAGTGACTGCACCAGCAGAATAGTGAGTGCAGCTCTGGAGTATAATACAGGATGTAACTCAGGATCAGTAATGTAATGTATGTACACAGTGACTGCACCAGCAGAATAGTGAGTGCAGCTCTGGAGTATAATACAGGATGTAACTCAGGATCAGTAATGTAATGTATGTACACAGTGACTGCACCAGCAGAATAGTGAGTGCAGCTCTGGAGTATAATACAGGATGTAACTCAGGATCAGTAATGTAATGTATGTACACAGTGACTGCACCAGCAGAATAGTGAGCGCAGCTCTGGGGTATAATACAGGATGTAACTCAGGGTCAGTAATGTAATGTATGTACACAGTGACTACACCAGCAGAATAGTGAGTGCAGCTCTGGGGTATAATACAGGGTGTAACTCAGGATTAGTAATGTAATGTATGTACACAGTGACTGCACCAGCAGAATAGTGAGTGCAGCTCTGCAGTATAATACAGGATGTGTCTGTTGCCCTGTCCCCGGTGGTCCCCTCTGGTGCTGCACTCTGACATTCCTCCTCTGGAGCGCTCGGAAGCTTCTCTACCTGATTTTTTTATGCTTCTGATGTTTTTCTTCCTTTTGAAGTGACCGGTGTCATTACATGTGGCATCTGATCTACAGGCAATGTGCGCAGAATACCTGTGTCCGGACTTTAGAGTCCAGGGGGCGGTCCTGTCAGTATTTGACAGCTTTTCTTGTATATTATAGCTGTCAATCATGGATTAGGACCGCCCACTGGACTCCTAAGCCCATAATAGAAGGGTCTGTGAGGTAATACTTAGTATATTGTCTGTCCTCTGCTCCATCCGCCTGCGGATTCCACCATGCACATACTGACTCGTCCCACTTACAGGACTACTACTCCCAATGTGTGCCGATAATCCCAGTAACCTCCATCCATGACTGCGGCACTGACCGGTCTGTGACGTGGGGTGCACAGTGCACGGGGCCTGGGATAAGCGGCGCCCTCACCCACTGGCAGCCGTGTTTTTGTGATGTCATGACCATTAAACAAAGTACTATAACCCAGCCACCAATCAGGATGCAGTACATGTGCCCCTCCCCTCACTTAGAGGGATGCTCCTAATTTTTAGACGTTCTGAGATGACCGAGTCCGATGTTATCTCCCAGTGTTAGTGGAGGCTGACGGCTCGGTCTGCACCAGACACTCGCAAACACGTCCACATCCGGCCACCCCGAGCTGGGGATTCCCACAGTAAACCTCCCCAGTCTCACATCAGTCCTATCCAGAGCTGCAATCCGAATTCTACTGGTTTGTTTTTCTTGGGAGCAGAAAAAGCTGGAAATATGTTTTAATGCTGGACAATCGCACCTGTGCTTCCGGCTCTCAGGAGTGATGGAAAACAGCAGAACAGTGACCGCAGCTCTGGAGGTGACTCTAGAATAAGACATGATGTAACAGCAGAATAGTGACCGCTGCTCTGGAGGTGACTCTAGAATATGACATGATGTAACAGCAGAATAGTGACCACAGCTCTAGAGGTGACTCTAGAATAAGACATGATGTAACAGCAGAATAGTGACCGCAGCACTAGAGGTGACTCTAGAATAAGACATGATGTAACAGCAGAATAGTGACCGCAGCACTAGAGGTGACTCTAGAATAAGACATGATGTAACAGCAGAATAGTGACCGCAGCACTAGAGGTGACTCTAGAATAAGACATGATGTAACAGCAGAATTGTGACCGCAGCTCTGGAGGTGACTCTAGAATAAGACATGATGTAACAGCAGAATAGTGACCGCAGCTCTGGAGGTGACTCTAGAATAAGACATAATGTAACAGCAGAATAGTGACTGCAGCTCTGGAGGTGACTCTAGAATAAGACATGATGTAACAGCAGAACAGTGACCGCAGCTCTGGAGGTGACTCTAGAATAAGACATGATGTAACAGCAGAATAGTGACCGCAGCTCTAGAGGTGACAGGAGGATAAGACATGATGTAACAGCAGAATAGTGAGTGCAGCTCTGGAGGATAAGACGTGATGTAACAGCAGAATAGTGACCGCAGCTCTAGAGGTGACTGGAGGATAAGACATGATGTAACAGCAGAATAGTGAGTGCAGCTCTGAAGGATAAGACGTGATGTAACAGCAGAATAGTGACTGCAGCTCTGGAGGTGACTGGAGGATAAGACGTGATGTAACAGCAGAATAGTGACTGCAGCTCTGGAGGTGACTGGAGGATAAGACATGATGTAACAGCAGAATAGTGACTGCAGCTCTAGAGGTGACTGGAGTGTAGGTCGTGATGTATCTCTTGGTCAGCACATACAGTGCGTTTCGTCGTACGCCTTGGGCAGGGGATCTCGCTGCTCTGTCGCTGTGCTGAGTACTAATCTGCTTCTTTGCTGCTTTCATGGTCTTCTTTTCCGGTCTCGGTTTTTTGTTTGATCCAGACTCTTATTAATGTTGGGTCTGGACTCTCTCCCTGTTTTCAGTCCCCGCCACCCCGGCCCCAGTGGACGATGTGGACATTTACCTGGAGACCCCAGCAGATGACAATGAACACGCACGCTTCCAGAAAGCGAAGGAACAGCTGGAAGTGCGACATCGTAACCGTATGGATCGGGTGAGTGCACAGCTGCTCCTGTGAGGTCCTTGCATGCTTTGGCTCTGGAGCTGACACTTCACAGCTGCTCCTGTTAGGTCCTCGCATGCTTTGGCTCTGGAGCTGACACTTCACAGCTGCTCCTGTGAGGTCCTCGCATGCTGCGGCTCTGGAGCTGACACTTCACAGCTGCTCCTGTGAGGTCCTTGCATGCTTTGGCTCTGGAGCTGACACTTCACAGCTGCTCCTGTGAGGTTCTTGCACGCCGCTGGTTCTGGAGCTGACACTTCACTGCTGCTCCTGTGAGGTTCTTGCACGCCGCTGGCTCTGGAGCTGACACTTCACAGCTGCTCCTGTGAGGTTCTTGCACGCCGCCGGTTCTGGAGCTGACTCTTCACAGCTGCTCCTGTGAGGTCCTCGCATGCTTTGTCTCTGGAGCTGACACTTCACAGCTGCTCCTGTGAGGTTCTTGCATGCTTTGGCTCTGGAGCTGACACTTCACAGCTGCTCCTGTGAGGTTCTTGCACGCCGCTGGTTCTGGAGCTGACACTTCACTGCTGCTCCTGTGAGGTTCTTGCACGCCGCTGGCTCTGGAGCTGACACTTCACAGCTGCTCCTGTGAGGTTCTTGCACGCCGCCGGTTCTGGAGCTGACTCTTCACAGCTGCTCCTGTGAGGTCCTCGCATGCTTTGTCTCTGGAGCTGACACTTCACAGCTGCTCCTGTGAGGTTCTTGCACGCCGCCGGTTCTGGAGCTGACTCTTCACAGCTCTGTACTTGTGTCATTCAGGCGAAGAGTGAATGGGAGGACGCTGAGCACCAGGCGAAGAACCTGCCCAAGGCTGAGAAACAGACGCTAATGCAGGTAATGTACTATGTGATCCCCACACCTGGAGGAGACTATTGTCCAGAGGGCAAGTTCATAAAAGCTTAAAGGGGTTTTCCCATGAACAAACGTGACTTTAAGGGTATGTGCACACGATCCAGACAGGCAGCGCTTTGGACGCAGGATACTTTATGCTGCGTCCAAAGCGCTGTGTTATATGCACGCAGGTGAATCTGAAAGTGTTGATTGAACCATGCGGATTCACCACATCCTATACATTGCACCGATCTAATTTCTCTTGTGGAGACTAGCGACTCCGCAAGAGACATTGACATGCTGCGGTCTGGAAAGACGCGCCTCATGTCCTTGTCCGCGAGTGATCCGCAGGTGCACGGAGACACATAGTGGTTATCGGATTTATAGAAATCCCATCCACTATGCTGTAACGTCTGGCCGCTGCGGGTGTGACGCTGCATAGCACAGCTTCAAACCTGCCGCGGCTCCTGACCGTCTGCACATACCCTAAAGTTGGTTTTAATCAATAGATCTTGGAATAATAATAACGTCCATAATTGGATGTGTTTAAATAAAATGTTCCTGTGCTGAGATAATCTTATAGATGAGCCCCTGTGTAATGTCTGACCGTGCACAGAACATGGTCTGATCATACCACAGCTCCTGGGCAGGGGAGGACGCAAAAGAGTATACAGACATTACAGCAGGGGATCACATGAGAGTATACAGACATTACAGCCCGGGATCACATGAGAGTATACAGACATTACAGCAGGGGATCACATGAGAGTATACAGACATTACAGCACGGGATCACATGAGAGTATACAGACATTACAGCCCGGGATCACATGAGAGTATACAGACATTACAGCACGGGATCACATGAGAGTATACAGACATTACAGCAGGGGATCACATGAGAGTATACAGACATTACAGCCCGGGATCACATGAGAGTATACAGACATTACAGCACGGGATCACATGAGAGTATACAGACATTACAGCAGGGGATCACATGAGAGTATACAGACATTACAGCACGGGATCACATGAGAGTATACAGACATTACAGCCCGGGATCACATGAGAGTATACAGACATTACAGCACGGGATCACATGAGAGTATACAGACATTACAGCAGGGGATCACATGAGAGTATACAGACATTACAGCAGGGGATCACATGAGAGTATACAGACATTACAGCAGGGGATCACATGAGAGTATACAGACATTACAGCACGGGATCACATGAGAGTGTACAGACATTACAGCACGGGATCACATGAGAGTATACAGACATTACAGCAGGGGATCACATGAGAGTATACAGACATTACAGCACGGGATCACATGAGAGTATACAGACATTACAGCACGGGATCACATGAGAGTATACAGACATTACAGCAGGGGATCACATGAGAGTATACAGACATTACAGCAGGGGATCACATGAGAGTATACACATTACAGCAGGGGATCACATGAGAGTATACAGATATTACAGCACGGGATCACATGAGAGTATACAGACATTACAGCGCGGGATCACATGAGAGTATTCAGACAGGACAGCACAGGATCACATGAGAGTATACAGACATTACAGCACGGGATCACATGAGAGTATACAGACATTACTGCACGGGATCACATGAGAGTATACAGACATTACAGCACGGGATCACATGAGAGTATACAGACATTACAGCACGGGATCACATGAGCGTATACAGACATTACAGCACGGGATCACATGAGAGTATACAGACATTACAGTATGGGATCGCATGAGAGTATACAGACAGGACAGCACGGGATCACATGAGAGTATACAGACATTACAGCCCGGGATCACATGAGAGTATACAGACATTACAGCACGGGATCACATGAGAGTATACAGACATTACAGTATGGGATCGCATGAGAGTATACAGACAGGACAGCACGGGATCACATGAGAGTATACAGACATTACAGCCCGGGATCACATGAGAGTATACAGTCATGGCCAAAAGTATTGAGAATGAGACAAATAGTAATTTTTCCAAAGTTTACTGTTTCATTTTTTGTAATGGCAATTTGCAGATACTCCTGAATGTCAAAGAGTGATCATCTTAACAGCAATTACTGTACTTGCAAAGTCAATATTTGCCCAGAAAATGAACTTTAACCCCCAAATCACATTTCAACATCATTGCAGTCCTGCCTTTAAAGGAGCAGCTAACATCGTTTTAGTGATTGATCCATTAACACAGGTGTGGGTGTTGATGAGGACAGGGCTGGCGATCAATCAGTCATGATTAAGTAAGAATGACATCACTGGACACTTTAAAAGGAGGCTGGTTCTTGGTATCATTGTTTCTCTTCAGTTAACCATGGTTATCTCTAAAGAAACACGTGCAGCCATCATTGCACTGCACAAAAATGGCCTAACAGGGAAGAGTATCGCAGCTACAAAGATTGCACCTCAGTCAACAATCTATCGCATCATCAAGAACTTCAAGGAGAGAGCTTCCATTGTTGTCAAAAAGGCTCCAGGGCGCCCAAGAAAGACCAGCAAGCGTCAGGACCGTATCTTAAAACTGTTTCTGCTGCGGGATCGGACTACCACCAGTGCCGAGCTTGCTCAGGAATGGCAGCAGGCTGGTGTGAGTGCTTCTGCACGCACTGTGAGGCAGAGACTCTTTGAGCAAGGGCTGGTTTCAAGGAGGGCAGCAAAGAAGCCACTTCTCTCCAGAAAAAACATCAGGGACCGACTGATATTCTGCAAAAGGTACAGGGAGTGGACTGCTGAGGACTGGGGCAAAGTCATTTTCTCTGATGAATCCCCTTTTCGATTGTTTGGGACATCTGGAAAACAGCTTATTCGGAGAAGAAGAGGTGAGCGCTACCACCAGTCTTGTCTCATGCCAACTGTAAAGCATCCTGAAACCATTCATGTGTGGGGTTGCTTCTCAGCCAAGGGAATCGGCTCACTCACAGTCTTGCCTAAAAACACAGCCATGAATAAAGAATGGTACCAGAATGTCCTCCAAGAGCAACTTCTCCCAACCGTCCAAGAGCAGTTTGGCGCCCAACAATGCCTTTTCCAGCATGATGGAGCACCTTGCCATAAAGCAAAGGTGATAACTAAATGGCTCATGGAACAAAACATAGAGATTTTGGGTCCATGGCCTGGAAACTCCCCAGATCTTAATCCCATTGAGAACTTGTGGTCAATCATCAAGAGACGGGTGGACAAACAAAAACCAACAAATTCTGGCAAAATGCAAGCATTGATTATGCAAGAATGGACTGCTATCAGTCAGGATTTGGTCCAAAAGTTGATTGAGAGCATGCCAGGGAGAATTACAGAGGTCTTGAAGAAGAAGGGGCAACACTGCAAATATTGACTCATTCTAACTGTCAATAGAACCTATTGGTCCTCATAATATGATTGCAATTATATTTCTGTATGTGATATAAACATCAGACAAACACTAATAAAAACCAGAGGCCAGCAGATCATGGGAAAAGATCATTTTGGTGTCATTCTCAATACTTTTGGCCATGACTGTACAGACATTACAGCAGGGGATCACATGAGAGTATACAGACATTACAGCAGGGGATCACATGAGAGTATACAGACATATCACAGCAGGGGAGGACGCAGGAGAGTATACAGACATTACAGCAGGGGATCACATGAGAGTATACAGACATTACAGCACGGGATCACATGAGAGTATACAGACATTACAGCAGGGGATCACATGAGAGTATACAGACATTACAGCACGGGATCACATGAGAGTATACAGACATTACAGCAGGGGATCACATGAGAGTATACAGACATTACAGCACGGGATCACATGAGAGTATACAGACATTACAGCAGGGGATCACATGAGAGTATACAGACATTACAGCACGGGATCACATGAGAGTATACAGAGCTGTGGTATGATCAGACCATGTTCTGTGCTCGGTCAGACATTACACAGGGGCTCATCTATAAGATTATCTCAGCACAGGGACATTTTATTTAAACACATCCAATTGTAGAAGTTATTATTATGCCAAGATCTATTGATTAAAATCAACTTTAAAGTTAACTTTGTTCTTGAGAAAAGCCCTTTAATTCCTCTAATGTCATGAAGAGTGTGGGTCACTGCTCCCTTTTGGCTCGTGGCTCCGGCGGCTGGTGCTGCTCACTGCTCCCTTTTGGCTCGTGGCTCCGGCGGCTGGTGCTGCTCACTGCTCCCTTTTGGCTCGTAGCTCCGGCGGCTGGTGCTGCCCACTTGGTCTTGGCCTCGGTGTCTCGCGTGTCATCGTCCGCCCCTTGTCTTACAGCATTATCAGGCCACGGTGAAGGCTCTGGAGAAGGAGGCCGCTCACGAGAAGCAGCAGCTGGTGGAGACTCACCTGGAGCGAGTGGAGGCCATGCTGAACGACAAACGGCGCGTGGCTCTGGAGAACTACTTGTCCGCCCTGCAGGCCGACACCCCGCGTGTAAGTGCCGCTTGTGTCTCTGAGCTGCCCATCCCCCACTGTGATGTAGCCGGCCCCGAGCAGTGTTTCTTTACAGGGCCGGCCGCCATCTTTGTGCCGTGGACGGCGTTGGCTCTGGGTTTACCGTCTCGTTGTCTTCCAGCCTCATCGCATTCTTCAGGCCTTGAAGCGATACGTGCGGGCGGAGAACAAGGACCGGCTGCACACCATCCGCCACTACCAGCACGTGCTGACCGTGGACCCCGAGAAAGCCGCGCAGATGAAGTCGCAGGTGAGTGCACCCGCGGCTCCTGGAGCGGCCGGCAGCAGGGCGGGGGCAGTGTTTATAGAGCTTTTATCTCATGGTGTGTCTTAGTCGGTGACTGGAAGGACGTGTCTGGTCACCCGGTAATTGCTGCTCGTCCTGTACGCGCCTGCAGACTGTCGCACCGGTTGCTGCCGCAGTTTCCTCCTCAGGCCGGGGCTCATTTGCTGTATGGTCGATGTTATGAAGCCTCTGCCCCTTCGTCCAGATTTGCTGAGCTGTGATTGGACGGCTGTACTGTCTCCCCGGGGCCCTTCCTCACTCGCGCCGCTACCATTCAAGGTCACCTTACAGGAGGGGGGTCTGCTGCTTTGTCCCCCTGCTCTTATTCCACAGCCGCACCTTCCCCGCTCCCCCAGAATACAGATAAGGTGTCGGCTTCTCTGCTGCGAGGATCTTTCCATCTATGACGGTACAGGAGGAGGAGGGTGGGCCGTAGGGTGAGTGGCCATGTTGGCTTTGTGCTCCAGCTTCATAGATCAGCAGCACCCCCTGGTGGTCCATGTTTGAGAAGCAGCTAATGCTGAAGATATTTTCCCTGTTCATAGGAAATTATGCTTTAACAGGGGGTCTCCACTTCTCACCCCCTGAACCAGTAATACAGCCTCCTGGGTGCTGGGGCAGGGGCCCAATGTGGCCAAATATTAGTTACACCGCCCCCTCCCCAGAGCCCAACAAAGCTGCAGGATGGGACTCACTGTGTGCACCCTGCAGACCCGGTGACCGACGGCTGCCATCTTCATCCTCCGGCTGACCCCCACCTGTTTGTCGTCCTCACGCTGACTCCCCCTTTGGTCTTCCTCACGATGCTGACCCCCCCCCCCCCCTCCCCCGTTTGTCTTCCGCATGCTGCCCCCCCTTGTTCGTCGTCCTCATGCTCACCCCCCCGTCGTTCGTCTTCCCCATGCTGCCCCCCCCCCGTTCGTCGTCCTCATGCTGACCCCCCCCTCGTCATTCGTCGTCCTCATGCTGACCCCCCCCTACGCCTTGTTCGTCGTCCTCATGCTGCCCCCCTCCCCTTGTTCGTCGTCCTTATGCTGACCCCCCCACCCCTTGTTCGTCGTCCTTACGCTGACCCCCCCACCCCTTGTTCGTCGTCCTTATGCTGACCCCCCCACTCCTTGTTCGTCGTCCTCATGCTGCCCCCCTCCCCTTGTTCATCGTCCTCATGCTGCCCCCCTCCCCTTGTTCGTCGTCCTTATGCTGCCCCCCTCCCCTTGTTCGTCGTCCTTATGCTGCCCCCCTCCCCTTGTTCGTCGTCCTTATGCTGACCCCCCCCCACTCCTTGTTCGTCGTCCTCATGCTGCCCCCCTCCCCTTGTTCGTCGTCCTCATGCTGCCCCCCTCCCCTTGTTCGTCGTCCTCATGCTGCCCCCCTCCCCTTGTTCGTCGTCCTTATGCTGCCCCCCTCCCCTTGTTCGTCGTCCTTATGCTGACCCCCCCCACTCCTTGTTCGTCGTCCTCATGCTGCCCCCCTCCCCTTGTTCGTCGTCCTCATGCTGCCCCCCTCCCCTTGTTCGTCGTCCTCATGCTGCCCCCCTCCCCTTGTTCGTCGTCCTCATGCTGCCCCCCTCCCCTTGTTCGTCGTCCTCATGCTGCCCCCCTCCCCTTGTTCGTCGTCCTCATGCTGCCCCCCTCCCCTTGTTCGTCGTCCTCATGCTGCCCCCTTCCCCTTGTTCGTCGTCCTTATGCTGACCCCCCCCACCTCTTGTTCGTCGTCCTCATGCTGCCCCCCTCCCCTTGTTCGTCGTCCTCATGCTGCCCCCCTCCCCTTGTTCGTCGTCCTTATGCTGACCCCCCCCTCCCTCCGTTCGACGTCCCCATGCTAGCACACCTCCCCTGTTCATCGTGCTCCGGCTGCCCCCCCCCCCATCCTGACCATGTCTGTTCTCTCCCTGCAGGTGATGACCCATCTCCGTGTGATCGAGGAGCGCATGAACCAGAGCCTGTCCCTCCTCTACAAGGTGCCGTACGTGGCCGATCAGATTCAGGATGAGATCGGTAAGTCCGCACTGACAGCTCCCGGGGGCGTCCGGCACGGTCGGGGGTCTCACGCCTGTTCTCTTCCTCCCGTACAGATGAGTTATTCCAGGAGCAGCGCTGGGACATGGACCAGTTCACCTCCTCCTTCTCCGAGTCCCAGGGAGACGTACGGGTCAGCTCCGAGGAGAGTGATGAGACCCCAATGAGAGAGGGCAAACCCTTCCGACCGCTGCAGGTGAAGACCTTCCCGGCAATCTCTGACTCTGAAGGTAATTCCCCCGCTCGCTGTGCTCAGACGCTGCCCCCTAGTGTCCGGTCCCTGTTCCCACAGTGGCTGCAGCTATCAGGCAGGGACGCCCCACAGGTCGCTGTCGTGGAAGGTCCATGTCCTCTGCAGGACACCGGTGACCGGACCTTGTGATCCCCTTCTACAAGATGTACGATCCCGGGACCCCCGCTACCACTATCAGCCCATGGACGGCATGTTTCACCATGCTGCTTTTAAAGGGTTATTTAACATCATTGACTTTCTGAATGGTGAGGGTCCGATGGCTGCACTGACCCCAGGCACGGGAAAAAATGCTCGGCTCTTACCGCAGTCTGGAAATGCTAATAGTGTTGGGAATAAGTGCACTTCTATAGGGCAACGGCACAGGACCCCGAGAGAGAGAACGTCAGAGTATACACTGGAGCTGGTCCTGAACAACACCTTGTTCACTCCAGAGCTGCAATCACCATTCTGTTGCCTATAAAGAATTGGGCTGAGTGCACACTATGCGGTTTTAATGCGTTTAAGTCGCCGCTGAAATGCATTAAAACCACTTGGTTAACTTTTCCCTACCGCCCACTGTACATAAACGTCGGCGCTGCCTGGGCTCTGTGCAGTGCCGACGTTTAAAAACGGTGGGTGGTCCTGCTAGCGCTGCGGTACTGGTTCAGAGCGATAGCTCTGACATGTGGCATCATGGGGACCTGATTGGATCAGGTCCCCATGATGTTAACCTGTTCCTATCTTCTAGATGCCGCGATCCATAGCGATCGCGGCATTTAAAAGATAGTGACAGCCGGTGGTCGGCGATCGGGACCCCCCACATACCTGCCAGCGGCGGGGATCCCGGTGCTGTGACCTCTGACATCATCGAGACCCGATTGGCTCAGGTCTCGATGATGTCAGCGTCACACCAGCCAATCAGAGAGATCACCAGGGAAGTTTGTTTTAGCAACAAACTTTCCCGGGCGATCTGCCTGATAAATACACTGTTTCTCCTCCGATCTCAGTGAGAGAGCAGAGGAGAAACACTGTGACAAGAGCTGTGTCAGCCTCGCCACTGTGAAAGTAAAAAAAATAAAATAAGAAAGTAAGAGTTAGGGTTAGTCAGTCCTGTCAGATCAGTCAGTCCTGTCAGATCAGTCAGTCAGTCCTGTCAGATCAGTCAGTCAGTCCAGTCAGATCAGTCAGTCAGTCAGTCCTGTCAGATCAGTCCAGTCAGTCCAGTCAGATCTGTCAGATCAGTCAGTCAGTCCTGTCAGATCAGTCAGTCAGTCCTGTCAGATCAGTCAGTCAGTCCTGTCAGATCAGTCAGTCCTGTCAGATCAGTCAGTCCAGTCAGATCAGTCAGTCAGTCCACTCAATCCAGTCAGATCAGTCAGTCCAGTCAGATCAGTCAGTCAGTCAGTCCAGTCAGATCTGTCAGTCAGTCCAGTCAGATCTGTCAGTCAGTCCAGTCAGATCTGTCAGTCAGTCCAGTCAGATCTGTCAGTCAGTCCAGTCAGATCTGTCAGTCAGTCCAGTCAGATCTGTCAGTCAGTCCAGTCAGATCTGTCAGTCAGTCCAGTCAGATCTGTCAGTCAGTCCAGTCAGATCAGTCAGTCAGTCCAGTCAGTCAGATCAGTCAGTCAGTCCAGTCAGTCCTGTCAGATCAGTCAGTCAGTCCTGTCAGATCAGTCAGTCAGTCCTGTCAGGTCAGTCAGTCAGTCCTGTCAGGTCAGTCAGTCAGTCCTGTCAGATCAGTCAGTCAGTCCTGTCAGATCAGTCAGTCCTGTCAGATCAGTCAGTCCTGTCAGATCAGTCAGTCCTGTCAGTCAGTCCTGTCAGTCAGTCCTGTCAGTCAGTCCGTCCAGTCAGTCCTGTCAGTCAGTCCGTCCAGTCAGTCCGTCCAGTCAGTCAGTCCAGTCAGATCTGTCAGTCAGTCCTGTCAGTCCTGTCAGATCAGTCCTGTCAGATCAGTCAGTCAGTCCTGTCAGATCAGTCAGTCAGTCCTGTCAGATCAGTCAGTCAGTCCTGTCAGATCAGTCAGTCCTGTCAGATCAGTCAGTCCTGTCAGATCAGTCAGTCCTGTCAGTCAGTCCTGTCAGTCAGTCCTGTCAGTCAGTCCGTCCAGTCAGTCCTGTCAGTCAGTCCGTCCAGTCAGTCCGTCCAGTCAGTCAGTCCAGTCAGATCTGTCAGTCAGTCCTGTCAGTCCTGTCAGATCAGTCCTGTCAGATCAGTCAGTCAGTCCTGTCAGATCAGTCAGTCAGTCCTGTCAGATCAGTCAGTCAGTCCTGTCAGATCAGTCAGTCCTGTCAGATCAGTCAGTCCTGTCAGATCAGTCAGTCCTGTCAAATCAGTCAGTCAGTCCAGTCAGATCAGTCAGTCAGTCCAGTCAGATCAGTCAGTCAGTCCAGTCAGATCAGTCAGTCAGTCCAGTCAGATCAGTCAGTCAGTCCAGTCAGATCAGTCAGTCAGTCCAGTCAGATCAGTCAGTCAGTCCAGTCAGATCAGTCAGTCAGTCCTGTCAGATCAGTCAGTCAGTCCTGTCAGGTCAGTCAGTCAGTCCTGTCAGATCAGTCAGTCAGTCCTGTCAGATCAGTCAGTCAGTCCTGTCAGATCAGTCAGTCAGTCCTGTCAGATCAGTCCTGTCAGATCAGTCAGTCAGTCCTGTCAGATCAGTCAGTCAGTCCTGTCAGATCAGTCAGTCAGTCCTGTCAGATCAGTCAGTCAGTCCTGTCAGATCAGTCTGTCAGATCAGTCGATCAGTCAGTCAGTCCAGTCAGTCAGTCAGTCCAGTCAGTCAGTCCAGTCAGTCAGTTCAGTCAGTCAGTCCAGTCAGTCAGTCCAGTCAGTCAGTCCAGTCAGTCAGTCCAGTCAGTCAGTCAGTCCAGTCAGTCAGTCCTGTCAGTCCAGTCAGTCCTGTCAGTCCAGTCAGTCCTGTCAGATCAGTCAGTCAGTCAGATCAGTCAGTCCTGTCAGATCAGTCAGTCAGTCCTGTCAGATCAGTCAGTCAGTCCTGTCAGATCAGTCAGTCAGTCCTGTCAGATCAGTCAGTCAGTCCTGTCAGATCAGTCCAGTCAGTCAGTCCAGTCAGTCAGTCCAGTCAGTCAGTCCAGTCAGTCCAGTCTGTCAGTCCAGTCAGTCAGTCAGTTCAGTCAGTCAGTCCAGTCAGTCAGTCCAGTCAGTCAGTCCAGTCAGTCAGTCCAGTCAGTCAGTCCAGTCCAGTCAGTCCAGTCAGTCAGTCCAGTCAGTCAGTCCAGTCAGTCAGTCCAGTCAGTCAGTCCAGTCAGTCAGTCCTGTCAGTCCAGTCAGTCCTGTCAGATCAGTCAGTCAGTCAGATCAGTCAGTCCTGTCAGATCAGTCAGTCAGTCCTGTCAGATCAGTCAGTCAGTCCTGTCAGATCAGTCAGTCAGTCCTGTCAGATCAGTCAGTCAGTCCTGTCAGATCAGTCAGTCCTGTCAGATCAGTCAGTCCTGTCAGATCAGTCAGTCAGTCCTGTCAGGTCAGTCAGTCAGTCCTGTCAGGTCAGTCAGTCAGTCCTGTCAGGTCAGTCAGTCAGTCCTGTCAGGTCAGTCCTGTCAGGTCAGTCCTGTCAGGTCAGTCCTGTCAGGTCAGTCCTGTCAGGTCAGTCCAGTCAGGTCAGGTCAGTCCTGTCAGGTCAGTCCAGTCAGGTCAGTCCAGTCAGGTCAGGTCAGTCCAGTCAGGTCAGTCCTGTCAGGTCAGTCCAGTCCTGTTCCGTCCTTTCAGTCCGGTCCGTTTAGTCCCGTCCGGTCAGTCCAGTCAAAAAATCTAAAAATAAAATGTCCGGTCAGACTTATACCGCAGAGGAGGTGTATGCCCTGCTGTGTTCTGACACTGATGACAGTGCAATCTCAGATGGAGATGTGGATTTTGAGGGCTTTAGTAGCGGCGACACTGAGAGCTCAGAAATGAGCAGTGATTCTGGTCCATCCTCAAGCCCAAGGACCAGTACAACAATAGGGGCAAATAGCGCTACTGGAGAAACGTCTCCAAATCAGGGAACACTGCCCAGTACAAGCGATGTCCCTGCTACTAGTGAATTGGCGCACGCCAGTGTACAAGGGGCTTTGCCACATGATCTAGCATTTCCCAGATGGGAGGCTTCGGATTCGGCTGCTCCATTCAGCCCTGATTTCAACGCCATTCCTGGTATAAATGTGGAGGTGGAAGATTTTGGACCAATTCATTTTTTTAATTTGTTTTTTACAGACAGCTTGCTAGAGCATATTGTCGTGCAAACAAATTTATATGCATCCCAACTCATAAGCCAGAATCCCCGATCTTACTATGCTAGGGCAAATTTATGGACACCAACTAATGTCCCGGAAATAAAAAAATTTTTAGGACTTACATTTGCCATGGGGCTTGTTAAAAAACCGAGCATTCGATCCTACTGGTCCAACCACCCTGTTCAAGCCACCCCTATGCTTTCCGCATATATGAGGGGAAAGATAGCCAACTAAACCCACCAGCATACCCCTATTTAAAAGTCTGGTTGAACACAGCATTGGGGCTTGTGGGACCATCCGTAAAAACCGTCAGGGGTTTCCACAACCATTGGTCAACCAAAAGTTCCAAAAGGGGCAGTCAGGGGCTGTACGCAATGGAGAGCTGCTTGCCCTGAAATATAGGGATAAGAGGGATATTTTTGTCCTCAGCTCGATCCACACAGATGCCACAAGGGCCATTGTAGAACTAGGATCCACCACTCCGAAGCAAAAACCTGTGTCAGTCATTGACTACAACAAACACATGGGGGGTGTGGACCTTGCAGACCAGGTTCTACAGCCATACCAGGTATCAAGAAAGTCCTATACCTGGTATAAAAAGTTGGTTATTTATTTGTTTCAGGTGGCCACATACAATTCTTTTGTGTTGTACAAAAAAGCAGGAAATTCAGATCCTTTTCTTGATTATCAAGAAAAGGTAATTGAAAATCGTGTCTTTCAAAGTGTTAGCCCCGCTCATCCATTAGAATCTGAGGATGTGAAAAGACTCACTGAGCGACATTTTATTGCACTTATTCCAGCAACGGAAACAAGAAGGAACCCCCAGAAAAGATGTCGTGTATGTACTAAGAGAGGAATGAGGCGTGATACCCGCTACTATTGCCCACAATGCCCATCATTGCCAGCCTTATGCGTCACTGACTGCTTTAAAATCTTCCACACAGAACCACGTTTTTAAACTGTAATAATGTATCTCATTATGTCATTCAAACATTTGGTTCATTTAGTGAATGACACATTCGAGTAGAGCTCACTTACTTTCCAGGGGGGGTTCTCCAGAATCTAAACCTTCCATTGCGTGCTTGTTTCTGGAAATCATCCATCGAGTTAAAATGGTCACTAAACCCATAGATGAATTCCCAGAGGGGTGTCATTTCCAAAATGGGGTCACTTCAGGGGGGATTCTTTAGCTCTGGTACTCTGAAAAGTGCCAGAACAGCATAATCCCCCCTGAAGTGACCCCATTATGGAAATGACACCTCTGTGGGAATTCATCTATGGGTTTAGTGACCATTTACCTATCTACTTATTTTCCCACCACTAGATTAATTTATACAGAGGAGTAGATTGTAACATGGGGTCCCTTGTTGGGGGTTTCCTCTGTTTAGGCACCTCAGGGGCTCTCCAAATGCAACATGGCGTCCGCTATCCATTCCAGTCAAATTTCCATTCCAAAAGTCAAATGACGCTCCTTACCTTCCGAGCCATGCCGTGCGCCCAAACAGTGGCTTTGCACCACATACGGGGTATCACCGTGCTCAGGAGAAATTGCACAACACATTTTGGGGTCCATTTTTTCTGGCTGCCCCTGTGAAAATTAAAAATTTGAGGCTAAAGTAGCAGTTTTGTGAAAAAAAGTTAAATGTTCATTGTTTTCTTCCACATTCCAAAAATTCCTGTGAAGCACCTGAAGGGTTAATAAAGTTCTTGAATGTGGTTTTGAGCACCTTGATGAGTGCAGTTTTTAGAATGGTGTCACTTTTGGGTATTTTCTGTCATAAAGACCCCTCAAAGTCACTTCAAATGTGATGTGGTCTCTAAAAAAATGTTTTTGTAAATTTTGTTGTAAAAATGAGAAATCGCTGGTCAAACTTTTAACCCTTATTGCTCCCTAATAAAAAAAAAAATTTGGTTCCAAAATTGTGCTGATGTAAAGTAGACATGTGGGAAATGTTAATTATTAACTCTTTTGTGTGACAGATCTCTCTGATTTAAGGGCATAAAAATTCAAATTTTGAAAATTGCTAAATTTTCAATATTTTTGCCAAATTTCCAATTTTTTCACAAATAAACGCAAGTGATATCGAAGAAATGTTACCACTGTCATGAAGTACAATATGTCACGAAAAAACAGTCTCAGAATCAGCGGGATCTGCTGAAGCTCCAGAGTAATTACCTCATAAAGTGACAGTGGTCAGAATTGAAAAAATTGGCCTGGTCAGGAAGGTGAAAACAGGCTCTGGCGCGAAGTGGTTAAAGAGATCTGCCATGTTCCCCAATGATAATCATTGCGGCATCTATACATGCGGATTTGCTGCGTTTCAATGTAAAACAATAGGCACAAAACCGCGCGGCGGCTGGTACCCAGGTCTGGAGAGGAGGCTGCTACTCCACTCATCTGACCGCTGCTCTGGCTGATAACAGCAAGAGCCACATGGATGGGAGCTGCAGCAGCCTGCTCCTTCCAACCCGCATGCCCGCGGCAGTGTTGAAAATAGAATCAAAAAATAAAAAAACCTTCATACTCACCTCTCCAGCGGCCCCCCGGTGTCCTCCTGGGCGATGCTGTCCCGTCGGCTGCTTGTGCCCCGCAGTGTGCTTGCAGGACCTTCGGTGACGTCACCGATCAGCTGATTGTATGTACGCAGTGACTGCACCAGCAGAATAGTGAGTGCAGCTCTGGAGTATAATACAGGATGTAACTCAGGATAAGTAATGTAATGTATGTGCACAGTGACTGCACCAGCAGAATAGTGAGTGAAGCTCTGGGGTATAATACAGGATGTAACTCAGGATCAGTAATGTAATGTATGTACACAGTGACTGCTCCAGCAGAATAGTGAGTGCAGCTCTGGAGTATAATACAGGAGGTAACTCAGGATCAGTAATATAATGTATGTACACAGTGACTGCACCAGCAGAATAGTGAGTGCAGCTCTGGGGTATAATACAGGATGTAACTCAGGATCAGTAATGTAATGTATGTACACTGACTGCACCAGCAGAATAGTGAGTGCAGCTCTGGAGTATAATACAGGAGGTAACTCAGGATCAGTAATGTAATGTATGTACACAGTGACTGCACCAGCAGAATAGTGAGTGCAGCTCTGGAGTATAATACAGGAGGTAACTCAGGATCAGTAATGTAATGTATGTACACAGTGACTGCACCAGCAGAATAGTGAGTGCAGCTCTGGAATATAATACAGGATGTAACTCAGGATCAGTAATGTAATGTATGTACACAGTGACTGCACCAGCAGAATAGTGAGTGCAGCTCTGGAGTATAATACAGGATGTAACTCAGGATCAGTAATGTAATGTATGTACACAGTGACTGCACCAGCAGAATAGTGAGTGCAGCTCTGGAGTATAATACAGGAGGTAACTCAGGATCAGTAATGTAATGTATGTACACAGTGACTGCACCAGCAGAATAGTGAGTGCAGCTCTGGAATATAATACAGGATGTAACTCAGGATCAGTAATGTAATGTATGTACACAGTGACTGCACCAGCAGAATAGTGAGTGCAGCTCTGGAGTATAATACAGGAGGTAACTCAGGATCAGTAATGTAATGTATATACAGCGACTGCACCAGCAGAATAGTGAGTGCAGCTCTGGAGTATAATACAGGAGGTAACTCAGGATCAGTAATGTAATGTATGTACACAGTGACTGCACCAGCAGAATAGTGAGTGCAGCTCTGGAGTATAATACAGGATGTAACTCAGGATCAGTAATGTAATGTATGTACACAGTGACTGCACCAGCAGAATAGTGAGTGCAGCTCTGGAGTATAATACAGGATGTAACTGCGGATCAGTAATGTAATGTATGTACACAGTGACAGCGCCAGCAGAATAGTGAGTGCAGCTCTGGGGTATAATACAGGATGTAACTCAGGATCAGTAATGTAATGTATGTACACAGTGACTGCACCAGCAGAATAGTGAGTGCAGCTCTGGAGTATAATACAGGATGTAACTCAGGATCAGTAATGTAATGTATGTTATCAGTGACTGCACCAGCAGAATAGTGAGTGCAGCTCTGGAGTATAATACAGGATGTAACTCAGGATCAGTAATGTAATGTATGTACACAGTGACTGCACCAGCAGAATAGTGAGTGCAGCTCTGGGGTATAATACAGGATGTAACTCAGGATCAGTAATGTAATGTATGTTATCAGTGACTGCACCAGCAGAATAGTGAGTGCAGCTCTGGAGTATAATACAGGATGTAACTCAGGATCAGTAATGTAATGTATGTACACAGTGACTGCACCAGCAGAATAGTGAGTGCAGCTCTGGAGTATAATACAGGATGTAACTCAGGATCAGTAATGTAATGTATGTACACAGTGACTGCACCAGCAGAATAGTGAGTGCAGCTCTGTAGTATAATACAGGATGTAACTCAGGATCAGTAATGTAATGTATGTACACAGTGACTGCACCAGCAGAATAGTGAGTGCAGCTCTGGAGTATAATACAGGATGTAACTCAGGATCAGTAATGTAATGTATGTACACAGTGACTGCACCAGCAGAATAGTGAGTGCAGCTCTGGGGTATAATACAGGATGTAACTCAGGATCAGTAATGTAATGTATGTTATCAGTGACTGCACCAGCAGAATAGTGAGTGCAGCTCTGGAGTATAATACAGGATGTAACTCAGGATCAGTAATGTAATGTATGTACACAGTGACTGCACCAGCAGAATAGTGAGTGCAGCTCTGGAGTATAATACAGGATGTAACTCAGGATCAGTAATGTAATGTATGTACACAGTGACTGCACCAGCAGAATAGTGAGTGCAGCTCTGTAGTATAATACAGGATGTAACTCAGGATCAGTAATGTAATGTATGTACACAGTGACTGCACCAGCAGAATAGTGAGTGCAGCTCTGGAGTATAATACAGGATGTAACTGCGGATCAGTAATGTAATGTATGTACACAGTGACAGCGCCAGCAGAATAGTGAGTGCAGCTCTGGAGTATAATACAGGATGTAACTCAGGATCAGTAATGTAATGTATGTACACAGTGACTGCACCAGCAGAATAGTGAGTGCAGCTCTGGAGTATAATTCAGGATGTAACCCAGGATCAGTAATGTAATGTATGTACACAGTGACTGCACCAGCAGAATAGTGAGTGCAGCTCCGGGGTATAATACAGGATGTAACTCAGGATCAGTAATGTAATGTATGTACACAGTGACTGCACCAGCAGAATAGTGAGTGCAGCTCTGGAGTATAATACAGGATGTAACTCGGGATCAGTAATGTAATGTATGTACACAGTGACTGCACCAGCAGAATAGTGAGTGCAGCTCTGGAGTATAATACAGGATGTAACTCAGGATCAGTAATGTAATGTATGTACACAGTGACTGCAGCAGCAGAATAGTGAGTGCAGCTCTGGAGTATAATACAGGATGTAACTCAGGATCAGTAATGTAATGTATGTACACAGTGACTGCACCAGCAGAATAGTGAGTGCAGCTCTGGAGTATAATTCAGGATGTAACCCAGGATCAGTAATGTAATGTATGTACACAGTAACTGCACCAGCAGAATAGTGAGTGCAGCTCTGGAGTATAATACAGGATGTAACTCAGGATCAGTAATGTAATGTATGTACACAGTGACTGCACCAGCGGAATAGGGAGTGCAGCTCTGGAGTATAATGCAGGATGTAACTCAGGATCAGTAATGTAATGTATCTACACAGTGACTGCACCAGCAGAATAGTGAGTGCAGCTCCGGGGTATAATACAGGATGTAACTCAGGATCAGTAATGTAATGTATGTACACAGTGACTGCACCAGCAGAATAGTAAGTGCAGCTCTGGAGTATAATACAGGATGTAACTCAGGATCAGTAATGTAATGTATGTACACAGTGACTGCACCAGCAGAATAGTGAGTACAGCTCTGGAGTATAATACAGGATGTAACTCAGGATCAGTAATGTAATGTATGTACACAGTGACTGCACCAGCAGAATAGTGAGTGCAGCTCTGGAGTATAATACAGGATATAACTCAGGATCAGTAATGTAATGTATGTACACAGTGACTGTACCAGCAGAATAGTGAGTGCAGCTCTGGGGTATAATACAGGATGTAACTCAGGATCAGTAATGTAATGTATGTACACAGTGCCTGCACCACCAGAATAGTGAGTGCAGCTCTGGGGTATAATACAGGATGTAACTCAGGATCAGTAATGTAATGTATGTACACAGTGACTGCACCAGCAGAATAGTGAGTGCAGCTCTGGAGCATAATACAGGATGTAACTCCGGATCAGTAATGTAATGTATGTACACAGTGACTGCACCACCAGAATAGTGAGTGCAGCTCTGGAGTATAATACAGGATGTAACTCAGGATCAGTAATGTAATGTATGTACACAGTGACTGCACCAGCAGAATAGTGAGTGCAGGTCTGGAGTATAATACAGGATGTAACTCAGGATCAGTAATGTAATGTATGTACACAGTGACTGCACCAGCAGAATAGTGAGTGCAGCTCTGGAGTATAATACAGGAGGTAACTCAGGATCAGTAATGTAATGTATGTACATAGTGACTGCACCAGCAGAATAGTGAGTGCAGCTCTGGAGTATAATACAGGATGTAACTCAGGATCAGTAATGTAATGTATGTACACAGTGACTGCACCAGCAGAATAGTGAGTGCAGCTCTGGAGTATAATACAGGATGTAACTCAGGATCAGTAATGTAATGTATGTACACAGTGACTGCGCCAGCAGAATAGTGAGTGCAGCTCTGGAGTATAATACAGGATGTAACTCAGGATCAGTAATGTAATGTATGTACACAGTGACTGCACCAGCAGAATAGTGAGTGCAGGTCTGGAGTATAATACAGGATGTAACTCAGGATCAGTAATGTAATGTATGTACACAGTGACTGCACCAGCAGAATAGTGAGTGCAGCTCTGGAGTATAATACAGGAGGTAACTCAGGATCAGTAATGTAATGTATGTACACTGACTGCACCAGCAGAATAGTGAGTGCAGCTCTGGAGTATAATACAGGATGTAACTCAGGATCAGTAATGTAATGTATGTACACAGTGACTGCACCAGCAGAATAGTGAGTGCAGCTCTGGAGTATAATACAGGAGGTAACTCAGGATCAGTAATGTAATGTATGTACACAGTGACTGCACCACCAGAATAGTGAGTGCAGCTCTGGAGTATAGTACAGGAGGTAACTCAGGATCAGTAATGTATATACACAGTGACTGCACCAGCAGAATAGTGAGTGCAGCTCTGGAGTATAATACAGGATGTAACTCAGGATCAGTAATGTAATGTATGTACACAGTGACTGCACCAGCAGAATAGTGAGTGCAGCTCTGGAGTATAATACAGGATGTAACTCAGGATCATTAATGTAATGTATGTACACAGAGACTTCACCAGCAGAATAGTGAGTGCAGCTCTGGAGTATAATACAGGATGTAACTCAGGATCAGTAATGTAATGTATGTACACAGTGACTGCGCCAGCAGAATAGTGAGTGCAGCTTTGGAGTATAATACAGGAGGTAACTCAGGATCAGTAATGTAATGTATATACAGCGACTGCACCAGCAGAATAGTGAGTGCAGCTCTGGAGTATAATACAGGAGGTAACTCAGGATCAGTAATGTAATGTATGTACAGTGACTGCACCAGCAGAATAGTGAGTGCAGCTCTGGAGTATAATACAGGATGTAACTCAGGATCAGTAATGTAATGTATGTACACTGACTGCACCAGCAGAATAGTGAGTGCAGCTCTGGAGTATAATACAGGATGTAACTCAGGATCAGTAATGTAATGTATGTACACAGTGACTGCACCAGCAGAATAGTGAGTGCAGCTCTGGAGTATAATACAGGAGGTAACTCAGGATCAGTAATGTAATGTATGTACACAGTGACTGCACCAGCAGAATAGTGAGTGCAGCTCTGGAGTATAGTACAGGAGGTAACTCAGGATCAGTAATGTAATGTATATACACAGTGACTGCACCAGCAGAATAGTGAGTGCAGCTCTGGAGTATAATACAGGATGTAACTCAGGATCAGTAATGTAATGTATGTACACAGTGACTGCACCAGCAGAATAGTGAGTGCAGCTCTGGAGTATAATACAGGATGTAACTCAGGATCATTAATGTAATGTATGTACACAGAGACTTCACCAGCAGAATAGTGAGTGCAGCTCTGGAGTATAATACAGGATGTAACTCAGGATCAGTAATGTAATGTATGTACACAGTGACTGCGCCAGCAGAATAGTGAGTGCAGCTCTGGAGTATAATACAGGAGGTAACTCAGGATCAGTAATGTAATGTATATACAGCGACTGCACCAGCAGAATAGTGAGTGCAGCTCTGGAGTATAATACAGGAGGTAACTCAGGATCAGTAATGTAATGTATGTACAGTGACTGCACCAGCAGAATAGTGAGTGCAGCTCTGGAGTATAATACAGGATGTAACTCAGGATCAGTAATGTAATGTATGTACAGTGACTGCACCAGCAGAATAGTGAGTGCAGCTTTGGAGTATAATACAGGAGGTAACTCAGGATCAGTAATGTAATGTATATACAGCGACTGCACCAGCAGAATAGTGAGTGCAGCTCTGGAATATAATACAGGAGGTAACTCAGGATCAGTAATGTAATGTATGTACAGTGACTGCACCAGCAGAATAGTGAGTGCAGCTCTGGAGTATAATACAGGATGTAACTCAGGATCAGTAATGTAATGTATGTACACAGTGACTGCACCAGCAGAATAGTGAGTGCAGCTCTGGAGTATAATACAGAATGTAACTGCGGATCAGTAATGTAATGTATGTACACAGTGACAGCGCCAGCAGAATAGTGAGTGCAGCTCTGGAGTATAATACAGGATGTAACTCAGGATCAGTAATGTAATGTATGTACACAGTGACTGCGCCAGCAGAATAGTGAGTGCAGCTCTGGAGTATAATACAGGATGTAACTCAGGATCAGTAATGTATGTACACAGTGACTGCACCAGCAGAATAGTGAGTGCAGCTCTGTAGTATAATACAGGATGTAACTCAGGATCAGTAATGTAATGTATGTACACAGTGACTGCACCAGCAGAATAGTGAGTGCAGCTCTGGAGTATAATACAGGATGTAACTCAGGATCGGTAATGTAATGTATGTACACAGTGACTGCACCAGCAGAATAGTGAGTGCAGCTCTGAAGTATAATACAGGATGTAACTCAGGATCAGTAATGTAATGTATGTACACAGTGACTGCACCAGCAGAATAGTGAGTGCAGCTCTGTAGTATAATACAGGATGTAACTCAGGATCAGTAATGTAATGTATGTACACAGTGACTGCACCAGCAGAATAGTGAGTGCAGCTCTGGAGTATAATACAGGATGTAACTCAGGATCAGTAATGTAATGTATGTACACAGTGACTGCACCAGCAGAATAGTGAGTGCAGCTCTGGAGTATAATACAGGATGTAACTCGGGATCAGTAATGTAATGTATGTACACAGTGACTGCACCAGCAAAATAGTGAGTGCAGCTCTGGAGTATAATACAGGAGGTAACTCAGGATCAGTAATGTAATGTATGTACACAGTGACTGCAGCAGCAGAATAGTGAGTGCAGCTCTGGAGTATAATACAGGATGTAACTCAGGATCAGTAATGTAATGTATGTACACAGTGACTGCACCAGCAGAATAGTGAGTGCAGCTCCGGGGTATAATACAGGATGTAACTCAGGATCAGTAATGTAATGTATGTACACAGTGACTGCACCAGCAGAATAGTGAGTGCAGCTCTGGAGTATAATACAGGATGTAACTCAGGATCAGTAATGTAATGTATGTACACAGTGACTGCAGCAGCAGAATAGTGAGTGCAGCTCTGGAGTATAATACAGGATGTAACTCAGGATCAGTAATGTAATGTATGTACACAGTGACTGCACCAGCAGAATAGGGAGTGCAGCTCTGGAGTGTAATTCAGGATGTAACCCAGGATCAGTAATGTAATGTATGTATACAGTGACTGCACCAGCGGAATAGGGAGTGCAGCTCTGGAGTATAATGCAGGATGTAACTCAGGATCAGTAATGTAATGTATGTACACAGTGACTGCACCAGCAGAATAGTGAGTGCAGCTCCGGGGTATAATACAGGATGTAACTCAGGATCAGTAATGTAATGTATGTACACAGTGACTGCACCAGCAGAATAGTGAGTGCAGCTCTGGAGTATAATACAGGATGTAACTCAGGATCAGTAATGTAATGTATGTACACAGTGACTGCACCAGCAGAATAGTGATTGCAGCTCTGGAGTATAATACAGGATGTAACTCAGGATCAGTAATGTAATGTATGTACACAGTGACTGCACCAGCAGAATAGTGAGTGCAGCTCTGGAGTATAATACAGGATATAACTCAGGATCAGTAATGTAATGTATGTACACAGTGACTGTACCAGCAGAATAGTGAGTGCAGCTCTGGGGTATAATACAGGATGTAACTCAGGATCAGTAATGTAATGTATGTACACAGTGACTGTACCAGCAGAATAGTGAGTGCAGCTCTGGGGTATAATATAGGATGTAACTCAGGATCAGTAATGTAATGTATGTACACAGTGACTGCACCAGCAGAATAGTGAGTGCAGCTCTGGAGCATAATACAGGATGTAACTCAGGATCAGTAATGTAATGTATGTACACAGTGACTGCACCACCAGAATAGTGAGTGCAGCTCTGGGGTATAATACAGGATGTAACTCAGGATCAGTAATGTAATGTATGTACACAGTGACTGCGCCAGCAGAATAGTGAGTGCAGCTCTGGAGTATAATACAGGATGTAACTCAGGATCAGTAATGTAATGTATGTACACAGTGACTGCACCAGCAGAATAGTGAGTGCAGCTCTGGAGTATAATACAGGATGTAACTCAGGATCAGTAATGTAATGTATGTACACAGTGACTGCACCAGCAGAATAGTGAGTGCAGCTCTGGAGTATAATACAGGAGGTAACTCAGGATCAGTAATGTAATGTATGTACACTGACTGCACCAGCAGAATAGTGAGTGCAGCTCTGGAGTATAATACAGGATGTAACTCAGGATCAGTAATGTAATGTATGTACACAGTGACTGCACCAGCAGAATAGTGAGTGCAGCTCTGGAGTATAATACAGGAGGTAACTCAGGATCAGTAATGTAATGTATGTACACAGTGACTGCACCACCAGAATAGTGAGTGCAGCTCTGGAGTATAGTACAGGAGGTAACTCAGGATCAGTAATGTAATGTATATACACAGTGACTGCACCAGCAGAATAGTGATTGCAGCTCTGGAGTATAATACAGGATGTAACCCAGGATCAGTAATGTAATGTATGTACACAGTGACTGCACCAGCAGAATAGTGAGTGCAGCTCTGGAGTATAATACAGGATGTAACTCAGGATCATTAATGTAATGTATGTACTCAGAGACTTCACCAGCAGAATAGTGAGTGCAGCTCTGGAGTGTAATACAGGATGTAACTCAGGATCATTAATGTAATGTATGTACACAGAGACTTCACCAGCAGAATAGTGAGTGCAGCTTTGGAGTATAATACAGGAGGTAACTCAGGATCAGTAATGTAATGTATATACAGCGACTGCACCAGCAGAATAGTGAGTGCAGCTCTGGAGTATAATACAGGATGTAACTCAGGATCAGTAATGTAATGTATGTACAGTGACTGCACCAGCAGAATAGTGAGTGCAGATCTGGAGTATAATACAGGATGTAACTCAGGATCAGTAATGTAATGTATGTACACAGTGACTGCACCAGCAGAATAGTGAGTGCAGCTCTGGAGTATAATACAGGATGTAACTCAGGATCAGTAATGTAATGTATGTACACAGTGACTGCACCAGCAGAATAGTGAGTGCAGCTCTGGAGTATAATACAGGATGTAACTGCGGATCAGTAATGTAATGTATGTACACAGTGACAGCGCCAGCAGAATAGTGAGTGCAGCTCTGGAGTATAATACAGGATGTAACTCAGGATCAGTAATGTAATGTATGTACACAGTGACTGCGCCAGCAGAATAGTGAGTGCAGCTCTGGAGTATAATACAGGATGTAACTCAGGATCAGTAATGTAATGTATATACACAGTGACTGCACCAGCAGAATAGTGAGTGCAGCTCTGTAGTATAATACAGGATGTAACTCAGGATCAGTAATATAATGTATGTACACAGTGACTGCACCAGCAGAATAGTGAGTGCAGCTCTGGAGTATAATACAGGATGTAACTCAGGATCAGTAATGTAATGTATGTACACAGGGACTGCACCAGCAGAATAGTGAGTGCAGCTCTGGAGTATAATACAGGATGTAACTCAGGATCAGTAATGTAATGTATGTACACAGTGACTGCACCAGCAGAATAGTGAGTGCAGCTCTGGAGTATAATACAGGATGTAACTCAGGATCAGTAATGTAATGTATGTACACAGTGACTGCACCAGCAGAATAGTGAGTGCAGCTCCGGGGTATAATACAGGATGTAACTCAGGATCAGTAATGTAATGTATGTACACAGTGACTGCACCAGCAGAATAGTGAGTGCAGCTCTGGAGTATAATACAGGATGTAACTCAGGATCAGTAATGTAATGTATGTACACAGTGACTGCACCAGCAGAATAGTGAGTGCAGCTCTGGAGTATAATACAGGATGTAACTCGGGATCAGTAATGTAATGTATGTACACAGTGACTGCACCAGCAGAATAGTGAGTGCAGCTCTGGAGTATAATACAGGATGTAACTCAGGATCAGTAATGTAATGTATGTACACAGTGACTGCACCAGCAGAATAGTGAGTGCAGCTCTGGAGTATAATACAGGATGTAACTCAGGATCAGTAATGTAATGTATGTACACAGTGACTGCACCAGCAGAATAGTGAGTGCAGCTCTGGAGTATAATACAGGATGTAACTCAGGATCAGTAATGTAATGTATGTACACAGTGACTGTACCAGCAGAATAGTGAGTGCAGCTCTGGAGTATAATACAGGATGTAACTCAGGATCAGTAATGTAATGTATGTACACAGTGACTGTACCAGCAGAATAGTGAGTGCAGCTCTGGGGTATAATACAGGATGTAACTCAGGATCAGTAATGTAATGTATGTACACAGTGACTGCACCACCAGAATAGTGAGTGCAGCTCTGGGGTATAATACAGGATGTAACTCAGGATCAGTAATGTAATGTATGTACACAGTGACTGCACCAGCAGAATAGTGAGTGCAGCTCTGGAGCATAATACAGGATGTAACTCAGGATCAGTAATGTAATGTATGTACACAGTGACTGCACCACCAGAATAGTGAGTGCAGCTCTGGGGTATAATACAGGATGTAACTCAGGATCAGTAATGTAATGTATGTACACAGTGACTGCGCCAGCAGAATAGTGAGTGCAGCTCTGGAGTATAATACAGGATGTAACTCAGGATCAGTAATGTAATGTATGTACACAGTGACTGCACCAGCAGAATAGTGAGTGCAGCTCTGGAGTATAATACAGGATGTAACTCAGGATCAGTAATGTAATGTATGTACACAGTGACTGCACCAGCAGAATAGTGAGTGCAGCTCTGGAGTATAATACAGGAGGTAACTCAGGATCAGTAATGTAATGTATGTACACTGACTGCACCAGCAGAATAGTGAGTGCAGCTCTGGAGTATAATACAGGATGTAACTCAGGATCAGTAATGTAATGTATGTACACAGTGACTGCACCAGCAGAATAGTGAGTGCAGCTCTGGAGTATAATACAGGAGGTAACTCAGGATCAGTAATGTAATGTATGTACACAGTGACTGCACCACCAGAATAGTGAGTGCAGCTCTGGATTATAGTACAGGAGGTAACTCAGGATCAGTAATGTAATGTATATACACAGTGACTGCACCAGCAGAATAGTGAGTGCAGCTCTGGAGTATAATACAGGATGTAACTCAGGATCAGTAATGTAATGTATGTACACAGTGACTGCACCAGCAGAATAGTGAGTGCAGCTCTGGAGTATAATACAGGATGTAACTCAGGATCAGTAATGTAATGTATGTACACAGTGACTGCACCAGCAGAATAGTGAGTGCAGCTCTGGAGTATAATACAGGATGTAACTCGGGATCAGTAATGTAATGTATGTACACAGTGACTGCACCAGCAGAATAGTGAGTGCAGCTCTGGAGTATAATACAGGATGTAACTCAATATCAGTAATGTAATGTATGTACACAGTGACTGCAGCAGCAGAATAGTGAGTGCAGCTCTGGAGTATAATACAGGATGTAACTCAGGATCAGTAATGTAATGTATGTACACAGTGACTGCACCAGCAGAATAGTGAGCGCAGCTCTGGGGTATAATACAGGATGTAACTCGGGATCAGTAATGTAATGTATGTACACAGTGACTGCACCAGCAGAATAGTGAGTGCAGCTCTGGAGTATAATACAGGATGTAAGTCAGGATCAGTAATGTAATGTATGTACACAGTGACTGCACCAGCAGAATAGGGAGTGCAGCTCTGGAGTATAATACAGGATGTAACCCAGGATCAGTAATGTAATGTATGTACACAGTGACTGCACCAGCAGAATAGTGAGTGCAGCTCTGGAGTATAATACAGGATGTAACTCGGGATCAGTAATGTAATGTATGTACACTGTGACTGCACCAGCAGAATAGTGAGTGCAGCTCTGGAGTATAATACAGGATGTAAGTCAGGATCAGTAATGTAATGTATGTACACAGTGACTGCACCAGCAGAATAGTGAGTGCAGCTCTGGAGTATAATACAGGATGTAACTCAGGATCAGTAATGTAATGTATGTACACAGTTACTGCACCAGCAGAATAGTGAGTGCAGCTCTGGAGTATAATACAGGATGTAACTCAGGATCAGTAATGTAATGTATGTACACAGTGACTGCACCAGCAGAATAGTGAGTGCAGCTCTGGAGTATAATACAGGATATAACTCAGGATCAGTAATGTAATGTATGTACACAGTGACTGTACCAGCAGAATAGTGAGTGCAGCTCTGGGGTATAATACAGGATGTAACTCAGGATCAGTAATGTAATGTATGTACACAGTGACTGCACCACCAGAATAGTGAGTGCAGCTCTGGGGTATAATACAGGATGTAACTCAGGATCAGTAATGTAATGTATGTACACAGTGACTGCACCAGCAGAATAGTGAGTGCAGCTCTGGAGCATAATACAGGATGTAACTCAGGATCAGTAATGTAATGTATGTACACAGTGACTGCACCACCAGAATAGTGAGTGCAGCTCTGGGGTATAATACAGAATGTAACTCAGGATCAGTAATGTAATGTATGTACACAGTGACTGCGCCAGCAGAATAGTGAGTGCAGCTCTGGAGTATAATACAGGATGTAACTCAGGATCAGTAATGTAATGTATGTACACAGTGACTGCACCAGCAGAATAGTGAGTGCAGCTCTGGAGTATAATACAGGATGTAACTCAGGATCAGTAATGTAATGTA
The DNA here is from genome assembly GCF_046119375.1 of Phyllobates terribilis. Taxonomy (NCBI): domain Eukaryota; kingdom Metazoa; phylum Chordata; class Amphibia; order Anura; family Dendrobatidae; genus Phyllobates; species Phyllobates terribilis. The sequence goes on from NW_027362772.1 coordinate 318,063,077, forward strand.
TGTACACAGTGACTGCACCAGCAGAATAGTGAGTGCAGCTCTGGAGTATAATACAGGAGGTAACTCAGGATCAGTAATGTAATGTATGTACACTGACTGCACCAGCAGAATAGTGAGTGCAGCTCTGGAGTATAATACAGGATGTAACTCAGGATCAGTAATGTAATGTATGTACACAGTGACTGCACCAGCAGAATAGTGAGTGCAGCTCTGGAGTATAATACAGGAGGTAACTCAGGATCAGTAATGTAATGTATGTACACAGTGACTGCACCACCAGAATAGTGAGTGCAGCTCTGGAGTATAGTACAGGAGGTAACTCAGGATCAGTAATGTAATGTATATACACAGTGACTGCACCAGCAGAATAGTGAGTGCAGCTCTGGAGTATAATACAGGATGTAACTCGGGATCAGTAATGTAATGTATGTACACAGTGACTGCACCAGCAGAATAGTGAGTGCAGCTCTGGAGTATAATACAGGATGTAACTCAGGATCATTAATGTAATGTATGTACACAGAGACTTCACCAGCAGAATAGTGAGTGCAGCTCTGGAGTATAATACAGGATGTAACTCAGGATCAGTAATGTAATGTATGTACACAGTGACTGCGCCAGCAGAATAGTGAGTGCAGCTTTGGAGTATAATACAGGAGGTAACTCAGGATCAGTAATGTAATGTATATACAGCGACTGCACCAGCAGAATAGTGAGTGCAGCTCTGGAGTATAATACAGGATGTAACTCAGGATCAGTAATGTAATGTATGTACACAGTGACTGCACCAGCAGAATAGTGAGTGCAGCTCTGGAGTATAATACAGGATGTAACTCGGGATCAGTAATGTAATGTATGTACACAGTGACTGCACCAGCAGAATAGTGAGTGCAGCTCTGGAGTATAATACAGGATGTAACTCAGGATCAGTAATGTAATGTATGTACACAGTGACTGCACCAGCAGAATAGTGAGTGCAGCTCTGGAGTATAATACAGGATGTAACTCAGGATCAGTAATGTAATGTATGTACACAGTGACTGCACCAGCAGAATAGTGAGTGCAGCTCTGGAGTATAATACAGGATGTAACTCAGGATCAGTAATGTAATGTATGTACACAGTGACTGTACCAGCAGAATAGTGAGTGCAGCTCTGGAGTATAATACAGGATGTAACTCAGGATCAGTAATGTAATGTATGTACACAGTGACTGTACCAGCAGAATAGTGAGTGCAGCTCTGGGGTATAATACAGGATGTAACTCAGGATCAGTAATGTAATGTATGTACACAGTGACTGCACCACCAGAATAGTGAGTGCAGCTCTGGGGTATAATACAGGATGTAACTCAGGATCAGTAATGTAATGTATGTACACAGTGACTGCACCAGCAGAATAGTGAGTGCAGCTCTGGAGCATAATACAGGATGTAACTCAGGATCAGTAATGTAATGTATGTACACAGTGACTGCACCACCAGAATAGTGAGTGCAGCTCTGGGGTATAATACAGGATGTAACTCAGGATCAGTAATGTAATGTATGTACACAGTGACTGCGCCAGCAGAATAGTGAGTGCAGCTCTGGAGTATAATACAGGATGTAACTCAGGATCAGTAATGTAATGTATGTACACAGTGACTGCACCAGCAGAATAGTGAGTGCAGCTCTGGAGTATAATACAGGATGTAACTCAGGATCAGTAATGTAATGTATGTACACAGTGACTGCACCAGCAGAATAGTGAGTGCAGCTCTGGAGTATAATACAGGAGGTAACTCAGGATCAGTAATGTAATGTATGTACACTGACTGCACCAGCAGAATAGTGAGTGCAGCTCTGGAGTATAATACAGGATGTAACTCAGGATCAGTAATGTAATGTATGTACACAGTGACTGCACCAGCAGAATAGTGAGTGCAGCTCTGGAGTATAATACAGGAGGTAACTCAGGATCAGTAATGTAATGTATGTACACAGTGACTGCACCACCAGAATAGTGAGTGCAGCTCTGGATTATAGTACAGGAGGTAACTCAGGATCAGTAATGTAATGTATATACACAGTGACTGCACCAGCAGAATAGTGAGTGCAGCTCTGGAGTATAATACAGGATGTAACTCAGGATCAGTAATGTAATGTATGTACACAGTGACTGCACCAGCAGAATAGTGAGTGCAGCTCTGGAGTATAATACAGGATGTAACTCAGGATCAGTAATGTAATGTATGTACACAGTGACTGCACCAGCAGAATAGTGAGTGCAGCTCTGGAGTATAATACAGGATGTAACTCGGGATCAGTAATGTAATGTATGTACACAGTGACTGCACCAGCAGAATAGTGAGTGCAGCTCTGGAGTATAATACAGGATGTAACTCAATATCAGTAATGTAATGTATGTACACAGTGACTGCAGCAGCAGAATAGTGAGTGCAGCTCTGGAGTATAATACAGGATGTAACTCAGGATCAGTAATGTAATGTATGTACACAGTGACTGCACCAGCAGAATAGTGAGCGCAGCTCTGGGGTATAATACAGGATGTAACTCGGGATCAGTAATGTAATGTATGTACACAGTGACTGCACCAGCAGAATAGTGAGTGCAGCTCTGGAGTATAATACAGGATGTAAGTCAGGATCAGTAATGTAATGTATGTACACAGTGACTGCACCAGCAGAATAGGGAGTGCAGCTCTGGAGTATAATACAGGATGTAACCCAGGATCAGTAATGTAATGTATGTACACAGTGACTGCACCAGCAGAATAGTGAGTGCAGCTCTGGAGTATAATACAGGATGTAACTCGGGATCAGTAATGTAATGTATGTACACTGTGACTGCACCAGCAGAATAGTGAGTGCAGCTCTGGAGTATAATACAGGATGTAAGTCAGGATCAGTAATGTAATGTATGTACACAGTGACTGCACCAGCAGAATAGTGAGTGCAGCTCTGGAGTATAATACAGGATGTAACTCAGGATCAGTAATGTAATGTATGTACACAGTTACTGCACCAGCAGAATAGTGAGTGCAGCTCTGGAGTATAATACAGGATGTAACTCAGGATCAGTAATGTAATGTATGTACACAGTGACTGCACCAGCAGAATAGTGAGTGCAGCTCTGGAGTATAATACAGGATATAACTCAGGATCAGTAATGTAATGTATGTACACAGTGACTGTACCAGCAGAATAGTGAGTGCAGCTCTGGGGTATAATACAGGATGTAACTCAGGATCAGTAATGTAATGTATGTACACAGTGACTGCACCACCAGAATAGTGAGTGCAGCTCTGGGGTATAATACAGGATGTAACTCAGGATCAGTAATGTAATGTATGTACACAGTGACTGCACCAGCAGAATAGTGAGTGCAGCTCTGGAGCATAATACAGGATGTAACTCAGGATCAGTAATGTAATGTATGTACACAGTGACTGCACCACCAGAATAGTGAGTGCAGCTCTGGGGTATAATACAGAATGTAACTCAGGATCAGTAATGTAATGTATGTACACAGTGACTGCGCCAGCAGAATAGTGAGTGCAGCTCTGGAGTATAATACAGGATGTAACTCAGGATCAGTAATGTAATGTATGTACACAGTGACTGCACCAGCAGAATAGTGAGTGCAGCTCTGGAGTATAATACAGGATGTAACTCAGGATCAGTAATGTAATGTATGTACACAGTGACTGCACCAGCAGAATAGTGAGTGCAGCTCTGGAGTATAATACAGGAGGTAACTCAGGATCAGTAATGTAATGTATGTACACTGACTGCACCAGCAGAATAGTGAGTGCAGCTCTGGAGTATAATACAGGATGTAACTCAGGATCAGTAATGTAATGTATGTACACAGTGACTGCACCAGCAGAATAGTGAGTGCAGCTCTGGAGTATAATACAGGAGGTAACTCAGGATCAGTAATGTAATGTATGTACACAGTGACTGCACCACCAGAATAGTGAGTGCAGCTCTGGAGTATAGTACAGGAGGTAACTCAGGATCAGTAATGTAATGTATATACACAGTGACTGCACCAGCAGAATAGTGAGTGCAGCTCTGGAGTATAATACAGGATGTAACTCGGGATCAGTAATGTAATGTATGTACACAGTGACTGCACCAGCAGAATAGTGAGTGCAGCTCTGGAGTATAATACAGGATGTAACTCAGGATCATTAATGTAATGTATGTACACAGAGACTTCACCAGCAGAATAGTGAGTGCAGCTCTGGAGTATAATACAGGATGTAACTCAGGATCAGTAATGTAATGTATGTACACAGTGACTGCGCCAGCAGAATAGTGAGTGCAGCTTTGGAGTATAATACAGGAGGTAACTCAGGATCAGTAATGTAATGTATATACAGCGACTGCACCAGCAGAATAGTGAGTGCAGCTCTGGAGTATAATACAGTAGGTAACTCAGGATCAGTAATGTAATGTATGTACAGTGACTGCACCAGCAGAATAGTGAGTGCAGCTCTGGAGTATAATACAGGATGTAACTCAGGATCAGTAATGTAATGTATGTACACAGTGACTGCACCAGCAGAATAGTGAGTGCAGCTCTGGAGTATAATACAGGATGTAACTCAGGATCAGTAATGTAATGTATGTACACAGTGACTGCACCAGCAGAATAGTGAGTGCAGCTCTGGAGTATAATACAGGAGGTAACTCGGGATCAGTAATGTAATGTATGTACACAGTGACTTCACCAGCAGAATAGTGAGTGCAGCTCTGGAGTATAATACAGGATGTAACTGCGGATCAGTAATGTAATGTATGTACACAGTGACAGCGCCAGCAGAATAGTGAGTGCAGCTCTGGAGTATAATACAGGATGTAACTCGGGATCTGTAATGTAATGTATGTACACAGTGACTGCACCAGCAGAATAGTGAGTGCAGCTCTGGAGTATAATACAGGATGTAACTCAATATCAGTAATGTAATGTATGTACACAGTGACTGCAGCAGCAGAATAGTGAGTGCAGCTCTGGAGTATAATACAGGATGTAAGTCAGGATCAGTAATGTAATGTATGTACACAGTGACTGCACCAGCAGAATAGGGAGTGCAGCTCTGGAGTATAATACAGGATGTAACCCAGGATCAGTAATGTAATGTATGTACACAGTGACTGCACCAGCAGAATAGTGAGTGCAGCTCTGGAGTATAATACAGGATGTAACTCGGGATCAGTAATGTAATGTATGTACACTGTGACTGCACCAGCAGAATAGTGAGTGCAGCTCTGGAGTATAATACAGGATGTAAGTCAGGATCAGTAATGTAATGTATGTACACAGTGACTGCACCAGCAGAATAGTGAGTGCAGCTCTGGAGTATAATACAGGATGTAACTCGGGATCAGTAATGTAATGTATGTACACAGTGACTGCACCAGCAGAATAGTGAGTGCAGCTCTGGAGTATAATACAGGATGTAAGTCAGGATCAGTAATGTAATGTATGTACACAGTGACTGCACCAGCAGAATAGGGAGTGCAGCTCTGGAGTATAATACAGGATGTAACCCAGGATCAGTAATGTAATGTATGTACACAGTGACTGCACCAGCGGAATAGGGAGTGCAGCTCTGGAGTATAATGCAGGATGTAACTCAGGATCAGTAATGTAATGTATGTACACAGTGACTGCACCAGCAGAATAGTGAGTGCAGCTCTGGGGTATAATACAAGAGGTAACTCAGGATCAGTAATGTAATGTATGTACACAGTGACTGCACCAGCAGAATAGTGAGTGCAGCTCTGGAGTATAATACTGGATGTAACTCAGGATCAGTAATGTAATGTATGTACACAGTGACTGCACCAGCAGAATAGTGAGTGCAGCTCCGGGGTATAATACAGGATGTAACTCAGGATCAGTAATGTAATGTTTGTACAGAGTGACTGCACCAGCAGAATAGTGAGTGCAGCTCTGGAGTATAATACAGGATGTAACTCAGGATCAGTAATGTAATGTATGTACACAGTGACTGCACCAGCAGAATAGTGAGTGCAGCTCTGGAGTATAATACAGGATGTAACTCAGGATCAGTAATGTAATGTATGTACACAGTGACTGCACCAGCAGAATAGTGAGTGCTGCTCTGGGGTATAATGCAGGATGTAACTCAGGATCAGTAATGTAATGTATGTACACAGTGACTGCACCAGGAGAATAGTGAGTGCAGCTCTGGAGTATAATACTGGATGTAACTCAGGATCAGTAATGTAATGTATGTACACAGTGACTGCACCAGCAGAATAGTGAGTGCAGCTCTGGAGTATAATACAGGAGGTAACTCAGGATCAGTAATGTAATGTATGTACACAGTGACTGCACCAGCAGAATAGTGAGTGCAGCTCTGGAGTATAATACTGGATGTAACTCAGGATCAGTAATGTAATGTATGTACACAGTGACTGCACCAGCAGAATAGTGAGTGCAGCTCCGGGGTATAATACAGGATGTAACTCAGGATCAGTAATGTAATGTATGTACACAGTGACTGCACCAGCAGAATAGTGAGTGCAGCTCTGGGGTGTAATACAGGATGTAACTCAGGATCAGTAATGTAATGTATGTACACAGTGACTGCACCAGCAGAATAGTGAGTGCAGCTCCGGAGTATAATACAGGATGTAACTCAGGATCAGTAATGTAATGTATGTACACACTGACTGCACCAGCAGAATAGTGAGTGCAGCTCTGGAGTATAATACAGGATGTAACTCAGGATCAGTAATGTAATGTATGTACACAGTGACTGCACCAGCAGAATAGGGAGTGCAGCTCTGGAGTATAATGCAGGATGTAACTCAGGATCAGTAATTTAATGTATGTACACAGTGACTGCACCAGCAGAATAGTGAGTGCAGCTCTGGAGTATAATACAGGATGTAACTCGGGATCAGTAATGTAATGTATGTACACAGTGACTGCACCAGCAGAATAGTGAGTGCAGCTCTGGAGTATAATACTGGATGTAACTCAGGATCAGTAATGTAATGTATGTACACAGTTACTGCACCAGCAGAATAGTGAGTGCAGCTCCGGGGTATAATACAGGATGTAACTCAGGATCAGTAATGTAATGTATGTACACAGTGACTGCACCAGCAGAATAGTGAGTGCAGCTCCGGAGTATAATACAGGAGGTAACTCAGGATCAGTAATGTAATGTATGTACACAGTGACTGCACCAGCAGAATAGTGAGTGCAGCTCTGGAGTATAATACAGGATGTAACTCAGGATCAGTAATGTAATGTATGTACACAGTGACTGCACCAGCAGAATAGTGAGTGCAGCTCTGGAGTATAATACAGGATGTAACTCAGGATCAGTAATGTAATGTATGTACACAGTGACTGCACCAGCAGAATAGTGAATGCAGCTCTGGAGTATAATACAGGAGGTAACTCAGGATCAGTAATGTAATGTATATACACAGTGACTGCCCCAGCAGAATAGTGAGTGCCGCTCTGGAGTATAATACAGGATGTAACTCAGGATCAGTAATGTAATGTATGTACACAATGACTGCACCAGCAGAATAGTGAGTGCAGCTCTGGGGTATAATACAGGATGTAACTCAGGATCAGTAATGTAATGTATGTACACAATGACTGCACCAGCAGAATAGTGAGTGCAGCTCTGGAGTATAATACAGGATGTAACTCAGGATCAGTAATGTAATGTATGTACACAGTGACTGCACCAGCAGAATAGTGAGTACAGCTCTGGAGTATAATACAGGATGTAACTCAGGATCAGTAATGTATGTACACAGAGACTGCACCAGCAGAATAGTGAGCGCAGCTCTGGGGTATAATACAGGATGTAACTCGGGATCAGTAATGTAATGTATGTACACAGTGACTGCACCAGCAGAATAGTGAGTGCAGCTCTGGAGTATAATACAGGATGTAAGTCAGGATCAGTAATGTAATGTATGTACACAGTGACTGCACCAGCAGAATAGGGAGTGCAGCTCTGGAGTATAATACAGGATGTAACCCAGGATCAGTAATGTAATGTATGTACACAGTGACTGCACCAGCAGAATAGTGAGTGCAGCTCTGGAGTATAATACAGGATGTAACTCGGGATCAGTAATGTAATGTATGTACACTGTGACTGCACCAGCAGAATAGTGAGTGCAGCTCTGGAGTATAATACAGGATGTAACTCGGGATCAGTAATGTAATGTATGTACACTGTGACTGCACCAGCAGAATAGTGAGTGCAGCTCTGGAGTATAATACAGGATGTAAGTCAGGATCAGTAATGTAATGTATGTACACAGTGACTGCACCAGCAGAATAGGGAGTGCAGCTCTGGAGTATAATACAGGATGTAACCCAGGATCAGTAATGTAATGTATGTACACAGTGACTGCACCAGCGGAATAGGGAGTGCAGCTCTGGAGTATAATGCAGGATGTAACTCAGGATCAGTAATGTAATGTATGTACACAGTGACTGCACCAGCAGAATAGGGAGTGCAGCTCTGGAGTATAATACAGGATGTAACCCAGGATCAGTAATGTAATGTATGTACACAGTGACTGCACCAGCAGAATAGTGAGTGCAGCTCTGGAGTATAATACAGGATGTAACTCGGGATCAGTAATGTAATGTATGTACACTGTGACTGCACCAGCAGAATAGTGAGTGCAGCTCTGGAGTATAATACAGGATGTAAGTCAGGATCAGTAATGTAATGTATGTACACAGTGACTGCACCAGCAGAATAGTGAGTGCAGCTCTGGAGTATAATACAGGATGTAACTCGGGATCAGTAATGTAATGTATGTACACAGTGACTGCACCAGCAGAATAGTGAGTGCAGCTCTGGAGTATAATACAGGATGTAAGTCAGGATCAGTAATGTAATGTATGTACACAGTGACTGCACCAGCAGAATAGGGAGTGCAGCTCTGGAGTATAATACAGGATGTAACCCAGGATCAGTAATGTAATGTATGTACACAGTGACTGCACCAGCGGAATAGGGAGTGCAGCTCTGGAGTATAATGCAGGATGTAACTCAGGATCAGTAATGTAATGTATGTACACAGTGACTGCACCAGCAGAATAGTGAGTGCAGCACTGGAGTATAATACAGGATGTAACTCAGGATCAGTAATGTAATGTATGTACACAGTGACTGCACCAGCAGAATAGTGAGTGCAGCTCTGGAGTATAATACAGGATGTAACTCGGGATCAGTAATGTAATGTATGTACACAGTGACTGCACCAGCAGAATAGTGAGTGCAGCTCTGGAGTATAATACAGGATGTAAGTCAGGATCAGTAATGTAATGTATGTACACAGTGACTGCACCAGCAGAATAGGGAGTGCAGCTCTGGAGTATAATACAGGATGTAACCCAGGATCAGTAATGTAATGTATGTACACAGTGACTGCACCAGCGGAATAGGGAGTGCAGCTCTGGAGTATAATGCAGGATGTAACTCAGGATCAGTAATGTAATGTATGTACACAGTGACTGCACCAGCAGAATAGTGAGTGCAGCTCTGGGGTATAATACAAGAGGTAACTCAGGATCAGTAATGTAATGTATGTACACAGTGACTGCACCAGCAGAATAGTGAGTGCAGCTCTGGAGTATAATACTGGATGTAACTCAGGATCAGTAATGTAATGTATGTACACAGTGACTGCACCAGCAGAATAGTGAGTGCAGCTCCGGGGTATAATACAGGATGTAACTCAGGATCAGTAATGTAATGTTTGTACAGAGTGACTGCACCAGCAGAATAGTGAGTGCAGCTCTGGAGTATAATACAGGATGTAACTCAGGATCAGTAATGTAATGTATGTACACAGTGACTGCACCAGCAGAATAGTGAGTGCAGCTCTGGAGTATAATACAGGATGTAACTCAGGATCAGTAATGTAATGTATGTACACAGTGACTGCACCAGCAGAATAGTGAGTGCTGCTCTGGGGTATAATGCAGGATGTAACTCAGGATCAGTAATCTAATGTATGTACACAGTGACTGCACCAGGAGAATAGTGAGTGCAGCTCTGGAGTATAATACTGGATGTAACTCAGGATCAGTAATGTAATGTATGTACACAGTGACTGCAGCAGCAGAATAGTGAGTGCAGCTCTGGAGTATAATACAGGAGGTAACTCAGGATCAGTAATGTAATGTATGTACACAGTGACTGCACCAGCAGAATAGTGAGTGCAGCTCCGGGGTATAATACAGGATGTAACTCAGGATCAGTAATGTAATGTATGTACACAGTGACTGCACCAGCAGAATAGTGAGTGCAGCTCTGGGGTGTAATACAGGATGTAACTCAGGATCAGTAATGTAATGTATGTACACAGTGACTGCACCAGCAGAATAGTGAGTGCAGCTCCGGAGTATAATACAGGATGTAACTCAGGATCAGTAATGTAATGTATGTACACACTGACTGCACCAGCAGAATAGTGAGTGCAGCTCTGGAGTATAATACAGGATGTAACTCAGGATCAGTAATGTAATGTATGTACACAGTGACTGCACCAGCAGAATAGGGAGTGCAGCTCTGGAGTATAATGCAGGATGTAACTCAGGATCAGTAATTTAATGTATGTACACAGTGACTGCACCAGCAGAATAGTGAGTGCAGCTCTGGAGTATAATACAGGATGTAACTCGGGATCAGTAATGTAATGTATGTACACAGTGACTGCACCAGCAGAATAGTGAGTGCAGCTCTGGAGTATAATACTGGATGTAACTCAGGATCAGTAATGTAATGTATGTACACAGTTACTGCACCAGCAGAATAGTGAGTGCAGCTCCGGGGTATAATACAGGATGTAACTCAGGATCAGTAATGTAATGTATGTACACAGTGACTGCACCAGCAGAATAGTGAGTGCAGCTCCGGAGTATAATACAGGAGGTAACTCAGGATCAGTAATGTAATGTATGTACACAGTGACTGCACCAGCAGAATAGTGAGTGCAGCTCTGGAGTATAATACAGGATGTAACTCAGGATCAGTAATGTAATGTATGTACACAGTGACTGCACCAGCAGAATAGTGAGTGCAGCTCTGGAGTATAATACAGGATGTAACTCAGGATCAGTAATGTAATGTATGTACACAGTGACTGCACCAGCAGAATAGTGAGTGCAGCTCTGGAGTATAATACAGGATGTAACTCAGGATCAGTAATGTAATGTATATACACAGTGACTGCCCCAGCAGAATAGTGAGTGCCGCTCTGGAGTATAATACAGGATGTAACTCAGGATCAGTAATGTAATGTATGTACACAATGACTGCACCAGCAGAATAGTGAGTGCAGCTCTGGGGTATAATACAGGATGTAACTCAGGATCAGTAATGTAATGTATGTACACAATGACTGCACCAGCAGAATAGTGAGTGCAGCTCTGGAGTATAATACAGGATGTAACTCAGGATCAGTAATGTAATGTATGTACACAGTGACTGCACCAGCAGAATAGTGAGTACAGCTCTGGAGTATAATACAGGATGTAACTCAGGATCAGTAATGTATGTACACAGAGACTGCACCAGCAGAATAGTGAGTGCAGCTCTGGAGTATAATACAGGATGTAACTCAGGATCAGTAATGTAATGTATGTACACTGTGACTGCACCAGCAGAATAGTGAGTGCAGCTCTGGAGTATAATTCAGGATGTAACGCAGCATCAGTAATGTAATGTATGTACACAGTGACTGCACCAGCAGAATAGTGAGTGCAGCTCTGGAGTATAATACAGGATGTAACTCAGGATCAGTAATGTATGTACACAGTGACTGCACCAGCAGAATAGTGAGTGCAGCTCTGGAGTATAATACAGGATGTAACTCAGGATCAGTAATGTAATGTAAATACACAGTGACTGCACCAGCAGAATAGTGAGTGCAGCTCTGGAGTATAATACAGGATGTAACTCAGGATCAGTAATGTAATGTATGTACACAGTGACTGCACCAGCAGAATAGTGAGCGCAGCTCTGGAGTATAATACAGGATATAACTCAGGATCAGTAATGTAATGTATGTACACAGTGACTGCACCAGCAGAATAGTGAGTGCTGCTCTGCAGTATAATACAGGATATAACTCAGGATCAGTAATGTAATGTATGTACACAGTGACTGCACCAGCAGAATAGTGAGTGCAGCTCTGGAGTATAATACAGGAGGTAACTCAGGATCAGTAATGTAATGGATGTACACAGTGACTGCACCAGCAGAATAGTGAGCGCAGCTCTGGAGTATAATACAGGATGTAACTCAGGATCAGTAATGTAATGTATGTACACAGTGATTGCACCAGCAGAATAGTGAGTGCAGCTCTGGAGTATAATACAGGAGGTAACTCAGGATCAGTAATGTAATGTATGTACACAGTGACTGCACCAGCAGAATAGTGAGCGCAGCTCTGGAGTATAATACAGGAGGTAACTCAGGATCAGTAATGTAATGTATGTACACAGTGACTGCACCAGCAGAATAGTGAGCGCAGCTCTGGAGTATAATACAGGAGGTAACTCCGGATTAGTAATGTAATGTATGTGCACAGTGACTGCACCAGCAGAATAGTGAGCGCTGCTCTGCAGTATAATACAGGATATAACTCGGGATCAGTAATGTAATGTATGTACACAGTGACTGCACCAGTAGAATAGTGAGTGCAGCTCTGGAGTATAATACAGGATGTAACTGCGGATCAGTAATGTAATGTATGTGCACAGTGACTGCACCAGCAGAATAGTGAGTGCAGCTCTGGAGTATAATACAGGAGGTAACTCAGGATCAGCAATGTAATGTATGTACACAGTGACTGCACCAGCAGAATAGTGAGTGCAGCTCTGGAGTATAATACAGGAGGTAACTCAGGATCAGTAATGTAATGTATGTACACAGTGACTGCACCAGCAGAATAGTGAGTGCAGCTCTGGAGAATAATACAGGAGGTAACTCAGGATCAGTAATGTAATGTATGTACACAGTGACTCCACCAGCAGAATAGTGAGTGCAGCTCTGGAGTATAATACAGGATGTAACTCAGGATCAGTAATGTAATGTATGTACACAGTGATTGCACCAGCAGAATAGTGAGTGCAGCTCTGGAGTATAAAACAGGATGTAACTTAGGATCAGTAATGTAATGTATGTACACAGTGACTGCACCAGCAGAATAGTGAGTGCAGCTCTGGAGTATAATACAGGAGGTAACTCAGGATCAGTAATGTAATGTATGTACACAGTGACTGCACCAGCAGAATAGTGAGTGCAGCTCTGGAGTATAATACAGGAGGTAACTCAGGATCAGTAATGTATTGTATGTACACAGTGATTGCACCAGCAGAATAGTGAGTGCAGCTCTGGAATATAATACAGGAGGTAACTCAGGATCAGTAATGTAATGTATGTACACAGTGATTGCACCAGCAGAATAGTGAGTGCAGCTCTGGAGTATAATACAGGAGGTAACTCAGGATCAGTAATGTAATGTATGTACACAGTGACTGCACCAGCAGAATAGTGAGTGCAGCTCTGGAGTATAATACAGGATGTAACTCAGGATCAGTAATGTAATGTATGTACACAGTGACTGCACCAGCAGAATAGTGAGTGCAGCTCTGGAGTATAATACAGGAGGTAACTCAGGATCAGTAATGTATTGTATGTACACAGTGATTGCACCAGCAGAATAGTGAGTGCAGCTCTGGAATATAATACAGGAGGTAACTCAGGATCAGTAATGTAATGTATGTACACAGTGATTGCACCAGCAGAATAGTGAGTGCAGCTCTGGAGTATAATACAGGATGTAACTCAGGATCAGTAATGTAATGTATGTACACAGTGACTCCACCAGCAGAATAGTGAGTGCAGCTCTGGGGTATAATACAGTATGTAACTCAGGATCAGTAATGTAATGTATGTACACAGTGATTGCACCAGCAGAATAGTGAGTGCAGCTCTGGAGTGTCTTTAGCATTATGTTGTGGTTGCACCCAGTGATAGAGCTGCGCTCACCAGTTGCGGTCTGTGCAGGGTTGTCGCTCCTCAGCATGTCGCACGTGTCCTTCCCAGAATGCACCTGTGAGGTTGTGGCATCGCCTGCTGTCACCCGCACGCCTCCGTAGACGGGTCATGTGACCGGCGTTGGGTCATGTGATGTCACTCGTCAGTCCTGGCGCTTCACATTCCTTTCAGTTATTTTTAATGTCTTCTGCTTTTTCTATCTTTTTGTTTTCCTCCCTTCCCCGCACCTCCCCCGATCTTCTGCGTAGAGTCGTCCCGGGACTCCTACCTTCCAGTGAGAAAAGGTTGGTTCTGCTCTCACCGCTCCCATCTCTGTCTCTGTCTCTTCACATTAATTCTGACCTGTCGCCTGCTGAAGACGCAAATCCCATCTGGTGCTGGAATCCTTAACGCTTCTCTGCTCGTGTATCCGGGTGTTTGCTGCCTCCTCCTGGTGAATGGGAATCACTACTACTCTTATCCTCCTGGTGTTCATTCAGTGTAATTGGTGAAGGGTAGCAGTGATAGGTGGCGTCTGTCGTGCTCAGTGCTGCCGCCACAGGATGGGCGAGGACGAGCGCGCCCCCACCACCCGGAGCCTGGCTGTCATTCCTCATTAGGATCTCTGCTTGCTGTAAACCCATCCTGACCTGTGATTGCAGATGATGGCATCTCTCCAAGTGGTCATTTCATCCATTTCTTCTGGAAATGATCCATTGTAACAAATCCTCAGCACAGAAGAGAAGGCAGTGACAGCGGTGCTAATAGGATTGTGACCGTTCCTATTTACTGACATCAAGCAGAGATCTTAAGATGAAACAGTTAGTGTTGTAGAAGTTGTAGAACTTGTCATTATTAAGGTTCTTGTACAGAAAGCCCCCCGTAGTCTGTAGTCACAGCGGGACCCCTCCCAAGTACAATCCCTGCAAGTCCTCTCTGGCGCACATTATACACAGTGCTGTAAGGTCATGTATCCAGGGACATGCTGGATACGTGGTGTATCTAAACTGCTCCTGACAGGTGAGGGCTGCTCGTCCCCCCGTCCCGTCCCCCCGTCCCGTCCCGGCTCCCGTCCCCCCTTCCGTCCCGTCCCCCCTTCCGTCCCGTCCCCCCTTCCGTCCCGTCCCCCCTTCCGTCCCGGCTCCCGTCCCCCCGTCCCGGCTCCCGTCCCCCCGTCCCGGCTCCCGTCCCCCCGTCCCGGCTCCCGTCCCCCCGTCCCGGCTCCCGTCCGGTCCCGGCTTCCGTCCCCCCGTCCCGGCTCCCGTCCAGTCCCGGCTTCCGTCCCCCCGTCCCGGCTCCCGTCCCGTTCCGTCCCCCCGTCCCGGCTCCCGTCCCGTTCCGTCCCGGCTCCCGTCCCGTCCCCCCATCCCTGCTCCCGTCCCGTCCTCCCGTCCCGGCTCCCGTCCCCCCGTCCCGGCTCCCGTCCCCCCGTCCCTGCTCCCGTCCGCGCTCCCTGGTGGTCACGCTCGTCTCTTCTGATAACTGTCTTCTCTGTCCAGGATCCGGCATCGCCGACAACAAACCGCTGATCGGCGCTGAGGAGAAGATCCTGAACGGCAAAGCGGACAAGAAAGTGGTGAGAATGACTTGTGTTCCTGGCGGTGTCTGTGTGCCCCTCCGGCAGCCCCAACTCCCCCCATCACCGCTCCATACCTTGTGGTGTCTTTTTCTTTGGTTTCTATTTTCTGTTAATCTCACCACTGTTTCAGGTCATTGATGAGACCCTGGATGTGAAGGAAATGATTTTCAATGCAGAAAGAGTCAGTGGACTTGTGGATGAGCCGGTATGTATGTCTGCGAGGCGGCGCCGCGGCTTCATGTGTGTCCTGTCATCCCATGTCACCCCCCCCCATTGTTAATAAAACCTCAGAGTCCCTGTAGGACATCCGCTCCGCTCAGTGTTGTACCTGCAGGACGATGTGTGATGTGCGGATTATCCGCTGTGATGCAGCACCGCTGAAAAGTCCGGACCCCTGTTCATGCAATGGACTTGTTCTTACTGGGATGTGCACATTGTAGATTCAGGCTGAAGGCGGCAAACTACGAAAGAAAGAAAAAAAGAAGGAACAGATAAGAAAAGGAGGAAAGAAATGCGAGACACTACCCAGAATGTTACCCCTCAGATTCCTCATGTGCCCCCGTTATCCTGATGGCGGCTTTACACCCCTTCTCATCCTCTTCCCAGCATCCTCAGTGGTCACTGGAATGGCTCCATCAGTCCTGGAGTCCCGGAGGTGCGGAGCGCTTGTCGGCTGCTTTGCCTTCACTCTCCGTTCATTTCACCCCAAACCATCCCCACTGGTTTAAGTCAGTGATTGTAGAGACCGTGTCCTCCGTAGCAGCCTCCATCTTTTTCTTTCCCAGTCACATTGCCTCGCAGGTTTGTGGTCCTTGTCCTGCTACAGAAGTGATGGTCCCACTAAGCGCAGAGCAGACAGGATGGCGGTCGTTGCCGAACATTTTGGTGGCTATAGCGGGTAATTGTACCACAAACTTCTAATAAATCACCCCCAGTGTGACTCCCACCCCCCCTGCCCAATATCACAGCACCACCCCATACTTCTCAGTGGGCGCCGCACATGGAGAAGTCATCCGCTCACCTCTTCTAAGTCCCGGAAAGACACCAAGTACAGCACAGATCTCTTCAGTCCTCAGTGGCGGCTTCTACACCGCACCCATTTATTCTGCAGATTGGATGTCCGTGTGATAAAGATGTAGCTTTCTGGTTTTCCTATCACTTCATGGAAGGTTTGCATCTCGGGGTCTTCGGATCACTGACATCAATCTCAGACCCCTGGGATAATTAGTTGCCAGGTGCCCAATTAGAGGGAAACTCCTTAAGAAGGACTTTCCACATTATTAAGCAGCCGCAGGTTTCCAGCACTATGGGGAAAGAAAAAGGACCTCAGCTGCCGAAAAGCATCACATAGTGCAATGCCTGGGACAAGGTATAAGAACATTAGATATTTCACAGAAACTGAAAGGCAATCATCATACTGTGAAGAGATTTGTGGCTGATACAGAGCACAGACTGGATCGTGCAGATAAAGGCAGAATGAGGAAGGTTCCTGCCAGATAAAGGCAGAAGGAGGAAGGTTCCTGCCAGATAAAGGCAGAAGGAAGCAGGTTCCTGCCAGATAAAGGCGGAAGGAGGCAGGTTCCTGCCAGATAAAGGCGGAAGGAGGAAGGTTCCTGCCAGATAAAGGCAGGAGGAGGAAGGTTCCTGCCAGATAAAGGCGGAAGGAGGAAGGTTCCTGCCAGATAAAGGCGGAAGGAGGAAGGTTCCTGCCGGATAAAGGCGGAAGGAGGAATGTTCCTGCCAGATAAAGGCGGAAGGAGGAAGGTTCCTGCCGGATAAAGGCGGAAGGAGGAAGGTTCCTGCCGGATAAAGGCGGAAGGAGGAAGGTTCCTGCCGGATAAAGGCGGAAGGAGGAAGGTTCCTGCCGGATAAAGGCGGATGGAGGAAAGTTCCTGCCGGATAAAGGCGGAAGGAGGAAGGTTCCTGCCAGATAAAGGCAGAAGGAGGAAGGTTCCTGCCAGATAAAGGCGGAAGGAGGAAGATTCCTGCCAGATAAAGGCGGAAGGAGGAAGGTTCCTGCCAGATAAAGGCGGAAGGAGGAAGGTTCCTGCCAGATAAAGGCGGAAGGAGGAAGGTTCCTGCCAGATAAAGGCGGAAGGAGGAAGGTTCCTGCCAGATAAAGGCGGAAGGTTCCTGCCAGATAAAGGAGGAAGGTTCCTGCTAGATAAAGGCGGAAGGTTCCTGCTAGATAAAGGCGGAAGGTTCCTGCCAGATAAAGGCGGAAGGTTCCTGCCAGATAAAGGCGGAAGGTTCCTGTCAGATAAAGGCGGAAGGAGGAAGGTTCCTGACAGATAAAGGCGGAAGGAGGAAGGTTCCTGACAGATAAAGGAGGAAGGTTCCTGCCAGACAGACTTATCAGATTGAGAGCCGCTGCTAAAATCCCATTACAAAGCAGAAGACAGGTATGTGAAACTGCTGGAGGATCCTGCACCTTGAGGTTCATGGACTCCAGAGGCCGCAGTTGTGCAGAAACTATTCGTCCGCCCCTAAACAGCGCTCACCAACAGAGACGTCTGCATTGGCCCCGACATACATGAAGACTCATTGTAAACCAACCATGTTTAATGTTGATGCCTTGTAACGCTGGATGGTCCAGATGGATGGTTGGTGGACGGCTACTATGTCTCAACAAGGCTGCGATGTCGGCAAGGAGGGGACGGAGTCATGTTTTGGGACGGAGTCATGGGAGGAGAACTGGTAGCCACTTGAATGAGTGACAATCCTCTTGGCAAAGTATATAGAGTTTCCATGGTACAAACAGAAGAATCGCATCATTCGTAGAAAAATCCTCTCCATGCTGACAATGCCTCATCTCATGCTGCAAAGAAAACTCCGAGTCATTGGCTGCTATGGGTATAAAGAAGAGAAACTCATGGTGCGGCCACCACCCTCCCCTGACCTCAGCCCTATTGAGAACCTTTGGAGTGTCCTCAGCAGAAGATCTATGAGGGTGGGAGGCTGATCACATCAGAACAGCAGGTCTGGGGGTGACTCGAACCTCCCGCTAAGAGATTCAAGCAGAAACTCTCCAAAAACTCCCAAGGTCAATGGAGGAGAATTGTGGAGGTGACGTCCCAGAAGCTCCGATGTTCCCTGGACCGCTGCCTGTTAGGAGGTTTCTGCTGTTAAAGCTCCTGATGTCAGGAAATGTGACGTCTTATTGCTGCAGATCCCATAAATCACCGTTCTCAGATCTTTACAACCTAGAAAATGTTCAGACTTTTGTCCGGCAGAAGAATTTGCTGCATTTTGAGGTTTTTTTGCATGAAACGCGTTAGGTGGCTGCACAGCTGGAGTAAACTAATTCTTGAACAATGATAATGAGGTTTTTTTTTATTCACAACGCCGTACTGACAATGATAGTGAGATTTGTTATTTTCATTTCTTATATATCCTGATACGACGTTGTGAATAAAGAAAAACCTTGTTATCATTGGTGAAGGAACTGCTCGGCCGTGCTGCCATGAACGCGTGTCATGCAACTGGATCCAATATCTCCTGCAGGATCTATCCAGCAGCCACGGGGCGGCAGCAGCTGTTTTCCTTCATGCCCCTGTGGTTGTGCCGGTCACTTCTCTCGCTCTCCTTCCCTCTGGTAACACCCTGTTGTGCGCTTTGTTCCCCCCCATAGATTTCTCCACACTCTGAGTTGTCACATGAGTTTCTTTCCTCCTTGTTTCCAGATCTGTTCATTCTTTTTCTTCGTGGTTCTGCTGTCTTCAGTCTGAATCTACAATGTGCACATTCCCATAAGAACAAGGAAAGCATTACATGAACAGGGGTCAGGACTTTACACTGGTGCTGTGCAATGTGTCTGATCAATGCGTGTGCGCTCATGGCTGCTGCCGACCCTGCCGGAGAAAGTCAGCATTTTACACCTGAAATCCTTAGATACTGATCACGTACAGATCCTGACTGATGGCAGCTCTGGAGGATAAGATAGGAAGTAACAGCAGAATAGTGACCTCAGCTCCGGAGGATAAGACATAATGTAACAGGAGAATAGTGAGTGCAGCTCCGGAGGATAAGACCGAAAGTAACAGCAGAATAGTGACTGCAGCTCTGGAGGATAAGATAGGAAGTAACAGCAGAATAGCGACCTCCGCTCTGGAGGATAAGACACAATGTAACAGGAGAATAGTGACTGCAGCTCTGGAGGATAAGACACAATGTAACAGGAGAATAGTGACCGCAGCTCCGGAGGATAAGACGCAATGTAACAGAAGAATAGTGACTGCAGCTCTGGAGGATAAGACATAATGTAACAGGAGAATAGTGACTGCAGCTCCGGAGGATAAGACGCAATGTAACAGGAGAATAGTGACTGCAGCTCTGGAGGATAAGACACAATGTAACAGAAGAATAGTGACTGCAGCTCTGGAGGATAAGACGCAATGTAACAGGAGAATAGTGACTGCAGCTCCGGAGGATGAGACCGAAAGTAACAGAAGAATAGTGACTGCAGCTCCGGAGGATAAGACATAATGTAACAGGAGAATAGTGAGTGCAGCTCCGGAGGATAAGACCGAAAGTAACAGCAGAATAGTGACTGCAGCTCTGGAGGATAAGATAGGAAGTAACAGCAGAATAGTGAGTGCAGCTCTGGAGGATAAGACCCAATGTAACAGGAGAATAGTGAGTGCAGCTCTGGAGGATAAGACCCAATGTAGCAGGAGAATAGTGACTGCAGCTCCGGAGGATAAGACCGAAAGTAACAGCAGAATAGTGACTGCAGCTCTGGAGGATAAGACCCAATGTAACAGGAGAATAGTGAGTGCAGCTCAGGAGGATGAGACACAATGTAACAGGAGAATAGTGACCGCAGCTCCGGAGGATAAGACACAATGTAACAGGAGAATAGTGAGTGCAGCTCCGGAGGATGAGGCACAATGTAACAGGAGAATAGTGACTGCAGCTTCGGAGGATAAGACACAATGTAACAGGAGAATAGTGATTGCAGCTCTGGAGGATAAGACCCAATGTAACAGGAGAATAGTGAGTGCAGCTCTGGAGGATAAGACCCAATGTAGCAGGAGAATAGTGACTGCAGCTCCGGAGGATAAGACCGAAAGTAACAGCAGAATAGTGACTGCAGCTCTGGAGGATAAGACCCAATGTAACAGGAGAATAGTGACTGCAGCTCTGGAGGATAAGACACAATGTAACAGGAGAATAGTGACCGCAGCTCCGGAGGATAAGACGCAATGTAACAGGAGAATAGTGACCGCAGCTCCGGAGGATAAGACGCAATGTAACAGGAGAATAGTGAGTGCAGCTCAGGAGGATGAGACACAATGTAACAGGAGAATAGTGACCGCAGCTCCGGAGGATAAGACGCAATGTAACAGGAGAATAGTGAGTGCAGCTCCGGAGGATGAGGCACAATGTAACAGGAGAATAGTGACTGCAGCTTTGGAGGATAAGACACAGTGTAACAGGAGAATAGTGATTGCAGCTCTGGAGGATAAGACCCAATGTAACAGAAGAATAGTGAGTGTGGCTCTGGAGTTTAAGATCTAATGTAACAGGAGAATAGTGACTGCAGCTCAGGAGGATGAGACACAATGTAATCGGAGAATAGTGACTGCAGCTCCGGAGGATGAGACACAATGTAACAGGAGAATAGTGACTGCAGCTCTGGAGGACGAGACACAATGTAACAGAAGAATAGTGACTGCAGCTCTGGAGGATGAGACACAATGTAACAGGAGAATAGTGAGTGCAGCTCAGGAGGTGACTGGAGTACAAGACATGATGTAACAGCAGAATAGTGAGTGCAGCTCTGGCTGTGACTGGAGTATGGATATGAATGTATATTTGTTAGTGATGGTGGCCATTACCTCGATCACTTGATGGTAGTTTTCCTGGGACAGTGCAGGTTCGGAGGTCACACTCCCGGCAGCGGAGGGGGCTCGCCCCTTGTCTCCCGGTGTGGCACTCTCGCGCAGGGGTCTTCACCTTGCTGCCTTCCTCTCTCCCCCAGGACACGGACGGAGCTCTGCGCAGTGACTTCAGTTTCAGCAGCGGCACATTAATCGGCCTCCTGGTGATCGCTGTGGCCATTGCCACCATCATTGTCATCAGCCTGGTGCTGCTGCGGAAGAGGCAGTATGGCACCATCAGTCACGGCATTGTGGAGGTGAGCGCCATGTAAAGGGATCCGCATTCCCAGAGTTCCCTGATGATCCGCTGACGGACGCCGTACTCGGCTGTTAACCCCTTGTCTGACATTTCTCATGACACTGGTCATTAACCCCTAAACGACAGCGGCTGTACCTGTACGTCGGCCATGTGCTCACGTTATGGAGCAGATCAGAGCGCACTCCAGTCGCTTCAGATTAACCTCTTAATTGCTGCTGTCAGGCTTCAACTGAGCTGATGGCTATTGACAGTCGGCGTAACGAGACTGCAGGGGGCGGTCGTTACATTGGCAATCGGGGGTCTTCTAAACGTGTCGGCCGTGGGTGGTCCCCTATGTGGCTGGGCTTCGTGGGACAACGTCACTGTCACAATGGACGGAGACCGTAATCTGAGTTTTCTCCTCTTTTCAGTACAGTATATGGCATCATGAATGGCGTCATTCACCGTACAAGCCCCCTAGCCCTGGAAGAAGGGGATAACACCCTGCAGAATGCCCTGCCCCAAGGGGTTAAAGGGGACGACCGTGCAGGCGATGTAGGGGGGGCTGCGAGCGGGGGGCCGATGTGGGACCTGTAGTGTTTCTATGGCCCAGCTGTGGCGGTCGGACCACCCATGTGCGCACATCCATCGCTCTGATCGGTCTGTGGTGATGCCGGCATTGATCCGCTCTCATTCCTCATAGGTGGATCCCATGTTAACCCCCGAGGAGCGTCACCTGAACAAGATGCAGAACCACGGCTACGAGAACCCCACCTACAAATACCTGGAGCAGATGCAGATCTAATCGGGGGATGGGACGGGGCGGGGGTCTATGTAAGCCTGGGTGGGGTATGTAGTTGGAAATGGGGCCAAAGATTCTGGGGGGGGCATTGATTTGGGTTTCACTGCGACCAATGGTGATGGATTGTCCGGGACTCTGATCACTTCCAATATTTTATTTTTGTGTTTTTAGCCGGGTGACAGGATAGGGTTAATCAGCGTCTTCACCGAATCTTTACTGTTGTGTCGTTTTTTTATGAATCCGACGCCATCGCTGTGAGTCTCCTGCATACGATATACATAGATAGAGAAATATATATATATACGGCCGGGCCGGTGGTCTCCGCGCTCTCGCCACCTCGCTCTCGCCTCTTTCTATTCGCTTATTTAAGAGACAGAAAATTTTAAAAATGTAAAAAAAAAAAATTTTACGAAAGCTGCAAAGAATCGTCAGGACTGGAGCGGTGGATGTCGCTGCAGACGTTACTGTATGATTGACGGCAGCGGTGGGACTACAACTCCCAGTCTGTGCTGGAGATCCATGCTGAGTCTGCGATGTAACGCCAAAGGCTGCCACCGCTCTGCTATGGAGGTAAATTAAAGGGGGGGGTCTGTACTTCCGCGATTGGTGACCCCTCCGCCGTGATGATCCAGGCTGAGGATGATGACTACTTTATACTACTGATGTGCACTCTGGGCCGGTGCGTGGCCGCCGCCGCAGGGACCCCAGACCCCGATCTTGTTCTAGTTACCAGTAAAGTGGATTGTTTCATTCCCCGGGGCGCGGGGATCTGTTTGGGATCACTCACCACCTTGGAACCGCTGCACTTTACTGACTCCGCCCCTTTCTATGTAAAAACTTTATTGGTAGTGAGAACAAGATGACGGTGGAGGTTTTGCATGTGCCGCCTCTCGCCCGGAGTGCCGCCGCTCTCCCCCACCCCGTGTCTGTTTGGCTTGTACTCCGCGCATCATCTCGGTCTAAGGTTCTGGTAACCTATGTTTGTGTCTTTTTCCCGCTCTTTTATTGTGATTTTTTTTTTTTCTTTTACGTTTTTTGTTTTTTTAATTTTTTTCCCTCTGAGTTCTTATTTCAATCGCACTATGCACAGATTCTACTTTACCTGCAAGATCCCTTGTGTGTTCTGTGGGAATGTAAAAATTGGAGAAAACACGTCAATAAACACTAACTTCCATAAACCCGGCGCCTCGTGTGTGTGAATGTTGTGGCCATGTCTGAGCGCCGGACGGTGCACGGGGGAGAGGGGCTCATTCACATCACTGCTAAGAATGCCGAGAATCTGAGGGGTGCAATGATGGGCTGTGACCAGCAGGTGGCGAGCCCAATCCATACATTACGTGTGGAGACCATGACTGTCGCTGGTCCTCAGTAGCACATATTGCGGTACAGTATATGTCACTGACAACTTCAGGGAGTTATGCTCTGGAGCACACACATGACCCCCTCAGTGACTGGTTACCACATCTGCACCAGGACTTCGAGGGGCTTTCTGAAAGTTTCTACATTTGATAAGTGCTGAGAAGTGATAATTCCTTGTTGTAGAATGTCATCAGACCGATCAGTCCGGCCCTCGTAGGTCCTGATCATCGCCCTGGGCACAAAGATTCTGCTCATTTAGAGGCGATGCCTGACTGCTCCAGGTATTTACACAAAACTCATTGTAAATGTTTTGGGTGTGGGAGGCCGGTACTGCGTGGGAGGGAGGCCGGTACTGCGTGGGAGGGAGGCTGGTACTGCGTGGGAGGAAGGCTGGTACTGCGTGGGAGAGGGAGGCTGGTACTGCATGGGAGGGGGAGGCTGGTACTGCATGGGAGGGAGGCTGGCACATCGCAAGAGTCCGTTTCCTTGTTCCATGTGTAAACATTTTATCATTTATCTGCCCTCGGACCCATCCACCACCCCTGGCTTCTGCTCCTTCCCTCCTCCACCACCTCGTGCTTCTGCTCCTGCACTCCTCCACCAGCCCTGGCTTCTGTTCCTGCACTCCTCCACTAGCCCTGGCTTCTGCTCCTGCACTCCTCCACCAGCCCTGGCTTCTGCTCCTGCACTCCTCCACCAGCCCTGGCTTCTGCTCCTGCACTCCTCCACCAGCCCTGGCTTCTGCTCCTGCATTCCTCCACCACCCCTGGCTTCTGCTCCTGCCCTCCTCCACCAGCCCTGGCTTCTGCTCCTGCACTCCTCCACCAGCCCTGGCTTCTGCTCCTGCACTCCTCCACCAGCCCTGGCTTCTGCTCCTGCACTCCTCCACCAGCCCTGGCTTCTGCTCCTGCACTCCTCCACCAGCCCTGGCTTCTGCTCCTGCACTCCTCCACCAGCCCTGGCTTCTGTTCCTTCACTTCTCCACCAGCCCTGGCTTCTGCTCCTGCACTCCTCCACCAGCCCTGGCTTCTGCTCCTGCACTCCTCCACCAGCCCTGGCTTCTGCTCCTGCACTCCTCCACCAGCCCTGGCTTCTGCTCCTTCCCTCCCCTCCTCCACCACCCCTTGCTTCTGCTCCTTCCCTCCTCCACCACCCCTGGCTTCTGCTCCTTCCCTCCTCCACCACCTCGTACTTCTGTTCCTGCCCTCCTCCACCACCCCTTGCTTCTGCTTCTACTCCTGCCCTCCTCCACCACCCCTGCCCTCCTCCACCACCCCTGGCTTCTGCTCCTGCACTCCTCCACCACCCCTGGCTTCTGCTCCTGCGCTACTCCACCACCCCTGGCTTCTGCTTTTGCTCCTTCTCTCCTCCACCAGCCCTGGCTTCTGCTTTTGCTCCTGCCCTCCTCCACCAGCCCTGGCTTCTGCTTTTGCTCCTTCTCTCCTCCACCAGCCCTGGCTTCTGCTTTTGCTCCTGCCCTCCTCCACCAGCCCTGGCTTCTGCTTTTGCTCCTTCTCTCCTCCACCAGCCCTGGCTTCTGCTTTTGCTCCTGCCCTCCTCTACCACCCCTGGCTTCTGCTCCTGCCCTCCTCTACCACCCCTGGCTTCTGCTTCTGCCTTCTTCTACCACCCCTGGCTTCTGCTTCTGCCCTCCTCCGCCACCCCTGGCTTCTGCTTCTGCCCTCCTCCGCCACCCCTGGCTCCTGCCCTCCTCTGCCACCCCTGGCTTCTGCTTCTGCTCCTGCCCTCCTCCGCCACCCCTGGCTTCTGCTTCTGCTCCTGCCCTCCTCCGCCACCCCTGGCTTCTGCTTCTGCTCCTGCCCTCCTCCGCCACCCCTGGCTTCTGCTTCTGCTCCTGCCCTCCTCCACCACCGCTTGTCAGAGATAAATAAAATTCTTGCAGAAATGAGAGAAAGAGCTTGCAATCTACAAGTTGTCTCCACATGACACACTGCGCAGCTGACCCACTCCTTTGGAATCAGTTATTAAGCAAGCTTCTAATGGCTAACAGATGTGAGGTCATACACCAGGGATGTGGAGAAGCAGATTTACGACCAACAGAGATGAGACTCAAGAAAAACATAAAGATCTGTAGTCCTTTTGTCTGCTTATTAGAAATTAAGAAAGGAGTGTGAAGAATCCCCACCTCGCCACCCCACCTGACGTCCCTATTACGTCAGACGGATCACGTAATGCGTTCTCCCCACTTTCATCTACGTGACGTTCCGCACCGTCTGGGGACATGTAAGGTCAGACTTGTAAAGTTATCTACACTCGGGCCCAGTGAGGCACAGGGAGTGAGAGGAGGTGGCCCACTCAGTCACTGACGTTGGCACCACACTCACCCACAAACCTGAGAGGCCCCTTTAACTAGCACCAGTGTAGGACTGCCTCCAGTTCCTCGTTTGAAATACGCCTGGTCTGTTAACAGGGTTATATCGGGCCAGTAACCAGCCCTGGTAGCATGGATAGTTACATCGAGAAAAGGACGTGTGTATCAAGATAAGAGCAGCCCAAGGTTTAAATTATATTTTTAATCGCCTTAAGGGCACACTAGACAATTCACTATATACACAATTGTTATACATACAATGGTCAGATATGCAAATACAGGGTATAGTACAAAAGATTTAAGCAGATGGCTCATGTGAATTACCGGTATGACGTCCGACCATGTGTGCACAGGGCATCGGCTTCCAGCTGGATCCTAGATCCTTCACAGCACGTTACTCGATGTGGTATCACCCCGTTCGAAGTGGACTGGATGCATCAGAGAGGAAGACCACATAGCCTTACACTAGCTTCTATCCCCTTTAGGGATCCATGCCTCTGGAAGCTAAAAACTTCATAACTCGTTAATGGACGGTCCTAGCACCAACGGATCCAGCCGGGCCACTGCTACGTGATAAGACCAAACACAGCTTTGCTATCTTGTTTCTTACTAGCTATTCTACATATCTCCATGCCCTGTGAGGCCAGAATGGATCGAGACCCTGAAAGGTGTCTGTTCTGGTCTGGGCATCTTGTAAATATACACGATGTACGGCTAGGACGTATAGGATCCCCATAACTACTTATGAAACCATATCGGTCTTAACAAAGCAATTTAGACCGCACAATATCCACATGGCAAGCAAGCTGCTCTGAGCTGGTCAAGGCATGAAATCTGTCCCTCATGGCCTTTTAACTCTCGACCCCCCCCCTTCTGCTGCTAGCTGTTCTGTTACAACTGCCTATTGAAGGGGTTTTTATAATCCCATGCCAAATAGGATACAAATGATGGACATTGGAATTATATCTCCAATATACTTCACGGGGAGGTTTGTATGAACTGTCGGTCTAATAGATAGGAAAGTCATATTTTCGGACACATGATGAAGTGGCGAACGCAAAGTATGGTTTCACGTCGCTGGACAATGAGCAGAAAACCCTCCAATTGCATAACGGCCTGATAGATGAGGCTACACCTGTCATCTTTGGTCTGTATGTAAAGATAAAATCTTAATAGGAAAGATGATTGTAATATCTCCCGCCTGTGACTTCCAGGGGCGGAGATATCCTGGAAGTTGGGAATTTCATAAAATCCTTAAGGGCTGAGAACATCCCACATGAGGTCGTCAAGGGGAGGTTTGTGGGTGTAACTTAGGAGCTAATACAAGGCAAAGTATGATCTGTGTTCTATGCAGGGAGATGCATATCTGTGTAGGCATGATCCACGTTTTTTGTTCTGTAAACCGAACCCTGAAGCCATACACTACCTGTCACGTGTCCAATCGGCCTGTATAAAAGATTAGTGGTGGCAGCTAATAATCTTTCTTGGGTTATTGTGGAGTTGGCAGTGACTGTACCAAGATACACACACATTCCATGCGTTGGAATCTGATATATATATATATAATATTATACACATACACCCAATACGCTCACTGTGAGTTCCCCAATAACTGGCCTAGTAGTGGTAGCAGCCGCCTCCGTTAATGGTCGGTCAATTGCGTATAATTGTCCTGACGATAGGGGGCAGCAGAGGGCTGTTTGTGACTAAGAGGTAACGGGGGTAGTTCTGCGTGACCCATCCTACTCCCCTGGCTGCGATCTTTAACAATTGGTGGCAGCGGCGGGATATTACAGAACATCAGTGATCTGGTTTGAGCAATCATTCCTGTCACTGAAAACTTGCACTTTTCTTGTGAGAATTCTGTGCAAAGTTTTGAGAAATCAGACTCTGTGTTCTTAATTTTTTTTACCTGGGACATTACTGTACGTGTAGCCGTTATACCCCTCCCCCTCTCTTGTTTTTCTGTCCTATCTTTTGTTTGGCAATTATGGCTACGCTTGATAAGGTTTGGTATAACCAGCAGAAGGAGGAGGCTCTTGCCGCCGTCTGTGCGGTAAGACAGATTGACGCCACTGGCAAAAAACAGCAGCTGATAGCTGCGCTGGTGTAATATGACGCAGAGCAAGTCTGTCACCCAAGCCCTGATGAAAGGTAGGCCAGCAAAGGTGTAGATCGCGCTGCTGCAGAGGTCCCACCTGTGAATGCAAGTGACATCCGCAACCAGGGTAGAGTGGACCCCACCCGCAGATGGCCTTACAGCAACTCTGCCCAGACTATCGTGAGGGACGACTGAAGCCGATTCTGCAATTCCAAGAGCGAGCAGAGCAACAAGCCAGGAGAGCGTACCGGCTGAAGTTGACCCAAATCCAGATGCAGAGATCTTCCCCATTGAGCAGTAAGTCCAGCAATGCCAATGGCTTTAAACCCCGTCCTGAGCATTTTCCTGTGATGGAAAGGAACGGGGACTTGGATATATTTCTGTGGGGATTTGAAAAGACCTGCAGACAGTACCAGCTACGAGGCAAAGCTCTAGAGGTGTTCTCTCTCCCCGGAGATCAAGACGGAGACTATGAGGCCAGCAAACTGGCCCTGATAGAGGTACCAGCAGACTCCTGAGGTATGCTGCAAAAAGTTCCGACATGGACCACACGACCGCTATAGTGATGTGGTGGATGGTCCAAGGACTATCGGTCACCACCTTTGACAACCTGAAGGACCTGATGGTGAAGGACCAGTTTCTTTACCTTTGTGCTGTGGAGGAGTGAGAGTTCGTACTGGACTGGGAGCCAAAGGAGGCCACCAAGGCCTCACAGATCGCAGATACTTATGAGGCGAACCGTACACCTGAGGTGTGGAAGTCAGCCGTCTCTAGCTGGAAAAGGGGGTAAGCTGACAACCACCAATGCACCTGCCAGCCGATCTTCAGGAGCTGGCACTCCATCTTCCAGCGCCCGTCTTGCATGTGACTCCCGCCGGTGCTATACCTGTGACCGAACTGGTCACATCAGCCTCACCTACCTGGAGAGGCCGAAGAGGAACTCCACACCGGAGACCCAGGGGCCTACTGCAGCTGTTCTGTTTGTGGATGAGGCGGTTGGGAAGGCCCGTGAAAACTTGCAACTGGTTACTGTGGGCGATAGTTACTGTTGGTCTCAAGGACACCAGCAGAGAACGAATTCTCATCAGCCCTGGGTTTGTTACCTGAAGAAATCATCCATGGGAAGACGGTCACTGGGATCGGGGGTGTTCGCTGTCCTTTACCGATGGCCCGGGTTTTCCTGGATTGGGTTGCAGGGAGGGGGTTAAGGGAACTGGTGGTGTCCAAGAATCTCCCCACAAATGTGTTATTGGGGACTGATGTGGGACAACAGCTGGTTGCCCAAAACAGTCCTGACAGCCCTCCCACATCTGGTACTCCATGTGCTTCTACTGAATACTGTCAAGGTCAATGTCATGCATGATAATGTGGAGGTGTCATAGAGAAATCCTTGCAGAGATTAGAGAAGGAGCTTGCAATCTACAAGTTCTCTCCACGTGTTACTCTATGTAGCTGACCCCCTCCTTTAGAATCAGACATTAGGAGTTTCCTTAATTACCTAACAGATGTGAGGCCATGCATCAGGGATGTGGAGAAGCAGATTTATGAGAAATTAAGAAGGGAGATTTGTATGAACTGCATTAATCTAATAGATAGGAAAGCCATATTTTCAGACACGTGGTGAAGTGGTGGTTTCATGGTTTCACGTCGCCGGACAATGACCAGAATCCCTCCAATTGAACAACGGCCTGATAGACTAAGCTACACCTGTCATCTTTGGTCACTATATAAAGTTAAAAGCATCATAGGAAAGATGACTGTAATATCTCCCGCCTGTGACTTCCAAGGACGGAGATATCCTAGAAGATGGGAATTTCATAAAATCTTGAAGGGCTGAGAACATCCCACATGAGGTCATCAAGGGGAGGTGTGTGGGTGTAACTTAGGAGCTAATAAGACAAGGCAAAGTATGATCTGTGTTCAATGCAGGGAGAGACTTGTCTGTGTAGACATGTTTCACCGGACGTTTTCAATCAAAGTGCTCCCCTTCGCTAAGCTCTGAGCCATCTCTGTGACCAGCGTTTAGCACGTTTCTCTGTTATTCCATTTTATTTTGTGTAATTGTATATGCTATATTGTTTTGTCCCCTTTTGTAAAATCTTCTGTATATATTTTTTTTATAAACGCTGCCTATCTAACTGGATTAAATATAAAATTTAATAGTTCTGTTCCTTTTGTTCTGTAAACCGAACGCCCCAAAGCCATACGCAACCAGAAACTGTGTCCAATCAGCCTGTATAAATGATAGGTGGTGGCGGCTAATAATCTTTCTTGGGTTATTGTGCAGTTGGCAGTGACCGTACCGAGAAGAGCCGGTGTCAGCACCCGGGCAAGTGCCGGGGCCTTGAGCGGGCGGGCACTCACCGTCAGGCACCCCGGCCCGCTATGGGATCCGTGAGCGGCACGGTGCCGGTGTCAGCGCCCGCTCCACCCTGCTTGCTCAGGGCCCCGGCACAATACTTACCTCCCCCCATACATCCTGAGAAAGAAAGAAAAAAAGCACTGGTGAACTCATCAATGCAAAAAGACCTGGGCGCCCACGGAAGACAACAGTGGTGGATGATCGCAGAATAATCTCCATGGTGAAGAGAAACCTCTTCACAACAGCCAACCAAGTGACCACCACTCTCCAGGAGGTAGACGTATCAATATCCAAATCTACCATAAAGAGAAGACTGCATGAAAGTAACTACAGAGGGTTCACTGCACGGTGCAAGCCACTCATAAGCATCAAGGAGAAAAAGGCTAGACTGGACTTTGCTAAAAAACATCTAAAAAAGCCAGCACAGTTCTGGAAAAACATTATTTGGACAGATGAAACCAAGATCAACCTCTACCTGAATGATGGAAAGAGAAAAGTATGGCAAAGGCGTGGTACAGCTCATGATCCAAAGCATACCACATCATCTGTAAAACACGGCGGAGGCAGTGTGATGGCGCGGGCATGCATGGCTGCCAGTGGCACTGGGTCACTAGTGTTTATTGATGATGTGACACAGGACAGAAGCAGCCGAATGAATTCTGATGTATCCAGAGCCATACTGTGTGCTCAGATCCAGCCAAATGCAGCCAAACTGATTGGTCGTCGTTTCATACTACAGATGGACAATGACCCAAAACATAAAGCCAAAGCAACCCAGGAGTTTATTAAAGCAAAGAAGTGGAATATTCTTGAATGGCCAAGTCAGTCACCTGATCTCAACCCAATTGAGCAGCATTTCACTTGTTAAAGACTAAACTTCAGACAGAAAGGCCCACAAACAAACAGCAACTGAAGACCACCATAGTGAAGGCCTGGCAGAGCATCAAAAAGGAGGAAACACAGCGTCTGGTGATGTCCATGAGTTCAAGACTTCAGGCAGTCATTGCCAACAAAGGGTTTTCAACCAAGTACTAGAAATGAACATTTTATTTACAATTATTTCATCTGTCCAATTACTTTTGGTCCCTTTAAAAACAGGGTGGCACATGTTAAGGAGCTGAAACTCCTAAACCCTTCATCCAATTTTAATGTGGATCCCCTCAAATGAAAGCTGAAAGTCTGAACTTCAACTGCATCTGAATTGTTTTGTTTAAAATTCATTGTGGTAATGTCTAGAACCAAAATTAGACAAATGTTCTCTCTGTCCAAATACATATGGATCTAACTGTATGTATGGAGGCATGGGGCATTATATGGGGGGGGGTGACATCCTGCATGGGGCCTTATATGGGGGGGAGGGGTGACATCCTGCATGGGGAATTATATGGGGGGAGGGGTGACATCCTGCATGGGGCATTATATGGGGGGGGTGACATCCTGCATGGGGCATTATATGGGGGGGTGACATCCTGCATGGGGCATTATATGGGTAGGAGAGGTGACATTCTGCATGGGGCATTATATGGGGGGGGGTGACTTCCTGCATGGGGCATTATATGGGGGGGGAGAGGTGACACCCTGCATGGGGCATTATATGGGGGGGAGAGGTGACATCCTGCATGGGGCATTATATGGGGGGGGAGAGGTGACTTCCTGCATGGGGCATTATATGGGGGGATGGGTGACATCCTGCATGGGGCATTATATGGGGGGATGGGTGACATCCTGCATGGGGCATTATAAGGGGGAGGGGGTGACATCCTGCATGGGGCATTATATGGGGGGAGAGCTGACATCCTGCACTGGGCATTTTATGGGGGGAGGAAACAAGTGACATCCTGCATAAGGCATTATATGGGGGACGACGACAAGTGACATCCTGCATGGGGCATTATATGGAGGGGGGACAAGTGACATCCTGCATAAGGCATTATATGGGGGGGGACAAGTGACATCCCGCATGGGGCATTATATGGGGGGAGAGGTGACATCCTGCATGGGGCATTATATGGGTGAGAGGTGGCATGGGGCATTATATGGGGGGGGGTGACATCCTGCATGGGGCCTTATATGGGGGGGAGGGGTGACATCCTGCATGGGGCATTATATGGGGGGAGGGGTGACATCCTGCATGGGGCATTATATGGGGGGGTGACATCCTGCATGGGGCATTATATGGGGGGGGTGACATCCTGCATGGGGCATTATATGGGTAGGAGAGGTGACATTCTGCATGGGGCATTATATGGGGGGGTGACATCCTGCATGGGGCATTATATGGGGGGGAGAGGTGACATCCTGCATGGGGCATTATATGGGGGGGGAGAGGTGACTTCCTGCATGGGGCATTATATGGGGGGATGGGTGACATCCTGCATGGGGCATTATATGGGGGGATGGGTGACATCCTGCATGGGGCATTATAAGGGGGAGGGGGTGACATCCTGCATGGGGCATTATATGGGGGGAGAGCTGACATCCTGCATAAGGCATTATATGGGGGGGGGAACAAGTGACATCCTGCACTGGGCATTTTATGGGGGGAGGAAACAAGTGACATCCTGCATAAGGCATTATATGGGGGACGACGACAAGTGACATCCTGCATGGGGCATTATATGGAGGGGGGACAAGTGACATCCTGCATAAGGCATTATATGGGGGGGGAACAAGTGACATCCCGCATGGGGCATTATATGGGGGGGGGGGAGAGGTGACATCCCGCATGGGGCATTATATGGGGTCCAGTATCCTGTATGGAACGTTAAGTGGGGACCAGTATTCTGCATGGAGCAATATATAGGGCCCATAATACTGTATGGAGGACTATACTGTCTGGTCTGCACTGTGCGCTGCGAGGATTCGCTGGTTTCTGAGCTATTGTAGAATTTACAATAGATATCACTCATGTAATGTAAGAAGTGAAATCTTTGCATTGTACTATATATATATATATATTTCTCTGCGGTATCTGTGCATCATGAATCGTGGTATGTGTTAAAGGGACCACTGAGACACTTTCGCCCGGGGCCCACAAAAACCTGGAGCCGGCCCTGGTACCGATTATTTATTTATTTTTATATATATACTGTATATATATTAGTACAGACCAAAAGTTTGGACACACCTTCTCATTTCAAGATTTTTCTGTATTTTCTTGACTTTGAAAATTGTACATTCACACTGAAGGCATCAAAACTATGAATTACCACATGTGGAATTATATACTTAACAAAAAAGTGTGAAACAACTGAAAATATGTCTTATATTCTAGGTTCTTCACAGTAGCCACCTTTTGCTTTGATGACTGCTTTGCACACTCTTGGCATTCTCTTGATGAGCTTCAAGAGGTAGTCACCGGAAATGGTCTTCCAACAATCTTGAAGGAGTTCCCAGAGATGCTTAGCACTTGTTGGCCCTTTTGCCTTCACTCTGCGGTCCAGCTCACCCCAAACCATCTCGATTGGGTTCAGGTCTGGTGACTGTGGAGGCCAGGTCATCTGGCGTAGCCCCCCATCACTCTCCTTCTTGGTCAAATAGCCCTTACACAGCCTGGAGGGCCACCCCTGCTGGCTTCTGCCCCTGCCCTCCACCACCACCACCCCTGGCTTCTGCCCCTGCCCTCCACCACCCCTGCTGGCCTCTGCCCTTGCCTTTCACCACCACCACCCCTGGCTTCTGCCCCTGCCCTCCACCACCCCCGCTGGCCTCTGCCCCTGCCTTTCACCACCACCACCCCTGGCTTCTGCCCCTGCCCTCCACCACCCCTGCTGGCCTCTGCCCCTGCCTTTCACCAACACCACCCCTGGCTTCTGCCCCTGCCCTCCACCACCCCTGCTGGCCTCTGCCCCTGCCCTCCACCACCCCCGCTGGCCTCTGCTCCTGCCTTTCACCACCACCACCCCTGGCTTCTGCCCCTGCCCTCCACCACCCCCGCTGGCCTCTGCCCCTGCCTTTCACCACCACCACCCCTGGCTTCTGCCCCTGCCCTCCACCACCCCTGCTGGCCTCTGCCCCTGCCTTTCAACACCACCCCCGCTGGCCTCTGCCCCTGCCCTCCACCACCCCCGCTGGCTTCTGCTCCTGCCCTCCACCACCCCCGCTGGCTTCTGCTCCTGCCCTCCACCACCCCCGCTGGCTTCTGCTCCTGCCCTCCACCACCCCCGCTGGCTTCTGCTCCTGCCCTCCACCACCCCCGCTGGCTTCTGCTCCTGCCCTCCACCACCCCCGCTGGCTTCTGCTCCTGCCTTTCACCACCACCACCCCTGGCTTCTGCTCTGCTCTTCTTTTCTCTTCTTCACTTGATTTCACATTTTCCTAGTTTCTGATACAGTGTAACAGACCTAACTCAGGGTCCTGGATGGTAATCACTGTTACAGAACTACAACTCCCAGCCTTTCCTGGAGTAGGAGATCATTGTACTAGATCAGAGATCCCATATACAGTACCGCTAACAAGAGCTCTGCCTGCTCTGATTTAGGCTTTGATGTCTGGGCATAAATACACACCAAAACAATCCACCCCCTCCAACAAAGTGAGCTCCGGCCCAAGTCCAGGCCCTGGAGGTCTCTTGTTGCCCCTCCTGGCACAGCTCAGAGGGAAGGTATAAATACCCGCTGCCTCAGGGGGTCCCGATTCCTCTACCGCACCGCCCCGGTGTAGGAGGGGATTATATAACTGCCGGACTGCACTGGTGTAGGAGGGGATTATATGACTGCCGGACAGCACCGGTGTACGAGGGGATTATATGACTGCCGGACAGCACCGGTGTACGAGGGGATTATATGACTGCCGGACAGCACCGGTGTACGAGGGGATTATATGACTGCCAGACAGCACCAGTGTAAGAGGGGATTATATGACTGCCGGACAGCACCGGTGTAGGAGGGGATTATATGACTGCCGCACCGCACCGGTGTAGGAGTGGATTATATAACTGCTGGACAGCACCGGTGTAAGAGGGGATTATATGACTGCCGGACAGCACCGGTGTAGGAGGGGATTATATGACCACCGCACCGGTGTAGGAGGGGATTATATGACTGCCGGACAGCACCGGTGTAGGAGGGGATTATATGACTGCCGCACCGCACCGGTGTAGGAGTGGATTATATAACTGCTGGACAGCACCGGTGTAGGAGGGGATTATATGACTGCCGCATCGGTGTAGGAGGGGATTATATGACTGCCGCACCGGTGTAGGAGGGGATTATATGACTGCCGCACCGGTGTAAAAGGGGATTATATGACTGCCGCACCGGTGTAAAAGGGGATTATATGACTGCCGCACCGGTGTAGGAGGGGATTATATGACTACCGCACCGCATCGGTGTAGGAGGGGATTATATGATTGCCGCATCGGTGTAGGAGGGGATTATATGACTGCCGCACCGGTGTAGGAGGGGATTATATGACTGCCGCACCGGTGTAAAAGGGGATTATATGACTGCCGCACCGCATCGGTGTAGGAGGGGATTATATGACTGCCGCACCGCATCGGTGTAGGAGGGGATTATATGACTGCCGCACCGCATCGGTGTAGGAGGGGATTATATGACTGCCGCATCGGTGTAGGAGGGGATTATATGACTGCCGCACCGGTGTAGGAGGGGATTATATGACTGCCGCACCGGTGTAGGAGGGGATTATATGACAGCCGGCCCGGACTGTCGAGAGTGGGGGTATTATATCACTATGGGGTCACATAATTAGCCGGCTCTGGTCTTGGACGCCTTCCTGGTGTTTATTTCAGGATGATGAGTTTATAAATTGTTTGTGCCTTTTCTCTGATTCTTGGAAGATCATGAAGTTTTCTCCCATCTGTCAGTAATTATCCCCCACGTCCTCCCCTCACCCAAGAAACAAATGTCAGGCGACTGTTCCCCGGGGTGTACGACTGTATAATGGTGTCCTAGTACATGGCGTGGTTACCCCTAGCAACCAAGAAGGCCATCCGACTGTGGCATAGAGAAAGCAGTGAGCTGATTGGTTCCCACGAGCAGTGACCTCACATCCTGTCTGCTCCATACATACCAAACATAAAGTCCCTGTGATTGGGGGGGATGTATATATATCTGACCTATACAAAGAAAAATATGTGCCCCCCACATCCACATCCAGAGACTTCTCTGTCCTCATCTACATCCATAGACATTAATATGGAGGAAAGTATGTGCCCCCCACATCCACCTCCAGGGGCTTCTCTGTCCTCATCTACATAGACATTAATATGGAGAAAGTATGTGCCCCCCACATCCACCTCTGGGGGCTTCTCTGTCCTCATCTACATCCATAGACATTAATATGGAGAAAAGTATGTGCCCCCCACATCCACCTCCGGGGGCTTCTCTGTCCTCATCTACATCCATAGACATTAATATGGAGGAAAGTATGTGCCCCCCACATCCACCTCCAGGGGCTTCTCTGTCCTCATCTAGATCCATAGACATTAATATGAGGAAAAGTATGTGCCCCCCACATCCACCTCCGGGGGCTTCTCTGTCCTCATCTAGATCCATAGACATTAATATGGAGAAAAGTATGTGCCCCCCCACATCCACCTCCGGGGGCTTCTCTGTCCTCATCTACATCCATAGACATTAATATGGAGGAAAGTATGTGCCCCCCACATCCACCTCCAGGGGCTTCTCTGTCCTCATCTAGATCCATAGACATTAATATGGAGAAAAGTATGTGCCCCCCCACATCCACCTCCGGGGGCTTCTCTGTCCTCATCTACATCCATAGACATTAATATGGAGGAAAGTATGTGCCCCCCACATCCACCTCCAGGGGCTTCTCTGTCCTCATCTAGATCCATAGACATTAATATGGAGAAAGTATGTGTCCCCCACATCCACCTCCGGGGGCTTCTCTGTCCTCATCTACATCCATAGACATTAATATGGAGGAAAGTATGTGCCCCCCACATCCACCTCCGGGGGCTTCTCTGTCCTCATCTATATCCATAGACATTAATATGGAGAAAAGTATGTGCCCCCCCACATCCACCTCCGGGGGCTTCTCTGTCCTCATCTACATCCATAGACATTAATATGGAGAAAAGTATGAGCCCCCCACATCCACCTCCGGGGGCTTCTCTGTCCTCATCTACATCCATAGACATTAATATGGAGAAAAGTATGAGCCCCCCACATCCACCTCCGGGGGCTTCTCTGTCCTCATCTACATCCATAGACATTAATATGGAGAAAAGTATGAGCCCCCCACATCCACCTCCGGGGGCTTCTCTGTCATCATCTACATCCATAGACATTAATATGGAGAAAAGTATGTGCCCCCCCACATCCACCTCCGGGGGCTTCTCTGTCCTCATCTACATCCATAGACATTAATATGGAGAAAAGTATGTGCCCCCCACATCCACCTCCAGGGGCTTCTCTGTCCTCATCTACATCCATAGACATTAATATGGAGAAAAGTATGTGCCCCCCCACATCCACCTCCGGGGGCTTCTCTGTCCTCATCTACATCCATAGACATTAATATGGAGAAAAGTATGTGCCCCCCCACATCCACCTCCGGGGGCTTCTCTGTCCTCATCTACATCCATAGACATTAATATGGAGAAAAGTATGAGCCCCCCACATCCACCTCCGGGGGCTTCTCTGTCCTCATCTACATCCATAGACATTAATATGGAGAAAGTATGTGCCCCCCACATCCACCTCCAGGGGCTTCTCTGTCCTCATCTACATCCATAGGCATTAATATGGAGAAAGTATGTGCCCCCCACATCCACCTCCGGGGGCTTCTCTGTCCTCATCTACATCCATAGACATTAATATGAAGAAAAGTATGAGCCCCCCACATCCACCTCCGGGGGCTTCTCTGTCCTCATCTACATCCATAGACATTAATATGGAGAAAGTATGTGCTCCCCACATCCACCTCCGGGGGCTTCTCTGTCCTCATCTAGATCCATAGACATTAATATGGATAAAGTATGTGCCCCCCACATCCACCTCCGGGGGCTTCTCTGTCGTCATCTACATCCATAGACATTAATATGGAGAAAAGTATGTGCCCCCCACATTCACCTCCGGGGGCTTCTCTGTCGTCATCTACATCCATAGACATTAATATGGAGAAAAGTATGTGCCCCCCACATTCACCTCCGGGGGCTTCTCTGTCGTCATCTACATCCATAGACATTAATATGGAGAAAAGTATGTGCCCCCCACATTCACCTCCAGGGGCTTCTCTGTCCTCATCTACATCCATAGACATTAATATGGAAGAAAGTATGTGCCCCCCACATTCACCTCCGGGGGCTTCTCTGTCCTCATCTACATCCATAGACATTAATATGGAGAAAGTATGTGCCCCCCACATCCACCTCCGGGGGCTTCTCTGTCCTCATCTACATCCATAGACATTAATATGGAGAAAAGTATGTGCCCCCCACATCCACCTCCGGGGGCTTCTCTGTCCTCATCTACATTCATAGACATTAATATGGAGAAAAGTATGTGCCCCCACATCCACCTCCGGGGGCTTCTCTGTCCTCATCTACATCCATAGACATTAATATGGAGGAAAGTATGTGCCCCCCACATCCACCTCCAGGGGCTTCTCTGTCCTTTATCTACATCCATAGACATTAATATGGAGGAAAGTATGTGCCCCCCACATCCACCTCCAGGGGCTTCTCTGTCCTCATCTACATCCATAGACATTAATATGGAGAAAGTATGTGCCCCCCCCACATCCACCTCCGGGGGCTTCTCTGTTCTCATCTAGATCCATAGGCATTAATATGGAAAAAGTATGTGCCCCCCACATCCACCTCCAGGGGCTTCTCTGTCCTCATCTACATCCATAGGCATTAATATGGAGGAAAGTATGTGCCCCCCACATCCACCTCCAGGGGCTTCTCTGTCCTCATCTACATCTATAGACATTAATATGGAGAAAAGTATGTGCCCCCCCACATCCACCTCCAGGGGCTTCTCTGTCCTCATCTACATCTATAGACATTAATATGGAGAAAAGTATGTGCCCCCCAAATCCACCTCCAGGGGCTTCTCTGTCCTCATCTACATCCATAGACATTAATATGGAGGAAAGTATGTGCCCCCCACATCCACCTCCAGGGGCTTCTCTGTCCTCATCTACATCTATAGACATTAATATGGAGAAAAGTATGTGCCCCCCCCACATCCACCTCCAGGGGCTTCTCTGTCCTCATCTACATCCATAGACATTAATATAGAGAAAAGTATGTGCCCCCCACATCCACCTCCGGGGGCTTCTCTGTCCTCATCTACATCCATAGCCATTAATATGGAGAAAGTATGTGCCCCCCCACATCCACCTCCGGGGGCTTCTCTGTTCTCATCTAGATCCATAGACATTAATATGGAGAAAGTATGTGCCCCCCACATCCACCTCCAGGGGCTTCTCTGTCCTCATCTACATCCATAGCCATTAATATGGAGAAAGTATGTGCCCCCCACATCCACCTCCGGGGGCTTCTCTGTCCTCATCTACATCCATAGACATTAATATGGAGAAAAGTATGTGCCCCCCACATCCACCTCCAGGGGCTTCTCTGTCCTCATCTACATCCATAGACATTAATATGGAGGAAAGTATGTGCCCCCCACATCCACCTCCAGGGGCTTCTCTGTCCTCATCTACATCCATAGACATTAATATGGAGAAAGT
This sequence comes from Phyllobates terribilis, assembly GCF_046119375.1. NCBI lineage: Eukaryota > Metazoa > Chordata > Amphibia > Anura > Dendrobatidae > Phyllobates > Phyllobates terribilis. The sequence goes on from NW_027362772.1 coordinate 318,103,497, forward strand.
ATGTGCCCCCCACATCCACCTCCGGGGGCTTCTCTGTCCTCATCTACATCCATAGACATTAATATGGAGGAAAGTATGTGCCCCCCACATCCACCTCCAGGGGCTTCTCTGTCCTCATCTACATCCATAGACATTAATATGGAGAAAAGTATGTGCCCCCCCACATCCACCTCCGGGGGCTTCTCTGTCCTCATCTACATCCATAGACATTAATATGGAGGAAAGTATGTGCCCCCCACATCCACCTCCAGGGGCTTCTCTGTCCTCATCTAGATCCATAGACATTAATATGGAGAAAGTATGTGTCCCCCACATCCACCTCCGGGGGCTTCTCTGTCCTCATCTACATCCATAGACATTAATATGGAGAAAAGTATGTGCCCCCCACATCCACCTCCAGGGGCTTCTCTGTCCTCATCAACATCCATAGACATTAATATGGAGAAAAGTATGTGCACCCCCACATCCACCTCCGGGGGCTTCTCTGTCCTCGTCTACATCCATAGACATTAATATGTAGAAAAGTATGTGCCCCCCACATCCACCTCCGGGGGCTTCTCTGTCCTCATCTAGATCCATAGACATTAATATGGAGAAAGTATGTGTCCCCCACATCCACCTCCGGGGGCTTCTCTGTCCTCATCTACATCCATAGACATTAATATGGAGGAAAGTATGTGCCCCCCACATCCACCTCCAGGGGCTTCTCTGTCCTCATCTACATCCATAGACATTAATATGAGGAAAAGTATGTGCCCCCCACATCCCCCTCCAGGGGCTTCTCTGTCCTCATCTACATCCATAGACATTAATATGAGGAAAAGTATGTGCCCCCCACATCCCCCTCCGGGGGCTTCTCTGTCCTCATCTACATCCATAGACATTAATATGAGGAAAAGTATGTGCCCCCCACATCCACCTCCGGGGGCTTCTCTGTCCTCATCTACATCCATAGACATTAATATGGAGGAAAGTATGTGCCCCCCACATCCACCTCCAGGGGCTTCTCTGTCCTCATCTAGATCCATAGACATTAATATGGAGAAAAGTATGTGCCCCCCCACATCCACCTCCGGGGGCTTCTCTGTCCTCATCTACATCCATAGACATTAATATGGAGGAAAGTATGTGCCCCCCACATCCACCTCCAGGGGCTTCTCTGTCCTCATCTAGATCCATAGACATTAATATGGAGAAAAGTATGTGCCCCCCCACATCCACCTCCGGGGGCTTCTCTGTCCTCATCTACATCCATAGACATTAATATGGAGAAAGTATGTGCCCCCCACATCCACCTCCGGGGGCTTCTCTGTCCTCATCTAGATCCATAGACATTAATATGGAGAAAGTATGTGTCCCCCACATCCACCTCCGGGGGCTTCTCTGTCCTCATCTACATCCATAGACATTAATATGGAGAAAAGTATGTGTCCCCCACATCCACCTCCGGGGGCTTCTCTGTCCTCATCTACATCCATAGACATTAATATGGAGAAAAGTATGTGCCCCCCACATCCACCTCCGGGGGCTTCTCTGTCCTCATCTACATCCATAGACATTAATATGGAGAAAAGTATGTGCCCCCCCACATCCACCTCCGGGGGCTTCTCTGTCCTCATCTACATCCATAGACATTAATATGGAGAAAGTATGTGTCCCCCACATCCACCTCCGGGGGCTTCTCTGTCCTCATCTACATCCATAGACATTAATATGGAGAAAAGTATGTGCCCCCCACATCCACCTCCAGGGGCTTCTCTGTCCTCATCAACATCCATAGACATTAATATGGAGAAAAGTATGTGCACCCCCACATCCACCTCCGGGGGCTTCTCTGTCCTCGTCTACATCCATAGACATTAATATGTAGAAAAGTATGTGCCCCCCACATCCACCTCCGGGGGCTTCTCTGTCCTCATCTAGATCCATAGACATTAATATGGAGAAAGTATGTGTCCCCCACATCCACCTCCGGGGGCTTCTCTGTCCTCATCTACATCCATAGACATTAATATGGAGGAAAGTATGTGCCCCCCACATCCACCTCCAGGGGCTTCTCTGTCCTCATCTACATCCATAGACATTAATATGAGGAAAAGTATGTTCCCCCCACATCCCCCTCCAGGGGCTTCTCTGTCCTCATCTACATCCATAGACATTAATATGAGGAAAAGTATGTGCCCCCCACATCCCCCTCCGGGGGCTTCTCTGTCCTCATCTACATCCATAGACATTAATATGAGGAAAAGTATGTGCCCCCCACATCCACCTCCGGGGGCTTCTCTGTCCTCATCTACATCCATAGACATTAATATGGAGGAAAGTATGTGCCCCCCACATCCACCTCCAGGGGCTTCTCTGTCCTCATCTACATCCATAGACATTAATATGAGGAAAAGTATGTGCCCCCCACATCCCCCTCCGGGGGCTTCTCTGTCCTCATCTACATCCATAGACATTAATATGAGGAAAAGTATGTGCCCCCCACATCCACCTCCAGGGGCTTCTCTGTCCTCATCTACATCCATAGACATTAATATGGAGAAAAGTATGTGCCCCCCACATCCACCTCCAGGGGCTTCTCTGTCCTCATCTAGAGCCATAGACATTAATATGGAGAAAAGTATGTGCCCCCCCCCATCCACCTCCGGGGGCTTCTCTGTCCTCATCTACATCCATAGACATTAATATGGAGGAAAGTATGTGCCCCCCACATCCACCTCCAGGGGCTTCTCTGTCCTCATCTAGATCCATAGACATTAATATGGAGAAAAGTATGTGCCCCCCCACATCCACCTCCGGGGGCTTCTCTGTCCTCATCTACATCCATAGACATTAATATGGAGAAAGTATGTGCCCCCCACATCCACCTCCGGGGGCCTCTCTGTCCTCATCTAGATCCATAGACATTAATATGGAGAAAGTATGTGTCCCCCACATCCACCTCCGGGGGCTTCTCTGTCCTCATCTACATCCATAGACATTAATATGGAGAAAAGTATGTGTCCCCCACATCCACCTCCGGGGGCTTCTCTGTCCTCATCTACATCCATAGACATTAATATGGAGAAAAGTATGTGCCCCCCACATCCACCTCCGGGGGCTTCTCTGTCCTCATCTACATCCATAGACATTAATATGGAGAAAAGTATGTGCCCCCCCACATCCACCTCCGGGGGCTTCTCTGTCCTCATCTACATCCATAGACATTAATATGGAGAAAAGTATGAGCCCCCCACATCCACCTCCGGGGGCTTCTCTGTCCTCATCTACATCCATAGGCATTAATATGGAGAAAGTATGTGCCCCCCACATCCACCTCCGGGGGCTTCTCTGTCCTCATCTACATCCATAGACATTAATATGGAGAAAAGTATGTGCCCCCCACATCCACCTCCGGGGGCTTCTCTGTCATCATCTACATCCATAGATATTAATATGGAGAAAAGTATGTGCCCCCCCACATCCACCTCCGGGGGCTTCTCTGTCCTCATCTACATCCATAGACATTAATATGGAGAAAAGTATGTGCCCCCCACATCCACCTCCAGGGGCTTCTCTGTCCTCATCTAGATCCATAGACATTAATATGGAGAAAGTATGTGCCCCCCACATCCACCTCCGGGGGCTTGTCTGTCCTCATCTACATCCATAGACATTAATATGGAGAAAGTATGTGCCCCCCACATCCACCTCCGGGGGCTTGTCTGTCCTCATCTACATCCATAGACATTAATATGGAGAAAGTATGTGCCCCCCACATCCACCTCCGGGGGCTTCTCTGTCCTCATCTACATCCATAGACATTAATATGGAGAAAAGTATGTGCCCCCCACATCCACCTCCAGGGGCTTCTCTGTCCTCATCTACATCCATAGACATTAATATGTAGGAAAGTATGTGCCCCCCACATCCACCTCCAGGGGCTTCTCTGTCCTCATCTACATCCATAGACATTAATATGAGGAAAAGTATGTGCCCCCCACATCCCCCTCCGGGGGCTTCTCTGTCCTCATCTACATCCATAGACATTAATATGAGGAAAAGTATGTGCCCCCCACATCCACCTCCGGGGGCTTCTCTGTCCTCGTCTACATCCATAGACATTAATATGGAGGAAAGTATGTGCCCCCCACATCCACCTCCAGGGGCTTCTCTGTCCTCATCTAGATCCATAGACATTAATATGGAGAAAAGTATGTGCCCCCCACATCCACCTCCGGGGGCTTCTCTGTCCTCATCTACATCCATAGACATTAATATGGAGGAAAGTATGTGCCCCCCACATCCACCTCCAGGGGCTTCTCTGTCCTCATCTAGATCCATAGACATTAATATGGAGAAAAGTATGTGCCCCCCCACATCCACCTCCGGGGGCTTCTCTGTCCTCATCTACATCCATAGACATTAATATGGAGGAAAGTATGTGCCCCCCACATCCACCTCCAGGGGCTTCTCTGTCCTCATCTAGATCCATAGACATTAATATGGAGAAAGTATGTGTCCCCCACATCCACCTCTGGGGGCTTCTCTGTCCTCATCTACATCCATAGACATTAATATGGAGAAAAGTATGTGTCCCCCACATCCACCTCCGGGGGCTTCTCTGTCCTCATCTACATCCATAGACATTAATATGGAGAAAAGTATGTGCCCCCCACATCCACCTCCGGAGGCTTCTCTGTCCTCATCTACATCCATAGACATTAATATGGAGAAAGTATGAGCCCCCCACATCCACCTCCGGGGGCTTCTCTGTCCTCATCTACATCCATAGACATTAATATGGAGAAAGTATGTGCCCCCCACATCCACCTCCAGGGGCTTCTCTGTCCTCATCAACATCCATAGACATTAATATGGAGAAAAGTATGTGCCCCCCCACATCCACCTCCGGGGGCTTCTCTGTCCTCATCTACATCCATAGACATTAATATGGAGAAAAGTATGAGCCCCCCACATCCACCTCCGGGGGCTTCTCTGTCCTCATCTACATCCATAGACATTAATATGGAGAAAGTATGTGCCCCCCACATCCACCTCCGGGGGCTTCTCTGTCCTCATCTACATCCATAGACATTAATATGGAGAAAAGTATGAGCCCCCCACATCCACCTCCGGGGGCTTCTCTGTCCTCATCTACATCCATAGACATTAATATGGAGAAAAGTATGAGCCCCCCACATCCACCTCCGGGGGCTTCTCTGTCATCATCTACATCCATAGATATTAATATGGAGAAAAGTATGTGCCCCCCCACATCCACCTCCGGGGGCTTCTCTGTCCTCATCTACATCCATAGACATTAATATGGAGAAAAGTATGTGCCCCCCACATCCACCTCCAGGGGCTTCTCTGTCCTCATCTAGATCCATAGACATTAATATGGAGAAAGTATGTGCCCCCCACATCCACCTCCGGGGGCTTGTCTGTCCTCATCTACATCCATAGACATTAATATGGATAAAGTATGTGCCCCCCACATCCACCTCCGGGGGCTTCTCTGTCGTCATCTACATCCATAGACATTAATATGGAGAAAAGTATGTGCCCCCCACATTCACCTCCAGGGGCTTCTCTGTCCTCATCTACATCCATAGACATTAATATGGAGGAAAGTATGTGCCCCCCACATTCACCTCCGGGGGCTTCTCTGTCCTCATCTACATCCATAGACATTAATATGGAGAAAGTATGTGCCCCCCACATCCACCTCCGGGGGCTTCTCTGTCCTCATCTACATCCATAGACATTAATATGGAGAAAAGTATGTGCCCCCCACATCCACCTCCGGGGGCTTCTCTGTCCTCATCTACATTCATAGACATTAATATGGAGAAAAGTATGTGCCCCCCACATCCACCTCCAGGGGCTTCTCTGTCCTTTATCTACATCCATAGACATTAATATGGAGGAAAGTATGTGCCCCCCACATCCACCTCCAGGGGCTTCTCTGTCCTCATCTACATCCATAGACATTAATATGGAGAAAGTATGTGCCCCCCCCCCACATCCACCTCCGGGGGCTTCTCTGTTCTCATCTAGATCCATAGGCATTAATATGGAAAAAGTATGTGCCCCCCACATCCACCTCCAGGGGCTTCTCTGTCCTCATCTACATCCATAGGCATTAATATGGAGGAAAGTATGTGCCCCCCACATCCACCTCCAGGGGCTTCTCTGTCCTCATCTACATCTATAGACATTAATATGGAGAAAAGTATGTGCCCCCCCACATCCACCTCCAGGGGCTTCTCTGTCCTCATCTACATCTATAGACATTAATATGGAGAAAAGTATGTGCCCCCCACATCCACCTCCAGGGGCTTCTCTGTCCTCATCTACATCCATAGACATTAATATGGAGGAAAGTATGTGCCCCCCACATCCACCTCCAGGGGCTTCTCTGTCCTCATCTACATCTATAGACATTAATATGGAGAAAAGTATGTGCCCCCCCACATCCACCTCCAGGGGCTTCTCTGTCCTCATCTACATCTATAGACATTAATATGGAGAAAAGTATGTGCCCCCCCACATCCACCTCCAGGGGCTTCTCTGTCCTCATCTACATCCATAGGCATTAATATGGAAAAAGTATGTGCCCCCCACATCCACCTCCGGGGGCTTCTCTGTCCTCATCTACATCCATAGCCATTAATATGGAGAAAGTATGTGCCCCCCCACATCCACCTCCGGGGGCTTCTCTGTTCTCATCTAGATCCATAGACATTAATATGGAGAAAGTATGTGCCCCCCACATCCACCTCCGGGGGCTTCTCTGTCCTCATCTACATCCATAGACATTAATATGGAGAAAGTATGTGCCCCCCACATCCACCTCCGGGGGCTTCTCTGTCCTCATCTACATCCATAGACATTAATATGGAGAAAAGTATGTGCCCCCCCCCCCAAATCCACCTCCAGGGGCTTCTCTGTCCTCCTCTACATCCATAGACATTAATATGGAGAAAAGTATGTGCCCCCCCCCCCCACATCCACCTCCGGGGGCTTCTCTGTCCATCTACATCCATAGGGGAAGAAGAAATGCACTTGCTCCAAGCCTTCACAAGAGGTCATGTGAGTATCACCGGCACCTCCCTCTAGCAAAGAGCAGGTATATATACACCCAGGCCAGGGTGTTAATTAGCAAGACGAAAGTAGTCGCTGGTTCCTAGAGAGACAGCTTCTAAGAAGGTGTCTGTAATGCCAAACAAAGAGATCTCCTGCAACCAACTGCAGGACAACTGTCTGTCACTTCTGACACACCCGTGACAGTACTCCTCCCCACCCCCACCCCTCCCCCTCCCCCGCTCCAGACACTCAGGATCGGGTTTCTCAGGATAAGAGGTGTGGAATTAGCGAAGCAACCTGGGAGCGTTCACCTCAGATGCTGAAACCCACATCCTCTCCTCTGGACCATAACCCTTCCAGAGCACCAAGTACTGTAGGGAACAACGCTGGAGACGAGAATCTACAATCCTTGAAATCTGGAACTCCAGATTACCATCAACCATTACTGGGGGCGGTGGTAGAGGTGAGGGATCAAGAGGTTCCACATACTTCTTGAGTAAAGACTTGTGGAACACGTTGTTAACCTTAAGGGCCTGAGGAAGTTCAAGATGAAACGCTGCTGGGTTAATGATGGCGGTTATTTTATAGGGACCAATAAACCTTGGTCCCAGCTTCCAAGAAGGAACTTTCAATCTTGTATTCCTGGTAGACAACCACACAAAGTCCTTCACATTCAGGTCCAGACCTGGCAAGCGCTTTCTGTCAGCCATACGTTTACCTGTCTCTCATGGTCTTTAAATTACACAGAACACCGCCGCCACACCAAGGAGAGCGATAAGCAAAACGTTCCTCCTCAGGAATTCCTGAATCTTCTCCCCCACTAAAGGTACCAAACTGTGGGTGATAACCGTATGCACCGAAGAATGGTGACCTGCCGGTGGATTCTTGACGATGATTATTAATGGCAAATTCTGCCAGGGGTAAGTAGGATGCCCAATCCTCCTGGTTTTTGGAGACGAAACACCTGAGGTAGGTCTCCAAATTCTGATTGACACGCTCGGTCTGACCATTTGACTGAGAGTAGAAGGCAGAGGAAAAGTACAGCTGCACCCCCAGTCGAGAACAGAACGCTTTCCAGAACTTGGAAACAAACTGGGTCCCCCGATCTGACACCACATCGGAGGGAACCCCGTGAAGCTTCACGATCTCATTTATGAACACCTGAGCAAGTGTATTGGCATTTGGACGTGCTGGTAATGCGACAAAGTGAACCATTTTACTGAACCTATCTAATACCACCAAAACCACAGTTTTGTCTGCAGAAACCGGTAGGTCAGTAATAAAATCCATGGATAAGTGTGTCCATGGCCTGCTAGGGATAGGTAGCAGAAGAAGAGTACCAGACGGACGGGTGCGCGAAATCTTTGAACGTGCGCAAATACTACAAGCAGCTACGTGTTCAATCACATCCCGATGCAACCCCGGCCACCAAAAACGACGAGAGAGGAGGTCCGCGGTTGCCCTACCACCTGGATGCCCAGCAAGCACAGAGTTATGATGTTCTTTAATTACTTTGCGGCGCAGATTACATGGTACAAATAACCTTCTTGAAGGACAGGAGGCAGGGGCGTCCCCCTGAGCCTCCAACACCTCAGCCTCCAGGTCAGGATAAAGAGCCAAAATGACTACCCCTTTCTGTAATATCGGGGCAGGGTTCTCATGGCCACCACCAGGGAAGCTCCGGGACAAAGCATCAGCCTTGACATTTTTGACCCCTGGATGAAAAGTGACAACAAAATTGAACCTAGTAAAACACAGGGACCATCTGGCTTGCCTAGGGGTTGAGACGTTTAGCAGACTGGAGATAGGACAGGTTCTTATGGTCAGTAATAACAGTAATAGGATGGACAGCCCCCTCCAACCAGTGTCGCCATTCCCTCGAACGCCAATTTGATCGCCAAAAGTTCCCTATTACCCACGTCATAATTTCTCTCAGTCGAAGACAATTTTTTAGAAAAGAAGGCGCATGGACGCCATTTACCACCAGGGGACGGACCCTGAGACAACACAGCCCCAACCCCGACATCCGACGCATCAACCTCCACAATAAAAGCTTGAGGGACATCGGGTTGACTTAGTATAGGTGCAGTGGCAAAATGATCCTTTAAGGAAGAAAAAGCCGAGAGGGAAGCATCCGACCATTCGGAAAAATCAGACCCCTTCTTAGTCATATCAGTAAGGGGTTTCACTATAACAGAGTAATTTTGGATGAATTTTGGATAAAAATTTGTAAAGCCCAGAAAACGTTGTAGAGCCGTCAGGTTCTAGGGACGGTCCCAATCAAGGACTGCACGGATCTTCTCCGGATCCATCCGAAAACCCGAAGATGACAACATGTACCCCAAAAACTGCACCTCCTGAACATCGAAAACACATTTTTCTAGTTTGGCATAAAGTTTGTTATCCCTTAATATCTGGAGCACCTGCTTAACATGCCCCCGATGTGTCTCCAAATCAGGTGAGAAAACCAAAATATCGTCCAGATAGACCACCACAAACCTCCCCACCAAATGATGGAAAATATCATTTATGAAATGCTGGAATACCGCAGGTGCATTGGTCAGACCAAAAGGCATAACCAGACTCTCGAGATAACCTTCCGGGGTATTGAACTCTGTTTTCCATTCGTCCCCTTCTCTGATTCTAAATCCACCTTGGAGAACACCTTAGCTCCTACAACCTGGCTGAACAAATCAGGAATCAGAGGAAGAGGGTATGGATCACGGATGGTAATTTGATTTAATTCCCAAAAATCTAAACAGGGGCGTAGACCGCCATCTTTTTTCTTCACAAAGACGAACCCTGCCGCCACGGGCGAAGATGAGGGTCAGATATGTCCCTTCTCCAGACTTTCCGCAATGAAATCCTTCATGGCTTGTCTCTCAGGGCCAGAAAGATTATACAGTCTGGACTTCGGTAGTTTAGCTCCAGGGGCCAGGTTAATAGGACAGAGATAAGCACGATGAGGAGGCAAATCCTGACACCCCCTCTCAGAAAAAACAGTAGAGATCACAATGCCAACCCGTTGCTCCTCATTACCGAAGGAGTAGGGACGAAGCTTGAAATACAATTTGCAGGTCTCCTTAAATACAAAAACACTTGTCCCTACCTCCTGAAAACCTGTCCGGGAGGGCAACCTTGGGTTCAGGCTGGACAGGCCTTCCTGCTGAGAACCCCACATTGGCGACCTGTAACCGCTGATGCTGCTGCGGAACCTCACAGCGGAGGTCATTCACCTCCAGGGACAGACAGCGGAACTGCTCTGCGAGCTCTGCAACCTATACCTATACCAAGGGAGAAAGGAAAAAAAAAATCCACGCCCAAAAAACACACACAAAAAAAAAACAAAGTGTCAGTTTTTTTTTTGCTTTTTCAAAATGTGCTCGGCCGGCGATAATGTCACCCAAGGTGTGAGACTAAGTGCAGCACAAAGGGAAGAGGGAAAGTGGGGAGTGGGCAGATCTAATATCACCCTGTCTCCCCTAACGTCCCTATATTGGTTCCGCACCAATCACCGCACAGGAACTTCACCCTGTCATTCCCTGGCGCTTGTCTCTGGCTAGGGAAGGGAGGGGATGAGCGCTAGTTGATCCCCATTGACAACTAAAGAAAACAAGGGGGAACAAACAAGGGAAGATAGCTTAACTTTAGTCGACTTCGGAGAGATGAACACACGTCCTCTTAGCACCAGAGGGGAAAGAAGAAATGCACTAGCTCCAAGCCTTCACAAAGGGTCATGTGAATATCACTGGGACCTCCCTCTAGCAGACAGCAGGAATTTATACATCCAGGCCAGGGTGTTAATTAGCCAGAGGAAGGTAGCCGCTGGGTCCTAGAGAGACCGCCTTTAAGAAGGTGTCTGTAATGCCAAACGTAGAGATCTCCTGCAACAAACTGCAGGGCAACTGTCTGTCACGTCTGACACACCCGTGACAGGTGTATACGGGAAGAGCTGTATACTGGGGAGGTTTATACAGGAGGAGCTGTATCCCAGGTGTATACAGGAGGAGGAGCTGTATACCGGGTAGATGAATACAGTAAGAGGAGCTGTATACCGGGGACGTGTATACAGGAGGAGGAGTTGTATACCGAGGAGGAGCTGTATACCGGGAAGGTGTATACAGGAGGGGGAGCTGTATACCGGGGAGATGTATACAGGAGGAGGAACTGTATACCGGGGAGGTGTATACAGTAGGAGGAGCTGTATATCGAGGAGGTGTATACAGGAGGAGCTGTAGACCGGGGAGGTGTATATAGGAGGAGGAGCTATACAGGAGGAGGAGCTGTATACTGGGGAGGTGTATATAGGAGGAGGAGCTGTATACCAGAGAGGTGTATACCGGGGTGGAGCTGTTTCCCTGGGAGGAGCTGTATACAGCAGAGGAGCTGTAGTCCTTTGAGGAGCTGTATACAGGAGCAGGAGCTGTATACCGGGGAGGAGCTATATACCAAGGAGCAGCTGTATATCGGGGAAGAGCTGTATGCAGGAGAGGAGCTGTATGCCGGGTAGGAGCTGTATACAGTAGACGAGCTGTATACCAGGGAGGAGCTGTATATAGGAGAGGAGCTGTATACTGGGGAGGAGCTGTATACAGGAGGAGGAGCTGTATACAGGAGGAGGAGCGGTATACTGGGGAGGAGCTGTATACAGGGGAGGAGCTGTATACCGGGGAGGAGCTGTATACAGGGGAGGAGCTGTATACAGGGGAGGAGCTGAATACCGGAGAGGAGCTGTATACCGGGAAGGAGCTGTATACAGGGGAGGAGCTGTATATAGGAGAGGAGCTGTATACCGGGGAGGAGCTGTATGCAGGAGCAGGAGCTGTAAACTGTGGAGATGAATACAGGAGGAGGAACTGTATACTGGGGAGGTGTATACAGGAGGAGGAGCTGTATACCGAGGAGGTGTATACAGGAGAGGAGCTGTATACCGGGGAGGAGCTGTATACAGGAGAGGAGCTGTATACCGGGGAGGAGCTGTATACCGGAGAGGAGCTGAATGCAGGAGAGGAGCTGTATACCGGGGAGGAGCTGTATACAGGAGCTGTATACCGGGGAGGAGCTGTATACAGGAGAGGAGCTGTATGCAGGAGAGGAGCTGAATACCGGGAAGGAGCTGTATACCGGGGAGGAGATGTATATAGGGGAGGAGATGTATACCGGGGAGGAGCTGTATACAGGGGAGGAGCTGTATATAGGAGAGGAGCTGTATACCGGGGAGGAGCTGTATACAGGGAAGGTGTATACAGGAGGGGGAGCTGTAAACCGTGGAGATGAATACAGGAGGAGGAACTGTATACCGGGGAGGTGTATACAGGAGGAGGAGCTATATACCGAGGAGGTGTATACAGGAGGAGGAGCTGTAAACCGGGGAGGTGTATACAGGAGGAGGAGCTATAGAGGAAGAGGAGCTGTATACCGGGGAGGTGTATACAGGAGGAGGAGCTGTATACCCGAGAGGTGTATACAGGGGAGGAGCTGTATAAAGGAGAGGAGCTGTATACCGGGAAGGAGCTGTATACAGGGGAGGAGCTGTATACCGGGGAGGAGCTGTATGCAGGAGCGGGAGCTGTAAACTGTGGAGATGAATACAGGAGGAGGAACTGTATACTGGGGAGGTGTATACAGGAGGAGGAGCTGTATACCGAGGAGGTGTATACAGGAGAGGAGCTGTATACCGGGGAGGAGGTGTATACAGGAGAGGAGCTGTATACCGGGGAGGAGCTGTATACCGGAGAGGAGCTGAATGCAGGAGAGGAGCTGTATACCGGGGAGGAGCTGTATACAGGAGCTGTATACCGGGGAGGAGCTGTATACAGGAGAGGAGCTGTATGCAGGAGAGGAGCTGAATACCGGGAAGGAGCTGTATACCGGGGAGGAGATGTATATATGGGAGGAGATGTATACCGGGGAGGAGCTGTATACAGGGGAGGAGCTGTATATAGGAGAGGAGCTGTATACCGGGGAGGAGCTGTATACAGGGAAGGTGTATACAGGAGGGGGAGCTGTAAACCGTGGAGATGAATACAGGAGGAGGAACTGTATACCGGGGAGGTGTATACAGGAGGAGGAGCTATATACCGAGGAGGTGTATACAGGAGGAGGAGCTGTAAACCGGGGAGGTGTATACAGGAGGAGGAGCTATAGAGGAAGAGGAGCTGTATACCGGGGAGGTGTATACAGGGGAGGAGCTGTATAAAGGAGAGGAGCTGTATACCGGGGAGGAGATGTATACAGGAAAGGAGCTGTAGTTCTTTGAGGAGCTGTATACAGGAGGAGGAGATGTATACAGGAGGAGGAGCTGTATACCGGGGAGGAGCTGTATACCGGGAAGGAGGTGAATACCAGGGAGGAGCTGTATACCAGGGAGGAGCTGTATACAGGAGAGGAGCTGTATATCGGGGAAGAGCTGTATACCGGAGAGGAGCAGTATACCGGGGAGGAGCAGTATACCGGGGAGGAGCTGTATACCGGGGAGGAGCTGTATGCAGGATAGGAGCAGTATGCAGGAGAGGAGCTGTATACAGCAGAGGAGATGTATACAGGAAAGGAGCTGTAGTTCTTTGAGGAGCTGTATACAGGAGGAGGAGATGTATACAGGAGGAGGAGCTGTATACCGGGGAGGAGCTGTATACCGGGGAGGAGGTGAATACCAGGGAGGAGCTGTATACCAGGGAGGAGCTGTATACAGGAGAGGAGCTGTATATCGGGGAAGAGCTGTATACCGGAGAGGAGCTGTATACCGGAGAGGAGCAGTATACCGGGGAGGAGCTGTATACCGGGGAGGAGCTGTATGCAGGAGAGGAGCTGTATGCAGGATAGGAGCAGTATGCAGGAGAGGAGCTGTATACAGCAGAGGAGCTGTATACAGGAGAGGAGCTGTATACCGGGGAGGAGCTGTATATAGGAGAGGAGCTGTATATCGGGGAGGAGCTGTATACAAGAGGAGGAGCTGTATACCGGGGAGGAGCTGTATGCAGGGGAGGAGCTGTATATAGGAGAGGAGCTGTATACCGGGGAGGAGCTGTATACAGAAGGAGGAGCTGTATACCGGGGAGGAGCTGTATACAGGAGAGGAGCTGTATATCGGGGAAGAGCTGTATACCGGGGAGGAGTTGTATACCGGAGGGAAGCTGTATGCAGGAGAGGAGCAGTATACCGGGGAGAAGCTGTATACAGGAGAGGAGCTGTATACCGGGGAGGAGCTGTATACAGGAGAGGAGCTGTATATAGGAGAGGAGCTCTATACCGGGGAGGAGCTGTATACAGGAGAGGAGCAGTATACCGGGGAGGAGCAGTATACCGGGGAGGAGCTGTATACCGGGGAGGAGCTGTATGCAGGAGAGGAGCTGTATGCAGGAGAGGAGCTGTATACAGGAGAGGAGCGGTATATAGGAGAGGAGCTGTATACCGGGGAGGAGCTGTATACCGGAGAGGAGCTGTATAACGGGGAGGAGCAGTATATCGGGGAAGAGCAGTATACCAGGAAGGAGCTGTATACCAGAGATGAGCTGTATGCAGGAGAGGAGCTGTATACAGGAGAGGAGCTGTATACCGGGGAGGAGCTGTATACCGGGGAGGAGCTGTATACCGGGGAGGAGCTGTATACAGGAGAGGAGCTGTATACAGGAGGAGGAGCTGTATACAGGAGAGGAGCTGTATATAGGAGAGGAGCTGCATATGGGGAGGAGCTGTATACAGGAGAGGAGCAGTATACCGGGGAGGAGCTCTATACAGGAGAGGAGCTGTATACCGGGGAGGAGCTGTATACCGGAGAGGAGCTGTATACCGGGGAGGAGCTGTATACAGGAGAGGAGCTGTATACCGGGGAGGAGCTGTATACCGGAGAGGAGCTGTATACAGGAGGAGGAGCTGTATACGGGGGAGGAGCTGTATACAGGAGAGGAGCTGTATATAGGAGAGGAGCTGCATATGGGGAGGAGCTGTATACAGGAGAGGAGCAGTATACCGGGGAGGAGCTCTATACAGGAGAGGAGCTGTATACCGGAGAGGAGCTGTATACCGGAGAGGAGCTGTATACCGGGGAGGAGCTGTATACCGGAGAGGAGCTGTATACCGGGGAGGGGCTGTATACAGGAGAGGAGCTGTATACCGGGGAGGAGCTGTATACCGGGGAGGAGCTGTATACCTGGGAGGAGCTGTATAAAGGGGAGGAGCTGTATACCTGGGAGGAGCTGTATACAGGAGAGGAGCTGTATACCGGGGAGGGGCTGTATACCGGAGAGGAGCTGTATACCGGGGAGGAGCTGTATACAGGAGAGGAGCTGTATACCGGCGAGGGGCTGTATACAGGAGAGGAGCTGTATACCGGGGAGGAGCTGTATACCGGGGAGGAGCTGTATACAGGAGAGGAGCTGTATACAGGAGGAGGAGCTGTATGCAGGAGAGGAGCTGTATACCGGGGAGGAGCTGTATATCGGGGAAGAGCTGTATACCGGAGAGGAGCTGTATGCAGGAGAGGAGCTGTATACCGGGGAGGAGCTGTATACCGGGGAGGAGCTGTATACCGGGGAGGAGTTGTATACCGGAGGGAAGCTGTATGCAGGAGAGGAGCAGTATACCGGGGAGAAGCTGTATATAGGAGAGGAGCTGTATACCGGGGAGGAGCTGTATACAGGAGAGGAGCTGTATACCGGAGGAGGAGCTGTATACCGGGGAGGAGCTGTATACAGGAGGAGGAGCTGTATACCGGAGAGGAGCTGTATACAGGAGGAGGAGCTGTATACCGGAGGAGGAGCTGTATACCGGAGGAGGAGCTGTATACCGGGGAGGAGCTGTATACAGGAGGAGGAGCTGTATACCCGGGAGGAGCTGTATACCGGGGAGGAGGTTTCTGAGCAGTTTCGCCTCAGTTTCCCTCACCTGCGCAGTGGGCGGGGCCTTGTCACGTGACTGCTCCTTGTCGGTGACACACCCGAACGGTGGGCGGGGCGTAGCCGTCACGTGATTCCTCCCGGGCCCCGGACACACCTGGAGATTCGCACCTGAGAGACACCGCAGACACCGCAGGAGCCGCCGCACCGGACAGCTGAGACTCGGGAGCCGCCGCCAACATGAAGGATCCGGACATCAAGTACAACCACCGGCCGCAGGTAGGAGCGCGGCTGCCGGGTGTCGCCCCTACTACTCCCATCGTCCCTGCTCCGCGGTTTGTGCGGGGCGCGCCCTCGTGCCCGTGATTGTCGGTGATGATGAGAGTTATTCTCCTGGTTGTGTGGATGTTTGGGGTCAGCGTTGTGTCCGCGGAAGACCCCGACCAGAAGTGTGAACGGAGCCGTATCCGGGCGGGATCCTCTGCTGGTCTCCAGCTCTGCGGCTTGTCAGAGTTTACATGACGGAGGGTTGTTCGGACTGACACACTGTAACAGACCCTCAGCACTGAGGAGACTCCGGGTCCGGACTGACACACTGTAACAGACCCTCAGCACTGAGGAGACTCCGGGTCCGGACTGACGCACTGTAACAGACCCTCAGCACTGAGGAGACGCCGGGTCCGGACTGACGCACTGTAACAGACCCTCAGCACTGAGGAGACGCCGGGTCCGGACTGACACACTGTAACAGACCCTCAGCGCTGAGGAGACGCCGGGTCCGGACTGACGCACTGTAACAGACCCTCAGCGCTGAGGAGACGCCGGGTCCGGACTGACGCTCTGTAACAGACCCTCAGCGCTGAGGAGACGCCGGGTCCGGACTGACACACTGTAACAGACCCTCAGCGCTGAGGAGACGCCGGGTCCGGACTGACGCACTGTAACAGACCCTCAGCGCTGAGGAGACGCCGGGTCCGGACTGACGCACTGTAACAGACCCTCAGCACTGAGGAGACGCCGGGTCCGGACTGACACACTGTAACAGACCCTCAGCACTGAGGAGACGCCGGGTCCGGACTGACACACTGTAACAGACCCTCAGCACTGAGGAGACGCCGGGTCCGGACTGACACACTGTAACAGACCCTCAGCGCTGAGGAGACGCCGGGTCCGGACTGACGCTCTGTAACAGACCCTCAGCGCTGAGGAGACGCCGGGTCCGGACTGACGCACTGTAACAGACCCTCAGCGCTGAGGAGACGCCGGGTCCGGACTGACGCACTGTAACAGACCCTCAGCGCTGAGGAGACGCCGGGTCCGGACTGACGCACTGTAACAGACCCTCAGCGCTGAGGAGACGCCGGGTCCGGACTGACGCACTGTAACAGACCCTCAGCGCTGAGGAGACGCCGGGTCCGGACTGACGCTCTGTAACAGACCCTCAGCGCTGAGGAGACGCCGGGTCCCGACTGACACACTGTAACAGACCCTCTGCGCTGAGGAGACTCCGGGTCCCGACTGACACGCTGTAACAGACCCTCAGCTCTGAGGAGACTCCGGGTCCCGACTGACACGCTGTAACAGACCCTCAGCTCTGAGGAGACGCCGGGTCCCGACTGACACGCTGTAACAGACCCTCTGCGCTGAGGAGACTCCGGGTCCCGACTGACGCGCTGTAACAGACCCTCTGCGGTGAGGAGACTCCGGGTCCCGACTGACGCGCTGTAACAGACCCTCTGCGCTGAGGAGACGCCGGGTCCGGACTGACGCTCTGTAACAGACCCTCAGCGCTGAGGAGACGCCGGGTCCCGACTGACGCGCTGTAACAGACCCTCAGCGCTGAGGAGACGCCGGGTCCGGACTGACGCTCTGTAACAGACCCTCAGCGCTGAGGAGACGCCGGGTCCGGACTGACGCTCTGTAACAGACCCTCAGCGCTGAGGAGACGCCGGGTCCGGACTGACGCTCTGTAACAGACCCTCAGCGCTGAGGAGACGCCGGGTCCGGACTGACGCTCTGTAACAGACCCTCAGCGCCGAGGAGACGCCGGGTCCCGACTGACGCTCTGTAACAGACCCTCAGCGTTGAGGAGACGCCGGGTCCCGACTGACGCTCTGTAACAGACCCTCAGCGTTGAGGAGACGCCGGGTCCCGACTGACGCGCTGTAACAGACCCTCAGCGTTGAGGAGACGCCGGGTCCCGACTGACGCTCTGTAACAGACCCTCAGCGTTGAGGAGACGCCGGGTCCCGACTGACGCGCTGTAACAGACCCTCAGCGTTGAGGAGACGCCGGGTCCCGACTGACGCGCTGTAACAGACCCTCAGCGTTGAGGAGACGCCGGGTCCCGACTGACGCGCTGTAACAGACCCTCAGCGCTGAGGAGACGCCGGGTCCCGACTGACGCGCTGTAACAGACCCTCTGCGGTGAGGAGACGCCGGGTCCGGACTGACGCTCTGTAACAGACCCTCAGCGCTGAGGAGACGCCGGGTCCGGACTGACGCTCTGTAACAGACACTCTGCGGTGAGGAGACGCCGGGTCCCGACTGACGCGCTGTAACAGACCCTCAGCGCTGAGGAGACTCCGGGTCCGGACTGACGCACTGTAACAGACCCTCAGCTCTGAGGAGACGCCGGGTCCGGACTGACGCTCTGTAACAGACCCTCAGCGCTGAGGAGACGCCGGGTCCGGACTGACGCTCTGTAACAGACCCTCAGCGCTGAGGAGACGCCGGGTCCCGACTGACGCTCTGTAACAGACCCTCAGCGCTGAGGAGACGCCGGGTCCCGACTGACGCGCTGTAACAGACCCTCAGCGTTGAGGAGACGCCGGGTCCCGACTGACGCGCTGTAACAGACCCTCAGCGTTGAGGAGACGCCGGGTCCGGACTGACGCTCTGTAACAGACCCTCTGCGTTGAGGAGACGCCGGGTCCCGACTGACGCGCTGTAACAGACCCTCTGCGGTGAGGCGTCCAGGCACAGATGAGGGTTTTGTTCAGTGACAGCCGGCGGCTCCTGGAGATAGTAAAGAATAGACATGAGCTTCTGTATATTATTGTGCGCTGGGTAATTTACATAGGACTGCAGCGTATTCTGTACCTTACTTACTGTTCTGTAGGCGTTTACTCTCTGTTATCAGCCACTGTAGTACTTCCTGTGGGTGACTGCTCATCAGGTACGTTTTATTCCGGGGTCACAGGTCGGCAGATCCCGGACCGACCACCTCAGAGATGTAGGTAGATAGATATAGCCTGTCCATGCCCGGACTGGTGGACTACCGATCCCAGCATTTCCTGCTGATGGCTGCAAGTAGTAGCACAGCACTGTGGACGAGGCGGGAAGGTTTATATGGGTTGTGTGAGTGCGGCGCCGTCCTGTCACATGTTTTCGTTTTATGGCCGCCGTAACCTACAGGGAATCTGCAGCCCCAGGAGCAGCGCGAGGTCTGCAGAGCATCTATCCAGTGGAGAGGGGACCCTGTACACGGAGGCGGGCGCTCACTGACACTACAGGGGAGGTTAGACAAAGCCTGTCCATGCACTATCACCATCATCATCATCATCCCTGACCCCAGGAGCTCACAATTTAATCTCTTATTATATAGTCATTACACACAGAGGGATCTATTATATAGAGTCATTACACACAGAGGGATCTATTATATAGAGTCATTACACACAGAGGGATCTATTATATAGAGTCATTACACGCAGAGGGATCTGTTATATAGAGTCATTACACGCAGAGGGATCTGTTATATAGAGTCATTACACGCAGAGGGATCTGTTATATAGAGTCATTACACGCAGAGGGATCTGTTATATAGTCATTACACGCAGAGGGATCTGTTATATAGAGTCATTACACGCAGAGGGATCTGTTATATAGAGTCATTACACGCAGAGGGATCTGTTATATAGAGTCATTACACGCAGAGGGATCTGTTATATAGAGTCATTACACGCAGAGGGATCTGTTATATAGAGTCATTACACGCAGAGGGATCTGTTATATAGAGTCATTACACGCAGAGGGATCTGTTATATAGAGTCATTACACGCAGAGGGATCTGTTATATAGAGTCATTACACGCAGAGGGATCTGTTATATAGAGTCATTACACGCAGAGGGATCTGTTATATAGTCATTACACGCAGAGGGATCTGTTATATAGAGTCATTACACGCAGAGGGATCTGTTATATAGAGTCATTACACGCAGAGGGATCTGTTATATAGAGTCATTACACGCAGAGGGATCTGTTATATAGAGTCATTACACGCAGAGGGATCTGTTATATAGAGTCATTACACGCAGAGGGATCTGTTATATAGAGTCATTACACGCAGAGGGATCTGTTATATAGAGTCATTACACGCAGAGGGATCTGTTATATAGAGTCATTACACGCAGAGGGATCTGTTATATAGAGTCATTACACGCAGAGGGATCTGTTATATAGAGTCATTACACGCAGAGGGATCTGTTATATAGAGTCATTACACGCAGAGGGATCTGTTATATAGAGTCATTACACGCAGAGGGATCTGTTATATAGAGTCATTACACGCAGAGGGATCTGTTATATAGAGTCATTACACGCAGAGGGATCTGTTATATAGAGTCATTACACGCAGAGGGATCTGTTATATAGAGTCATTACACGCAGTAAATGCCTCAATACTTGGTCGGCTCTTTGTGCATCAATTACTGCATCAATGTGGCAATGTGGCATGGAGGCGATCAGCCTGTGGCATGGAGGGATCAGCCTGTGGCATGGAGGGATCAGCCTGTGGCTGCTGAGGGGTTATGGAAGCCCAGGTGGCTTTGATAGCCGCCTTCAGCTCGTCTGCATTGTTGGCTCTGGGGTCTCATCTTCCTCTTGACAATACCCCATAGATTCTCTATAATAGATCCTCTATGGGGTTAAGGTTAGGCGAGTTTGCGGCCAATCAAGCACAGTGATACTGTTGGGTGTAAACCAGGTATTGGTACTTTTGGCTGTGTGAACAGGGGCCAAGTCCTGCTGGAGAATGACATTTCCATCTCCATAAAGCTTGTCGGCAGAGGGAAGCATGAACGGCTGTAAAATGTCCTGGTAGACGGCTGCGCTGACTTTGGTCTTGATAAAACACAGTGGACCTCCACCAGCAGATGACATGGCCCCCAAACCATCACTGAATGTGGAGACTTCACTCTAGACCTCCATCAGCTTGGATTGTGGCCTCTCCACTCTTCCTCCAGACTCTGGGACCTTGTGGAGTGTGTCAGTGACTGTCTTCTGGACATCCGTCACGTCAGCAGTCTTCCCCATGATTGTGGAGCCTACTGAAACTGACTAAGGGACCTTTTTAAATGCATCGGAAGCCTTTGCAGGTATTTTTTGTTAATTATTCTAATTTACTGAGATGCCTTTTGTGATTTCATTGGCTGTAAACCATAATCATCAACATTAACAGAAAGAGTGATCTATTTCACGTGTTTCTGTGTGTAATGACTCTATATATTAGATCACTCTGTGTAATGACTCTATATAATAGATCCCTCTGTGTGTAATGACTCTATATAATAGATCCCTCCGCGTGTAATGACTCTATATAATAGATCCCTCCGCGTGTAATGACTCTATATAATAGATCCCTCCGCGTGTAATGACTCTATATAATAGATCCCTCTGTGTAATGACTCTATATTATAGATCCCTCTCTGTGTAATGACTCTATATAATAGATCCCTCTGTGTGTAATGACTCTATATAATAGATCCCTCTGTGTGTAATGACTCTATATAATAGAACCCTCTGCATGTAATGACTCTATAATAGATCCCTCTGCGTGCAATGACTCTATGTAATAGATCCCTCTGCGTGCAATGACTCTATGTAATAGATCCCTCTGCGTGCAATGACTCTGTGTAATAGATCCCTCTGCGTGCAATGACTCTGTGTAATAGATCCCTCTGCGTGCAATGACTCTGTGTAATAGATCCCTCTGCGTGCAATGACTCTGTGTAATAGATCCCTCTGCGTGCAATGACTCTGTGTAATAGATCCCTCTGCGTGCAATGACTCTGTGTAATAGATCCCTCTGCGTGCAATGACTCTGTGTAATAGATCCCTCTGCGTGTAATGACTCTGTGTAATAGATCCCTCTGCGTGCAATGACTCTGTGTAATAGATCCCTCTGCGTGTAATGACTCTGTGTAATAGATCCCTCTGCGTGTAATGACTCTGTGTAATAGATCCCTCTGCGTGTAATGACTCTGTGTAATAGATCCCTCTGCGTGTAATGACTCTGTGTAATAGATCCCTCTGCGTGTAATGACTCTGTGTAATAGATCCCTCTGCGTGTAATGACTCTGTGTAATAGATCCCTCTGCGTGTAATGACTCTGTGTAATAGATCCCTCTGCGTGTAATGACTCTGTGTAATAGATCCCTCTGCGTGTAATGACTCTGTGTAATAGATCCCTCTGCGTGTAATGACTCTGTGTAATAGATCCCTCTGCGTGTAATGACTCTGTGTAATAGATCCCTCTGCGTGTAATGACTCTGTGTAATATAGGATTTTCACTTTTTGTATTGAAGAACTGAAATAAATTAACTTTTTGATATTCTAATTTAGTGAGAAGCACCTGTATCACTACTCCCATCATCCCTGACCCCGGAGATCACAATCTAATCTCATATCACACAATGTGTCACTACTCCCATCATCCCTAATGGCACACATTTGGGGGTCTCTGGGTCAGTTTTCTGGTCTGATGACGCATTCTCTATTTTCGGGGTCCCTTCTGCCTCTGACCCGTTACTGTCCAGCGCTGGTTCTGTCGGTGACGGACGCCTCGTTCCCGGGGAGCGCTGACCTGTAGGTTTTCACTGATGGATGCCATGAGCAGAGATGCTGACACCACATTGGACGGCGCCGGCGTGGTCTCCGCACTGCGAGGTTTGACTTCTCGCCTCCTTCTAGTTTTCTATGCAACAAGTTGGTGGAGTCGTGTTCTGGGCTGGAATCATGGGGAGAGCTGGTCGCCCCTTTAGGGTCCCTGAAGGTGTGAAAATGACCTGAACAAAGTCTATAGTTTTTGACTGATCACTTTCTTCCATGGTACAAAAGGAAGAACCGCAGCAAAATCCTCTTCATGCTGACAATGCCTCTTCTCATGGGGCAAAGAAACCTCCGAGTCATTGGCTGCTATGGGCAGGAGAGAAACTCCTTGGTGCGGCCACCACCCTCCCCTAACCTCAACGCTATTGAGAACCTTAGCAGAAGATCTATGAGGGTGGGAGGCCGATCACAACAGAACAGCAAGTCTGGGGGAGATTCTGACATTCGGCCAAGAAATCCAACCAGAAACTCTCCAAAAACTCCCAAGATCAATGGAGGAGACATCCCAGAAGCTCCGATGTTCCATGGACCTCGGCCTGTTAGGAGGTTTCTGATCTCAGTAAATGTGACGTCTTATTGCTGCAAATCCCACAAATCACGGTTCTCAGATCTTTACAACCTATAAGATGTCTGGACTCTTGTTCTGCAGAAGAATTTGCTGCATTTTGAGTTTTTCAGTTTTGGAATAAATCCTGCTCTCATTGTGAGGTTTGTCCAAAAAATGTGATTTCTCCTCTGATTGGACGTTATACGACTCAGCGGCATCCTGGAAAGTCGGGGAAAGTGGCTTCTGTGGAAAATAGCAAAAGGCAATGGTACTCACCAGCCAAGGTTTCAAGAAAAAATGCACACCAGGACACGGCCGGCCCCCTTTTGTTAGAAGGAGGTAACACCGGTGCAGAATGCTAATGAACAATTGCCCTCACTCACTCAGTGGCTTCTGTGGAATAATGTTGAGTTGGGTGAGCGTTCTTTCGGTCCCTGTGTGGCCCTGACCGTGGAGGTGATGGGGGGGACTCGGGAAAGAGCAGAGAGCCCTATACTGAAGGAGTCCGGAGCCTTGGGGTCCCAGTGTCTCTGCTGCCCGCTCTGCTGTGGGACCCCACCGTCTTGTACCCCTGTAGTTCTTCCACATCCTTACAATATTCTTGTTTCCCAGTAAACCTCTGCTTGCTGTCAGAGAATGGTCTAGGCTACAGGCAGGGTCTGTAGGTTTGCCGGCGTCTGGTCCGGCAGCCGTCACAGGTGATGATGCGGCAATGATGCCGGCTGTCGTGTGAGGAGTCCGTACTTTGGCGCTGCCATCACCACTCACATCCCGCTCTTTCCACCACTGACACAATGTTGTACACGTTTAATTGATCCATTAAACTTATTTAGTGATTATGGAGTTAATGAGGTTGTAATGACTGCGGATTTATCACTCATCGCCGTCATTAAAGAGGCACGCAGCAGCCGCGAGGAATCTGCTGAATTCTGTGTGTGGACACTGCACTGAGGATGATGGGAGTGATGTGTGAGACTGACATGAGTGACTGCAGCTCTGGATGTGAGTGGAGTATGAGACATGATGACACTCGTACTCCTTGTCTGTGGAGCTTCAGATGAGCCAAACCATCACACTGCTGTTTACTGCACAAGTCCTAAAATGATCTGATTGGTTGAGTTTAGCAGCCGCCTTGGGAGCTGATGATGGACCTGACATCCCCGTCCTCAGAGACCCCAAGGATCAGACTCCACATTGGCTTCTGTCCTCCAGCTCTGTTCATCTTGTAGTGTGTGGCATCCCCCTGTTGGATCTCTCGGTGTGAGCGCTGGGTGGCATCCCCCTGCTGGATCTCTCGGTGTGAGCGTTGGGTGGCATCCCCCTGCTGGATCTCTGTGGGAGCGCTGGGTGGCATCCCCCTGCTGGATCTCTGTGGGAGCGCTGGGTGGCATCCCCCTGCTGGATCTCTCAGTGGGAGCGCTGGGTGGCATCCCCCTGCTGGATCTCTCAGTGGGAGCGCTGGGTGGCATCCCCCTGCTGGATCTCTCGGTGGGAACGCTGGGTGGCATCCCCCCCTGCTGGATCTCTCGGTGGGAGCGCTGGGTGGCATCCCCCCCTGCTGGATCTCTCAGTGGGAGCGCTGGGTGGCATCCCCCTGCTGGATCTCTCGGTGTGAGCGCTGGGTGGCATCGCCCTGCTGGATCTCTCAGTGGGAGCGCTGGGTGGCATCCCCCTGCCGGATCTCTCGGTGGGAGCGCTGGGTGGCACCCCCCCCCTGCCGGATCTCTCGGTGGGAGCGCTGGGTGGCACCCCCCCCCCCTGCTGGATCTCTCAGTGGGAGCGCTGGGTGGCATCCCCCTGCTGGATCTCTCGGTGGGAGCGCTGGGTGGCATCCCCCCTGCTGGATCTCTGTGGGAGCGCTGGGTGGCATCCCCCTGCTGGATCTCTCGGTGTGAGCGTTGGGTGGCATCCCCCTGCTGGATCTCTCGGTGTGAGCGTTGGGTGGCATCCCCCTGCTGGATCTCTCGGTGTGAGCGCTGGGTGGCATCCCCCTGCTGGATCTCTCGGTGTGAGCGCTGGGTGGCATCGTCCTGCTGGATCTCTCGGTGTGAGCGCTGGGTGGCATCGTCCTGCTGGATCTCTCGGTGTGAGCGCTGGGTGGCATCGTCCTGCTGGATCTCTCGGTGTGAGCGCTGGGTGGCATCGTCCTGCTGGATCTCTCGGTGTGAGCGCTGGGTGGCATCGTCCTGCCGGATCTCTCGGTGGGAGCGTTGGGTGGCACCCCCCCCTGCCGGATCTCTCGGTGGGAGCGCTGGGTGGCACCCCCCCCCCCCCTGCCGGATCTCTCGGTGGGAGCGCTGGGTGGCACCCCCCTCCCCCCTGCCGGATCTCTCGGTGTGAGCGCTGGGTGGCACCCCCCCCTGCCGGATCTCTCGGTGTGAGCGCTGGGTGGCACCCCCCTGCCGGATCTCTCGGTGTGAGCGCTGGGTGGCATCCCCCCCTGCCGGATCTCTCGGTGTGAGCGCTGGGTGGCATCCCCCCCTGCTGGATCTCTCGGTGGGAGCGCTGGGTGGCACCCCCCCCCTGCCAGATCTCTCGGTGGGAGCGCTGGGTGGCACCCCCCCCCTGCCGGATCTCTCGGTGGGAGCGCTGGGTGGCACCCCCCCCCCCCTGCCGGATCTCTCGGTGTGAGCGCTGGGTGGCACCCCCCTGCTGGATCTCTCGGTGTGAGCGCTGGGTGGCATCCCCCCCTGCTGGATCTCTCGGTGTGAGCGCTGGGTGGCATCCCCCCCTGCTGGATCTCTCGGTGTGAGCGCTGGGTGGCATCCCCCCCTGCCGGATCTCTCGGTGGGAGCGCTGGGTGGCATCCCCCCCTGCCAGATCTCTCGGTGGGAGCGCTGGGTGGCATCCCCCCCTGCCGGATCTCTCGGTGGGAGCGCTGGGTGGCACCCCCCCCCCTGCCGGATCTCTCGGTGGGAGCGCTGGGTGGCACCCCCCCCCTGCCGGATCTCTCGGTGGGAGCGCTGGGTGGCACCCCCCCCCCCTGCCGGATCTCTCGGTGGGAGCGCTGGGTGGCACCCCCCCCCCCTGCCGGATCTCTCGGTGTGAGCGCTGGGTGGCATCCCCCCCTGCTGGATCTCTCGGTGTGAGCGCTGGGTGGCATCCCCCCCTGCTGGATCTCTCGGTGTGAGCGCTGGGTGGCATCCCCCCCTGCTGGATCTCTCGGTGTGAGCGCTGGGTGGCATCCCCCCCTGCTGGATCTCTCGGTGTGAGCGCTGGGTGGCATCCCCCCCTGCTGGATCTCTCGGTGTGAGCGCTGGGTGGCATCCCCCCCTGCTGGATCTCTCTGTGTGAGCGCTGGGTGGCATCCCCCCTGCTGGATCTCTCGGTGTGAGCGCTGGGTGGCATCCCCCCCTGCTGGATCTCTCTGTGTGAGCGCTGGGTGGCATCCCCCCTGCTGGATCTCTCGGTGGGAGCGCTGGGTGGCATCCCCCCCCTGCTGGATCTCTCGGTGGGAGCGCTGGGTGGCATCCCCCCCTGCTGGATCTCTCGGTGGGAGCGCTGGGTGGCATCCCCCCTGCTGGATCTCTCGGTGTGAGCGCTGGGTGGCATCCCCCCCTGCTGGATCTCTCGGTGGGAGCGCTGGGTGGCATCCCCCCCTGCTGGATCTCTCGGTGGGAGCGCTGGGTGGCATCCCCCCCTGCTGGATCTCTCGCTGGTTCTCAGATCCTCGCAGCCGGAGGCCGTGACACTATATCTGTATGGAGATGCTCGGAGCTGTCTCGGAGCGCTCAATCCAGCCGTGTCTGGTTTGAGGTCTCTTCTGTGCAGAGACTGCGCCCATGATGTGTTCTCCGCTCTGACTGTGGGTAACCCTTTGAGGACGCAGCTGGTTTTTCAGGATTTTTTATTTCAGTCCAGGAGCCAACAATCAATAACTTTGCTTTCTTACTATGACAGCGGCCGCCCTGCGTTGATCGGTGGATATCGGACAGCGAGGTGTGACGCTCCTGCCTGCCCGGCCTCGGGTGCTGGGTGCTGGTGAAGGCCGTGCATGCCATGGCCGCCAATGCCCACCCACTGCAAGCGCTGCCGATGGCCTTAAAGACGGAGCTGCTTGGGTGATGCCCTCACCTTTCACACTGGAACTCGGAGGGTTAAACATTCGGGCTGTGATTGCAGGGTGCTCCATCACTGCTAATAATGCCCTTCTCTCTGTGCAGGGCTGGAAGGGGTTAACTGCTCTTGGCCAGTTCTTCATCTTAGTTTACCTTCTTTTCCCTTGTAAAATCTCTGCTTCATGTCAGTAAATAGAAACCTTACTTTACACCCAATGAGAAGCCTTCCTGACCCCATCGCTCTCCAGGACCGGGGGGCCGCCGCTGTCAGACGTCACCCTGTACCCAAGAAGTGGTCTCAGAAAGACGACTTATTAAAGGGGTTGTCCAGTACTATGGATGATGCCCCAATGTATTTTTATGGTGTAAAGAAGTGTCTTTGTAAATTCCTTGTGCTGCTGTTTCTGCCTGTGAGCGGCGCTATAGCTGGCCGCTCCCGGGAAGACTGGACAGCCCCTTTAACGCGGGGCTGGCCGCTCCCGGGAAGACTGGACAGCCCCTTTAACGCGGGGCTGGCCGCTCCCGGGAAGACTGGACAGCCCCTTTAACGCGGGGCTGGCCGCTCCCGGGAAGACTGGACAGCCCCTTTAATACAGGGCTGGACGCTCCTCTGGTGACATTATGGGGACTGTCTGATCAGAGCATTGGGTCTTCTAGTGCCAGCAGCAGATGATGGAGGTTATCACTGGAACCTGATGATGGGGGTAGTTGTACTGTCACATGCACATAATGGCGGCTGAGCCGCCCTGCAGCAGGTCAGTCACCCGCCCCGCGCTGGTCACACATTCCTGGCGGAGCGGGCTGGGCCGGGGCTCTGCAATGGAAGAAGCTGCTCTACCAGTTCTGCTCTAGGTGACTGTAATGTCCTTGTCTTCATGCACTGCCGAAACTGAAACCAAGGAGCGAGGCGGAAGTCCCGACCGAAAGAGCCAGGTCCCTGCAGTCAGCAGATCCTTATGTGCTAATACACTGTAACAACTGTGCTACCCAGGGGTCTATTGCTGTAAGCAGGAGCTCCCCCTAGTGGTGACTGCAGACAGGATCTTATCATGTATCTCTGTATACAGGGAGCTCCCCCTAGTGGTGGCTGCAGACAGGATCTTATCATGTATCTCTGTATACAGGGAGCTCCCCCTAGTGGTGACTGCAGACAGAATATTATCCTGAATCTGTGTATATAGTGAGCTCCCCCTAGTGGTGGCTGCAGACAGCAGCGTTTTATCTGTCTCATCAGAAATTTACAGTACCAGGATTGTGCTGCGTGGAGTGTTGGACCATGAAAATGATAAAAGGTGACACTCGCCAGCATGTTTGCTACTATTAGATGCAACTTCCATCTGCACTGAGTCTTTGTAACAAACCATCAGCTGTGAGAAGTGTAGTGTGGAGGTAGAATGATCTCCATGAGGGGGGATGTTGGGATCGTCACACTCTGGGTGTTTTGCCTCCTGCGCCGTCCGGCCGGGTATCCGCCTCCCCCTCCACCTCTGATACCTGCTTTGCTTCCTTCCTTCACTTTTGCCCTGAAGTCTCTGCAGAAACCTGAGTGCAGAAGAGTCGCGGTGTCTTGTGAGTCACTGGTGCTGGGTCTTGTCCTGACGTGACTTCATCCTGTGACGTCTCCCTTTGTCAGCAGCGTCCAGTGCGCTGCCCCAGCTCTGCTGTACCAAGAGCTCTGCCTGCACTCGCTTCCCACACGAGAGAAGTCCAGAAAAAGTAACTGCCCCCTCCCCTCATATACACAGATCAGATCTACAGCTGCAGCTCACTACATTACAATATCATTACACACAGAGCGATCTATTATATAGTCATTACACACAGAGGGATCTATTATATAGAGTCATTACACACAGAGGGATCTATTATATAGAGTCATTACACACAGAGGGATCTATTATATAGAGTCATTACACACAGAGGGATCTATTATATAGAGTCATTACACACAGAGCGATCTATTATATAGAGTCATTACACACAGAGGGATCTATTATATAGAGTCATTACACACAGGGATCTATTATATAGAGTCATTACACACAGAGGGATCTATTGTATAGAGTCATTACACACAGAGGGATCTATTATATAGTCATTACACACAGAGGGATCTATTATATAGAGCCATTACACACAGAGGGATCTATTATATAGAGTCATTACACACAGAGGGATCTATTATATAGAGTCATTACACACAGAGGGATCTATTATATAGAGTCATTACACGCAGAGGGATCTATTATATAGTCATTACACACAGAGTGATCTATTATATAGTCATTACACGCAGAGGGATCTATTATATAGAGTCATTACACACAGAGGGATCTATTATATAGAGTCATTACACGCAGAGGGATCTATTATATAGAGTCATTACACACAGGGATCTATTATATAGTCATTACACACAGAGGGATCTATTATATAGAGTCACTACACACAGAGCGATCTATTATATAGAGTCATTACACACAGAGCGATCTATTATATAGAGTCATTACACACAGAGGGATCTATTATATAGAGTCATTACACACAGAGGGATCTATTATATAGAGTCATTACACACAGAGGGATCTATTATATAGTCATTACACGCAGAGGGATCTATTATATAGTCGTTGCACGCAGAGGGATCTGTTGCGTAGAGTCGTTGCACGCAGAGGGATCTGTTGCGTAGAGTCGTTGCACGCAGAGGGATCTGTTGCGTAGAGTCGTTGCACGCAGAGGGATCTGTTGCGTAGAGTCGTTGCACGCAGAGGGATCTGTTATCTCTGCGTTTGTCTCCTCTCACGTTATGGACACCTATGTCATACGGTACTGTTCACATCAGACCTTAGGTCTGTGTTCTGTGCACACTGGGCCCTATCTGACGTTCTGACAGGAAACTGTCTCAGTCCATCCCACTCTGGGCTAGTCCTCAGCCGTTTGAAACCTAAAATGCACCAGACCTCTTCCTGCATATAACTTATACCAAATCAGTGGAAATCCTTTTCTTTTTCTTGAGAGACACACAGACCCTCAAACCACAACCATTCCAGTCCTTTTTATTTTTCTTCTAACCCGGCACCAGTCCTTCGGGTTAATTTGGCCCCCCTGAACAAAGGCCCTCAAGATGACACAATATGGCACAGTCCTTCCCTTTAAGCGTAGCCCTTTTAGCCGAGGGCACAGTCCATTGTCCCCCCATCAGTCCTTAGGATGGAAACACAGTCCTTTATTCCACTCCTATCCACGAGACAGGCCCACACAGTCCCTTGGGGCATCGTCCATCCTGGATTAGATAAGGACTGAGAGTGTGGGACCCTCCAACAACTGCATCAAGGGAATTGCAACAGAACTGGGGGGAGGACACTTCAGCCATCCCTGGCCATTAACGTAGGGGAGTCCCTGATGCTTTGGGTCCTAGACCCTCTGAACTGTG
The DNA here is from genome assembly GCF_046119375.1 of Phyllobates terribilis. NCBI lineage: Eukaryota > Metazoa > Chordata > Amphibia > Anura > Dendrobatidae > Phyllobates > Phyllobates terribilis. The sequence continues at coordinate 318,134,335 of NW_027362772.1, forward strand.
GTCTTCAGGAATCTGGAACTTTTCCAATGATTAGGTACAACTTGGCCAGTTTAAGCCTCTGACGCCTTTTTTTTTCTGGTCCTCCTTCGATCCGACTCAGACCCAGGTCTTTTCTTTGCCCCGGCCTCCAGCACATATACCACCGAGTGCGCGCCCTGGGCCATGTAAATAATGGCGAGCTGCACAGTCATTACCAGCAGTCCCACGGACACCTGACTTGCAGGTCCTAACTCCTTCGTAGAAACTCTGGATTGCTTCCCTGACTTTCTCCTCCACACGAGCCTCTGGGCACTGGTAAACCAGTACCCTTGGGATGGGCACCTCTACTCAGGGCTGCACTGCTAGCTTTGGGCATGGGAGGGAAGAGGGCCACGCCGTACAGAGAGCATTAACGTACACTGTATTCTTGGTTCTCTCCTATTCCAGAAATCCGCCCCCCTCCCTTTTGCTGTTAAAACACAAAACCACCCTCCCGCTTTATATGAAGATCTAGCAAGATCTTCACCTACGGGGATTCAGCTGGGCCCGTACCCATTCCTCCCTTCACTTCTTCCACTGTATCACGTCTTTGATCCACCATGCCTTGGTAGTAGAGGGTTCTCGTTCCGGGATGGGTACTACTTTTGTGGTCGGTGGGTAACCCACCGGCGACTGGGCACCTAAGGCCTCCAGCCCCTTGGCTCTCCTGTGGGCCATGAACCAGACCATGGTCATAGGCTCAACCTCCGGCTCACGTCTGGCCTCTGGCTCTTCTTCGGGGCACTTGGTCACCTTGTCCATCAGGCCACGCAGCCTCACCTCTTCCTCCATCAGTGCCATTAACTGATGCAACCGTCCACGCCCTATCCTCTCCTCGCACGCCTCGCTAAGCGCCAGACCTCCCTTTGCCGACAAGAAATCCCACTCCGCCATTTTCTTGTTTCTCGGTCATCGCACAGTACTGTGTTTTCTTCCACTTCCAACCCACAAATGGTGGCGTCCTTCATCATGGCTCCACCTTTCGCTGGGTTGGGTTCCCTCGGCTCACCATCCCGTTCCTCCATCTCCTCCGCCTGTTTCCTTGAGTCACCCTTAACTGGGCGGGCCTTTTCTTTCCACTTTGTTTTACTGTAGCGGCCACTCCTCGCTGTCGGCTTGCACTTCCAGACCCAATACTCGCTCCGGTAGGCATAACCTCTGGAGGGCTGGACATCTCTTTGCACCCTTTTGATCCTTCTACGCCCATGATGGGCGGGACCTTCCCGTTCTGCACCACTAACCGACGTTACAAAGTTAATGCTCAGCGCCATCTTAGACAGTGTAACGGTCGCCATCCTCCATGCAACTCAAATCTTGCCTGCATCCCTTCTTTCTTCTGGTTGCAAGACTCAACCTGTCGACTGTGCCAAGTGTAACTAATCTTATGCACTGGCACATTACATGAAGGTGAGGGTCCTGGCTGGGTGTGGGGGCGCTACACCCTTGCAGGCTGCATGTAGCCAATGACTTTGATTGGTCAGGATCGGATGTTTGACAGTTCAGAGAGAGACCACCAGTCAAAAATAACTTTTATCCTGAACGATAACTTGGGAGGGATTATATTGAGGGGATAGCGCGTACACAGCTTTATGAATGCTTCCTTCACAATGTGGAGCATTTTCCATACACCATTTCAATTACTGTTTTCTCGCTTGTTCTCTGTCAGGGATTAACAGAGCCGACACCGGGGAGATGACACACTCTCTCACCGCTGCTGTCACTCTGTCATGATTGAGCAGAGATTCACACACACACACGATCCCGATTACTCACTACATAGCTATTGGCAAGCGACCAGTGAGCGTATGGCATACACACCTCCGGATTCCAACGCATGGAATATTTGTATACGCCCCAGTACGGTCACTGCCAGCTTCATGATAGCCCAATTATCATTATTCGCTGCCACCACCGACAAGATTTGAAATATAACCAGGGGAGGAGTCCTGAGGAGATAATTTGCATATTCCCACTGCATTTTGGGGTAAGTGAAGAGTCTCCGCGAGCTCAAAGAACACTGGATTTTGGCTGTTGGAGCTGAAAAGAGGACATCGGTAAACCGCGCGCCGGTTGGCGCGCGCATTTTGAAGCTTTTTTTTTTTTTAAGCTTTTTTCACTGTTTTCAGAACATTAACAATAAGAACATGGAAGAGTCCAGGAGCCATTTGGTGAGCTGCATATCCTGCTACATGTTCACAGACTTGCCAGTGGAAAAGCCAGACTTCACATGCCAGAAATGCAGCTTGTGTCCCTGTTGGAGGAAAAGTTGCGAAATCTAGAAGAGAGGTTAACTACCTTGAAAATCATTAAGGAAGGTGAAGAGTTCTTAGACAGAGCAGAATTATCTCTTCATGATTCAGAAAGAGAAGAAATTCTCTCTGCACCTGACGAAACAGAGGAATGGAAGCCTGTGACCCACAGAAGCAGGAGGATCGAGAGGCAGTCAGCACCCATACTGCTCAGGAACCAGTACCAGGCTCTCACACAGGAGAACCATGAAGAAATACAGCAAGATAAGACTTTGCCAGCAATGAATAACCTTGTAAGCCCTCAGAATCCTCCTGGATGGAGAAAGAAGAATGTTGTGAAGAAAAAACGGAGAGTGGTGGTCATGGGGGATTCCCTGTTAAGAGGAACAGAGGCCGCTATCTGCAGACCAGACATAACCTCAAGAGAAATGTGCTGTCTTCCAGGAGCAAAAATTAAAGATGTGTCTGACAGGATATCAAGACTCTTCAGACCTACAGATCACTACCCATTCCTGCAAATACATGTGGGGACAAATGACACCGCAAGAAAGGACCTGGAAACCATCTGCAGTGACTTTGAAGACTTAGGCAAGAAAGTGAAAGAATTGGGAGCGCAGGTGGTCTTCTCATCCATCCTCCCAGTGGATGGCCATGGAACAATGAGGTGGAATAAGATTCTACAGGTGAACAACTGGCTACGTCGATGGTGCCGTCAACAAGGATTTGGATTTCTGGATCACGGAATGAATTACCTATACGATGAACTACTTGCTAGAGATGGGGTGTACCTTACGAAGACTGGAAAACATGTATTTGGAAGTCGCCTTGCTACACTCATCAGAAGAGCTTTAAACTAGAACAATGTGGGAAGGGAAGCAAAAGGCCAGAAAAAGCCATACAGCTGACAAATACTATTGAGATCTCTGCTACTGGAAGTGGAAAGGAAGAACAAAGACAAAAAAATCTAAATAATAAAAATATGGGAGGAAGAGAAACCAATCACAAACTAAAATGTTTTTATACAAATGCACAAAGCATGGGCAACAAACAAGGAGAATTGGAACTACTAATGCAGGAAAAGGAATATGATGTCATTGGAATCACTGAAACTTGGTGGGACGATACACATGATTGGAATAAAAGGCTAAAAGGATACAACTTATTTGCAAGAAACAGACTTGATAAACGAGGAGGAGGTGTCGCATTGTATGTTAGAAAAGCGTATATCTGCACAGAGATTGAAGCTTCAGAGACTGGGAGTTCTGTGGAAACTGTTTGGGTAAGAATACAAGGAGAGAACAACGGAAAGGACACCATTGTAGGCATTTACTACAGGCCACCTGGGCAAGCTGAAGATATGGATGAACTCTTTATGTATCAAATGACCAAGTTCTCCAAAAAATATGACGTAGTGGTCATGGGAGATTTCAACTATCCAGACATTTGTTGAGAATCTCTCTCAAGTAAAACTAACAGGTCAAGCAAATTCTTATCCTCTCTTGCTGACAACTTTATCTTCCAAAAGGTAGGGGAGAAAACAAGGGGATCTGCTACTTTGGATCTAATCCTTATAAACAGGGAGGAAATGGTTGAGGAGGTAAAGGTGGCTGGGACCCTAGGAGGCAGCGATCATGCTATTATAGAATTTTGGATAACTAGAGGAGGAAGACATGTGAAGACTCAAACTTCAAGGTTAGATTTTAGAAAGGCAGATTTTAAGAGACTCAGAAAGAGAATAGGAGGGATCCAATGGCTGGATGTCCTTAAGGACAAAAATGTCCAGGAAGGATGGGAAATTTTTAAAAATGAGATTCTCAAAGCACAATCGTTAACAATCCCGAAAAGTAGGAAGAATGGGAAGCATTTAAGGAAACCAGGATGGATGAACACAGAACTTAAACACATGCTAAAAAGAAAGAAAGAAATGTTTATTAAATGGAAAGAGGGAGGCATATCTAAAGAAGATTATAATGCAGTCTGCAGATCCTGCAGGGCACGTATCAGGTTAGCTAAAGCTGACAATGAATTAAGGCTTGCAAGAGATGTCAAAAGCAATAAAAAAGGATTTTGGGGGTATGTCAAAAGTAAAAGAAAAGTCAAAGATGCTATAGGATTTTTACAGGATGAAAATGGAGAAATGGTAAGAGAGGATGTTGAGAAGGCCGAACTTTTTAATTCCTATTTTGCATCTGTTTTCTCTCAGAAAGAAAATGTAACATCAACTGATCTTCACTGTCCTTTTAAAGGAATAGAGGAATCCAAGTTATCTGTAAACAGAAAGATTGTGAGGGAATATTTAGCTAGCATAAATGAGTTCAAGTCTCCAGGTCCAGATGAATTACACCCCAGAGTACTGAAGGAGATTGTAGAAGAAATTTTAGAACCACTCTCCATAATCTTTGAAAATTCTTGGAGAACAGGAGAAGTCCCAGAAGACTGGAGAAGAGCAAATGTTGTTCCTATCTTCAAAAAGGGGAAGAAGGTGGACCCAGGGAACTATAGGCCGGTGAGTCTGACTTCTATACCAGGAAAGATCTTTGAACAAATTATTAAACAACATGTATGTAAGTACATGGATAAGAATGAAGTGATTAACCAGAGTCAGCATGGGTTTGTAACTAACAAGTCATGTCAGACTAACTTAATTTCCTTCTATGACAGAATCACTGACTGGGTGGATCAGGGAAATGCTGTAGATATAGTATATCTTGACTTCAGCAAAGCATTTGACAAAGTATCTCACATCATCCTTATTGAAAAAATGACCAAGTATGCAATGGACCAGGCAACTGTTAGGTGGATTCATAACTGGCTTAGTGATCGGACTCAAAGGGTGGTTGTAAATGGCTTCACATCCAGCTGGATGAATGTCTCAAGTGGGGTACCACAGGGCTCCGTCCTGGGACCTGTATTGTTCAACATCTTTATCAATGATTTAGATGAAGGAATTGAGGGTAAACTGATTAAATTTGCTGATGACACAAAGCTAGGAGGGATAGCTAATACTAGAGAAGAGAGAGAGAGGATTCAAAAAGACCTAAATAAACTGGAGCAGTGGGCAGCAACCAACAGAATGGTTTTTAACAGGGAAAAATGCAAAGTACTACATCTGGGCAATAAAAATGAAAAAAGCATATACAGAATGGGAGGAATAGAGCTAAGCAACAGTACATGTGTAAAAGACTTAGGTATACTAATAGATCATAGACTGAACATGAGTCAACAGTGTGATGCAGCAGCAAAAAAGGCAAATACAATTCTGGGATGTAGTAACAGAAGCATACAGTCTAGATCACGTGAAGTCATTATCGGTCTTTACTCCTCTTTGGTCAGACCTCATCTGGAATACTGTGTACAGTTTTGGGCACCACATTTTAAAAAAGACATCGACAAACTGGAGCAAGTTCAGAGAAGAGCGACCAGAATGGTGACTGGTCTGCAAACCATGTCCTATGAGGAACGGTTGCAGGATTTGGGAATGTTTAGCTTGCAAAAAAGAAGACTGAGAGGAGACTTAATAGCTGTCTACAAATATGTCAAGGGCTGTCACATTGTAGAAGGATCATCTTTATTCTCATTTGCACAAGGAAAGACTAGAAGCAACGGGATGAAACTAAATGGGAGGAGACACAGATTAGATATTAGAAAAAACTTTTTGACAGTTAGGGTGATTAATGAGTGGAACAGGCGGCCACGAGAGGTGGTGAGTTCCCCTTCAATGGACGTCTTCAAACAGAGGCTGGACAGACATCTGTCTGAGATGATCTAGTGAATCCTGCTTTGAGCCGGGGGTTGGACCAGATGACCCAGGAGGTCCCTTCCAACTCTACCATTCTATGATTCTATGATTCTATGATAATACAGCCCGTGTCGGACGCCTGCTTTTTGATAGCGTATATGGCTTTGGGGGAGGAACTATTACAGGACAAAAGAAACAGGACTAATACATTTTATATTTAGGCTATGTTCACACGATCAGGATTTGAAGCAGAAATTTCCTGAGCATTTCTGCATCTCCTTGGCTGGATTTGATGCCTTTTTTAGGCTGTGTGCCCACAATGCGTTTTTTAAGCGTTTCTGCAGCGGCAATTCCGCTGCAGAAACGCTTAAACGCTTGGTAGAAGGCCTGCCATGTTCCACAATGATAATCCGCATGTGCTGTGCAGATGCTGTGGAACTTTCTGCTGCGGATTATCATTGCGGAAAAAAATGCAGCACTACCAATTATTTTGCGGAAGCGCTGTGTTTTCGCCGCCATTGACTTTCATTGGATCGCTAGGAATCCGCATCACTGGATCTGTACATACGGAATCCATGCGTTCAATGTGCAGATGGTACCGGGGTGTGGAGGACAGGAGACTCTCCTCTGGACCCGGGTACCATAGAACCTGTAAAAAAAGAATAAAATAAATATGATACTTACCTTCTGATGGCCCCCTCTGCGCTGGTCTTTGCTTGCTGGCAGATCGCGGTGGACTGAAAGACCTGCGCTGACGTCATAGTCATGTGACGGCAGGTCCTTCAGTGTACTGCGAGCTGCCGGCAAGCCAGGACGGAGCGAAGCAAGACTGCGGGGGCCATCGGAAGGTACGTATAGATTTATTTCTTACCATTCTTTTACAGTCACACTATATATGCCGGTTGCCGGTTGCATGGATTTATATAGTGTGACCAAGTTGTCAAGCACTTTCCAAGTGATGCTAAAATCACAACCCGCATGCGGAAATGCAAGTGAAGAACGCGTCACATCCGCATGTCCCTGGCAGGAAAACGCATGTACAATCCGCATGCGTTTTTTCTGCCAAGGAGATGCAGAAACGCTCAGGAAAAAATCCGTAGCATTTCTGCATCGTGGGCACATAGCCTTATGCAGTTTTTGAAGCGTTTTTGTATATCAAATAGTGTTTACTCTGTGTGTGTTTGTTTAACTCTTTACTTTAATTAGGTTTTGTCATGAAAAGGTCTGATTGACGCCTTGTCATCACCAAACAAAAGAGCTAGGTGTCAGCTAGTCCCATTCACCCAATCTTCATTAACATTTCCACTCATGTAATTTATGCGGCTGCTGTGAGCTGGTATTTTAAGCATGGTCACTGGCCATTAATAACAGCTCACAGCTGTTTTGTTAGCCGCTAAGTGCTTTGGACAGAGCACATTTTTGTTTAGTCAAAAGCAGTGTTCTAATGCTGCACTTTTGTTGTCGGTACATGTGAATCCACCACATATAATAACACTTCAATCGGTCAAAATCTGCAGTGGAGACCAGCGTGTCCACTACAGAAATTGACCTGCTGAGGGTGAGTTTGGGTACGTGGTCACTATCGGGAGCCGCTGCGGGTTTGACGTCCAGATGTTACAGCATAGTGGATGGGATCTCTAGAAATCCCATGTCCACTATACGTGCATCAGAGGCTGCAGATCACCCGCCGACACTGACATGCCGCACTTCTTTCAGGACCGCTGCATGTCAAATTCTCATGCGGAGTCGCTCGTCTCCGCAACAGAAATTTGACCACTAGAAAGTACTGAATGCGGTGAATCCACATGGTTCAGTGAACACGTGGATTTACCTGCGTTCAATAGAATGCAACGTTTTGGACGCAGCGTCCAAAGCGCTGCTACGTCCGTAACGTGGACACAGAGCCGAAAATGAAAAGAAGAAAAAAAAATGGCGTGCGCTCCCGCAACATTTTTATAACCAGCAGAGAGAAAGCTGACCGCTGGGGGCTGATATTAGTAGCCGGGGAAGGGGGTCATTAGCCAACAATGTTCCTTGGCTATTAATATCAGCCAACAGCTGTTTGTTTAGCCTTTACTGGCTAGATTACAGGGGGACTCCAGAAAAAAATTGACATGGGGTCCCCCTATAAAATCTAACCAGCAAAGGCTAAACTAGACAGCTGTGGGCTGATATTAATAGCCAGGGAAGGGGCCATGAATACTATTCACCTCCACGGCTAATAATATCACTCCTCAGCAGCCCCAGAAATGGAGCATCCATAAGATGCACCAAATCTGGCGCTTAGCCTCCGCTCTTCCTGCTGCCCTGTAGCGGTGGCAGTGGGGTAATGGAGTTGGGGTTCACGTCAGCCTTGTATTGGCGGCTGACATGAAGCCCAGGTTAGTAATGGAGGGCGTCTATAAGACGCCCCCATTACTAACTGCTTAGTAAAATGATCGCCGCTTTGTCAATAAAAAAAGACACGGCCAGAATAAAGTATTTTAATGAATTAAGCACATGGTTTTTAAAAAACGTTTTATTGTACTGGGTCCTCAAAGCCCTCGATCGTCTGAAAAAAAAAGGAACAAAAAGCAACCATATTCCTCACCCGCCCACTGTCCCGACGCAGTCCTCGGTTACATCAACGATTGTCCCACGACGATCCGAGTCACTTCTATAGCAGGGACATAAGCCATCACTGATGTCACTGCTGTAGAAGACAGCATTGTATACTGACAGGTGTAAAATCAACCCCTGTCCGTATACATGCTGCAGGAGGTCACTGGAGTTCATCAGCTGCTGAGCCCCGGTGAGAATGTTCCCACAGTGATTTTCACGTGACCCATCAACTAATTTGTGACGTCACCGCAGGTCCTGGCAGCTCGGTACCGCCGGGAACCAGGAGGACACCTGGGGCCGCCGGACAGGGTTGTTTTTTGTTTTTTTACCGCGGGCTGGGCAGAGCACACTACTGCTCCCCCCCCCCCCCCCCCCCCCCAGCCGACCCGCTCTCGCTGTTATCAGCGGGAGCTGCGGTCGGATGCGAGGAGATGTAGTCCTCCTCTCTCGACCCGGGTACCACCTGCAACGCGTTTGTGCCGCGAATTTGCGCCCATTGGCTTTAATTGAAATACAGCAAATCTACAGGTATAGATGTTATACCTGCGGGTTTGCTGCTGTTCAATGCAAGTCAATGGGCACAAATTTGCGGCGTGATCGTGCAAGAAATGGTCAAGCTGTGGTTTTTACCGCAATGGCAATCTGGAGCTCAGCACATCCAGATTACCATTGCTATACCTGGCAGACCTATTAACAAGTTTATACACAGAAACTGAAAAAACTGGCCAGCACTTCAAAAACAAGAAATAGGTGTGAACAGGTGCTTACTTAAAAGCAGCTACCTCCATATACAACTAACAAACAAAGCGGCAAACTGTAACGCTAAGTATTAGTATTAGTTGTACAGTGCCTTGTGAAAGTATTTGGCCCCCTTGAACTTTTCTACCTTTTGCCACATTTCTGGCTTCAAACATAGATATAAAATTCTAATTTTTTTGGGAAGAATCAACAACAAGTGGGACACAATCATGAAGTGGAACGAAATTTATTGGATATTTTAAACAAATTAAAAACTGAAAAGTGGGGCGTGTAATATTATTCGGCCCCCTTGAGTTAATACTTTGTAGCGCCACCTTTTCCTGTGATTACAGCTGCACGTCTCTTGGGCTATGTCTCTATCAGTTTTGCACATCGAGAGGCTGAAATTCTTGCCCATTCTTCCTTGCAGCTCGAGCTCAGTGAGGTTGGATGGAGGGCGTTTGTGAACAGCAGTTTTCAGCTCTTTCCACAGATTCTCGATTGGATTCAGGTCTGGACTTTGACTTGGCCATTCTAACACTTGGATACGTTTATTTTTGAACCATTCCATTGCAGATTTTGCTTTATATTTGGGATCATTGTCTTGTTGGAAGATAAATCTCCGTCCCAGTCTCAGGTCTTTTGCAGACTCCAACAGGTTTTCTTCCAGAATGGTCCTGTATTTGGCTCTGTCCATCTTCCCATCAATTTTAACCATCTTCCCTGTCCCTGCTGAAGAAAAGCAGGCCCAAACCATGATGCTGCCACCACCATGTTTGACAGTAGGGATGGTGTTTTGAGGGTGATGAGCTGTGTTGCTTTTATGCCAAACATATCGTTTTGCATTGTGGCCAAAAAGTTTGATTTTGGTTTCATCTGACCAGAGCACCTTATTCCACATGTTTGTTGTGTCTCCCAGGTGGCTTGTGGCAAACTTCAAATGAGACTTTTTATGGATATCTTTGAGAAATGGCTTTCTTCTTGCCACTCTTCCATAAAGGCCAGATTTGTGCAGTGTACGACTGATTGTTGTCCTATGGACAGACTCTCCCACCTCAGCTGTAGATCTCCGCCGTTCATCCAGGGTGATCATGGGCCTTTTGGCTGCATCTCTGATCAGTCTTCTCCTTGTTCGAGGTGAAGTTTAGAGGGACGGCCGGGTCTTGGTAGATTTGCAGTGGTCTGATACTCCTTCCATTTCAATATGATCGCTTGCACAGTGCTCCTTGAGATGTTTAAAACTTGGGAAATCTTTTTGTATCCAAATCCGGCTTTAAGCTTCTCCACAACAGTATCTGGGACCTGCCTGGTGGGTTCCTTGGTCTTCATGATGCTCTCTGCACAGAACCCTGAGACTATCACGGAGCAGAGACCCCTGAGACTATCACGGAGCAGAGACCCCTGAGACTATCACGGAGCAGAGACCCCCTGAGACTATCACGGAGCAGAGACCCCCTGAGACTATCACGGAGCAGAGACCCCCTGAGACTATCACGGAGCAGAGACCCCCTGAGACTATCACGGAGCAGAGACCCCCTGAGACTATCACGGAGCAGAGACCCCCTGAGACTATCACGGAGCAGAGACCCCCTGAGACTATCACGGAGCAGAGACCCCCTGAGACTATCACGGAGCAGAGACCCCCTGAGACTATCACGGAGCAGAGACCCCCTGAGACTATCACGGAGCAGAGACCCCCTGAGACTATCACGGAGCAGAGACCCCCTGAGACTATCACGGAGCAGAGACCCCCTGAGACTATCACGGAGCAGAGACCCCCTGAGACTCACAGAGCAGGTACATTTATACCGAGACTGGATTACACACAGGTGGATTCTATGTATCATTACCGGTCATTTAGGAGAACATTGGATCCTTCAGAGATCCGCACTGAACTTCTGCACTGAAAGTAAAGGGGCCGAATAATATTGCACGCCCCACTATTCAGTTTTTAATTTGTTAAAGTTTAGAATATCCAATAAATTTCGTTCCACTTCACGATTGTGTCCCACTTGTTGTTGATTCTTCCCCCAAAAATTAGAATCTTATATCTTTATGTTTGAAGCCAGAAAAGTTCAAGGGGGCCAAATACTTTCACAAGGCACTGTATATGGAGGTAGCTGCCACAGGTGGTTTTAATTGCAGCAGGATCTTATTAGCCTACACACAAGCAGACATAGTCTCTTAGAGAGGTGTTCACATTGGTAGGGTCCTGGTATTTTGAGAGACGCCTTAACGTGGCTGCCAGGTACACATGAATTGGCCAATTTATGCTCTAAGATTTCTCATTTATTTCTATTTTCTACAGCAGTAATGCAATTCATATTTCATATATTTCATGTTCGCATACTTAGCGTTGCAGAGTGTTGCTTTGTTTGTTGGTTACTGTACAGAATAGACAGTTACACAAAATAAAATAGGATTAAAGAAGAAACTAACTATAAAGTTCGCAGAGAAAACTCAGTATAGCAGGAGGGAAGCACTCCTATTGGACCGTTCAGCGAACGTGACCCGTGTTACACATCAACATGTACTTCCCACATGAGTACTGATCCACCTTTTGTCTGGGTCTTTTATGCCGAAGGGGGAGACTGGCCCACACACCCTCTGTGATGACATCATGTGGGCTGGGCTCAAGCCTTCATATTTTATTAGAATCTCTAACTTCTGGGATAACTTATCGCTGGTTGATTGCAGAAGCCCGAAGTGATACCATATTTTTTATTATGAATTTAACTTTCCGTAGAAACTACACATGGCATAGCTGCGGTCCGTTATTCTGGTACTTTTGTGTCACAGCTACGGAAAAATAAGCATATTGTTCCTTAGCTGACCCTGCTGCTAAAAATATGGGTCCCAATATTATCAGAGGTATAGAAGTTTAGATATTCCATATTCCATGTCGGCGCCGGCCCGACTAAACATTTCTGTTGAATTCCCTTTGAAGCCCGGGAGTACATTTTCCTCATCTAGCTGTAAATTTCTCACAAGCCTGTGTCACTTGTAAACACTCGCATGTTAATTGGGTCAGTAGTACCTTGTGTGCTAGTATTTGCTTACAAGCTACTTCTGCTGTGTGGGCTAATTTGCATGGAGCCACTGCCCAAGTGTCAGCTTTTCTCCTTTGGCAAATACTATAGGGGAGGGGGGATGAAGAGGGGTCTGGGAGAGAGAAATTCTTTAATATTTCTATGGTATTCTCTATCTTCACCATTCCTCTCCACTTCACCACAAACCAGCTAAGTAACTATATTGCCAGTATGGCCGGTACATAACTTCTCTGTCCCTGACGCCTTGGAACTCCCCTGGGCACTTGCTCTTTGTCTCACGTTCTCTGTCCTATCTTGACCCGTTACCTCTTGGAGTTAATAAACTTTGGGCCGTACTGCTGGGTGTCCTTCCCCTGGACCAGTCTCCTCTGCCTTTCAGTCACTTTTCTCCTATTTTCCGCTAGGCTTTTCTCCCACATTATGGACACCCACGTCACCAGCACTGATCAGACCTTAGGTCTGCTTTCTATGCACACTGGGCTCTATGTCCCTTCACCTCTGGGCTAGTCCCAATTGTTAACTTTAACTCTCCCTACTGTTGGACAATACACAATACCAACATTAACACATGCCACACTTGACATTAAACAATACACTTGCTCTTCAAGGGGGGACGTGGGCATTAAGTCCATCTCTTCACTCACGTACACAGATTTCCAGCAGGTATAGGCGCACTATGAAAAGTGCAATGGTTTCCTTGGAATGTGAACAGTTTAGCTTGAGACTGAAGGCAGCAAAACCATGAAAGAAAAAAAGGAACAGATAAGGAAACGAGGGGGAAAGGAACGTGTGTGACACAAGCCAGAGTGTGTTACCCCTCAGATTCCTCCTGGTGCCCCCTGTTACTCTGACCATGGCCATACACCCCTCCACAGCTTCATGAGGTCGTCACCTGGAATGGCTCCAATGATCAGGTCGTCTTGCCAGAAGGTGGAATCACCGGCTTTCCGAAAAATGCCTGTGACCATCAGCTTAGCAGGTGCAGAGCCGATAACACAACTGTTCTAAACCAAAAACATGGCAAGAAACACTCGACTAAGAGAAGCCACAGTCTATCATTACTGTAAGACATGAAGGTCCGTCAATAAAAAAAAATTGCTAGAACCTTGAAGGTGTGTTCAGGTGTAGTCCTGAAAATCATCAATTGCTATGATGAAACTGGCTCTCATGAGGACCTTCCCAAGAAAGGAGGAGGATAAGTTTATCAGAGTTACCGGCCTCCTAAACGATGGTCATGAAGGAGCAGACACATATTCCAACGTCTGCTGTCCAGAGGCGACTGCGAGAAGCGGCCTCTATGGACGAAGAGCTGCCGAGAAACCGCAACTGAGGACCGCAAATAAGATGTATGGACCGAGCTGCCCGAGGAGCCGACGTGAGATCAGTGGAGATCTGCGCTGCAGTATTAGCCGCCATGTCTTTGCGAGACGCAGGAGTGAGCAGATGGTTCCTCCATGTCTGGTGCCCACCGTGAAGCATGGGGGTGGGGTGATGTGATGTGGAGGTCTTGCTGACATTCAGTGGGGATTTATACCACTACAGCCGCCACAGTGTTCTGCACCGACTGCCGTCCTGTCTGCTGTTCTTTGTGGGACCACCACTTGTGTAACAGGACAATGACCCCAAATCCCCAGGCAAAATGACCAGGATGGAGGCTGCAGCGGAGGACCCGGCCTCCACAATCGCCATCCTCAACCAGTGGGGATGGTTTGGGATGAAATGGACGGAGAGTGATGGCAAAGCAGCCGACAAGCGCTCAGCACCCCCGGGACTCAAGGACTGATGGAGCCATTCCAGTGACCACTGAGGATGCTGTGTGGATGATGAGGAGGGGGGTAAAACTGCCATCAGGAATCTGAGGGGTAACGCATTCTGGGTAGTGTCACGCATTTCTTTACTCCTTGTTTCTATATGGCTGCCGCCTTCTTCGTGGTTTTGCTGCCTTCAGTCTGAATCTACAATGTGCACATTCCAGTAAGAACAATGAAGCGGGGTGTGACGACGCTGCTTCTAATCTTAATGAGCCAGATGTCTAAATTCGTTAGGCCAGGAGAAATACACTATTATGTTTGTTGACTTTTGAATTTGTGTTTTTCTTTAGTGGGTCAAGGACAGACTAGACTAGTATTTGTATGATTTACTGCAACTTATTGTATGGAGGACAGCCACTCAGGGTTGGGGAACAATGAGGTTTGTTAATATGCTAATTACATATTGCACTAGGCCAGCTAGTTTGTTGAGCAGGGGAATACAAACAATACAAATTGATTAAATGCTCAAACAATGAGACATGAGCCCTGCACCTGCCACCCCCATCCCCCCTGACCTGTGAATGATGACCTGAGCCACAGATTTACATATAAACAGGGATTTCTATCCTGCTGAAAGGAGAAGCAGAGAGACTCTTCAGAACAGCAGCTTGGTAGCATGGCTCCATCCAGAGGGACATAGATTTGGATTCTACAGGATGCCAGTCTAAGGGAACATGGCCCTGCTGGAAGGATACAGATCTGCTCCATTGACCATCACTGACCCTATGGAGACAGTTAGGGAAACCAGGATTGTGACCCTCCGGACATCTGGTCCCATGGATATGTTCGGAGAAGCCAGAGTGGGACCCTCGGGTCTCCTGGCCTTGTACCTCAATGGACTGTCAGCTTCCTAAGCTTGCCGCTGCCTTCTCTGTGGGGGCCCGCCAGAAGTGAGGGGCCACTGGTTGAGGTAGTCGGCCCTGGAAGTCCCAAAGTCACAGCTGTTCTATCCCAGGCGGGCGGAGAAGGAAGGGTGAGACTGTGTGATGTTGCACCATCTTGGGTATTTGCTGGGACTGTCCTATATGTTTATTGTCCGCCTTGTGGTTCAGTAAAGTATTGCCGTGCTGTTTTACCCTCACCCTGTGTTGTCTGAGTAGTGTTATGCCCACGGTAGACCCCGGGTCTTCATATGGGGTGTCCTGAGTTTTGACATGCGCTGTACATACACGCACTTATGTTTACTCAGACACACGGGGAAGTCACAGCGTCTCCTCCTCTCGGGTATTTTCCCACTTTCTGGTGAGTCGTGTGTCAGTTGTGCATCATCCGCGCTCGTGAGATGGTTGGAATAGCAGATGAGGCGTGACCGGGACGGTGACTGCGCTGAAACTGCCTGCTCCTGTGTCACTTCCAGGTGCGGAGCTCAGTTTCTGCGAGAGTCTGACTCCTGCTGTGAAGCAAGAACTGTACAGCAACACTGCCCCCTATAGGAGAGGGACAGACTCCTAAGCGGCCTGAAGACTGTCGCATATCTCCGGAAATGGAGACCATCTTAAAATCATACAAAAACATATATAATATTACTCATAATACTGCAACTTCAGAGCCGAAATCCTGCCACATTCCCAGCTTACCGGACAAGTAATGTATGTACACGGTGACTGCACCAGCAGAATAGTGAGTGCAGCTCTGGAGTATAATACAGGATGTAACTCGGGATCAGTAATGTAATGTATGTACACAGTGACTGCAGCAGAATAGTGAGTGCAGCTCTGGAGTATAATACAGGAGGTAACTCGGGATCAGTAATGTAATGTATGTACACAGTGACTCCACCAGCAGAATAGTGAGTGCAGCTCTGGAGTATAATACAGGAGGTAACTCAGGATCAGTAATGTAATGTATGTACACAGTGACTGCACCAGCAGAATAGTGAGTGCAGCTCTGGAGTATAATACAGGATGTAACTCGGGATCAGTAATGTAATGTATGTACACAGTGACTCCACCAGCAGAATAGTGAGTGCAGCTCTGGGGTATAATACAGGAGGTAACTCAGGATCAGTAATGTATGTACACAGTGACTGCAGCAGCAGAATAGTGAGTGCAGCTCTGGGGTATAATACAGGTTGTAACTCAGGATCAGTAATGTATGTACACAGTGACTGCACCAGCAGAATAGTGAGTGCAGCTCTGGGGTATAATACAGGATGTAACTCAGAATCAGTAATGTAATGTATGTACACAGTGACTGCACCAGCAGAATAGTGAGTGCAGCTCTGGAGTATAATACAGGATGTAACTCAGGATCAGTAATGTAATGTATGTATACAGTGACTGCAGCAGCAGAATAGTGAGTGCAGCTCTGGGGTATAATACAGGTTGTAACTCAGGATCAGTAATGTATGTACACAGTGACTGCACCAGCAGAATAGTGAGTGCAGCTCTGGAGTATAATACAGGATGTAACTCAGGATCAGTAATGTAATGTATGTATACAGTGACTGCAGCAGCAGAATAGTGAGTGCAGCTCTGGGGTATAATACAGGTTGTAACTCAGGATCAGTAATGTATGTACACAGTGACTGCACCAGCAGAATAGTGAGTGCAGCTCTGGGGTATAATACAGGATGTAACTCAGAATCAGTAATGTAATGTATGTACACAGTGACTGCACCAGCAGAATAGTGAGTGCAGCTCTGGAGTATAATACAGGATGTAACTCGGGATCAGTAATGTAATGTATGTACACAGTGACTGCACCAGCAGAATAGTGAGTGCAGCTCTGGAGTATAATACAGGAGGTAACTCAGGATCAGTAATGTAATGTATGTACACAGTGACTGCACCAGCAGAATAGTGAGTGCAGCTCTGGAGTATAATACAGGATGTAACTCAGGATCAGTAATGTAATGTATGTATACAGTGACTGCAGCAGCAGAATAGTGAGTGCAGCTCTGGGGTATAATACAGGTTGTAACTCAGGATCAGTAATGTATGTACACAGTGACTGCACCAGCAGAATAGTGAGTGCAGCTCTGGGGTATAATACAGGATGTAACTCAGAATCAGTAATGTAATGTATGTACACAGTGACTGCACCAGCAGAATAGTGAGTGCAGCTCTGGGGTATAATACAGGATGTAACTCAGGATCAGTAATGTAATGTATGTACACAGTGACTGCACCAGCAGAATAGTGAGTGCAGCTCTGGAGTATAATACAGGATGTAACTCAGGATCAGTAATGTAATGTATGTATACAGTGACTGCAGCAGCAGAATAGTGAGTGCAGCTCTGGGGTATAATACAGGTTGTAACTCAGGATCAGTAATGTATGTACACAGTGACTGCACCAGCAGAATAGTGAGTGCAGCTCTGGGGTATAATACAGGATGTAACTCAGAATCAGTAATGTAATGTATGTACACAGTGACTGCACCAGCAGAATAGTGAGTGCAGCTCTGGGGTATAATACAGGATGTAACTCAGGATCAGTAATGTAATGTATGTACACAGTGACTGCACCAGCAGAATAGTGAGTGCAGCTCTGGAGTATAATACAGGATGTAACTCAGGATCAGTAATGTAATGTATGTACACAGTGACTGCACCAGCAGAATAGTGAGTGCAGCTCTGGGGTATTATACAGGATGTAACTCAGGATCAGTAATGTAATGTATGTACACAGTGACTGCACCAGCAGAATAGTGAGTGCAGCTCTGGAGGATAATACAGGATGTAACTCAGGATCAGTAATGTAATGTATGTACACAGTGACTGCACCAGCAGAATGAGTGCAGCTCTGGAGTATAATACAGGATGTAACTCAGGATCAGTAATGTAATGTATGTACACAGTGATTGTACCAGCAGAATAGTGAGTGCAGCTCTGGGGTATAATACAGGTGGTAACTCAGGATCAGTAATGTAATGTAATGTATGTACACAGTGACTCCACCAGCAGAATAGTGAGTGCAGCTCTGGGGTATAATACAGGAGGTAACTCAGGATCAGTAATGTAATGTAATGTATGTACACAGTGACTGCACCAGCAGAATAGTGAGTGCAGCTCTGGAGTATAATACAGGAGGTAACTCAGGATCAGTAATGTAATGTATGTACACAGTGACTCCACCAGCAGAATAGTGAGTGCAGCTCTGGAGTATAATACAGGAAGTAACTCAGGATCAGTAATGTATGTACACAGTGACTGCACCAGCAGAATAGTGAGTGCAGCTCTGGAGTATAATACAGGAGGTAACTCAGGATCAGTAATGTATGTACACAGTGACTGCACCAGCAGAATAGTGAGTGCAGCTCTGGAGTATAATACAGGAAGTAACTCAGGATCAGTAATGTATGTACACAGTGACTGCAGCAGCAGAATAGTGAGTGCAGCTCTGGAGTATAATACAGGATGTAACTCAGGATCAGTAATGTAATGTATCTACACAGTGACTCCACCAGCAGAATAGTGAGTGCAGCTCTGGAGTATAATACAGGAGGTAACTCAGGATCAGTAATGTAATGTATCTACACAGTGACTCCACCAGCAGAATAGTGAGTGCAGCTCTGGAGTATAATACAGGAGGTAACTCAGGATCAGTAATGTAATGTATGTACACAGTGACTGCACCAGCAGAATAGTGAGTGCAGCTCTGGAGTATAATACAGGAGGTAACTCAGGATCAGTAATGTAATGTATGTACACAGTGACTCCACCAGCATAATAGTGAGTGCAGCTCTGGAGTATAATACAGGAGGTAACTCAGGATCAGTAATCTATTTCTATTTGCTCATACTTGGAGGTTGATCCGTTTTCCGTTCGGAGTTATATATTTGTCTGATTCTCTTTTCACGTTAAGAACATTTCTTCTATTTCTTGCAGAGCTTCAATGGAATCGAGGAAGTAGTTGAGTTTCTTCCTGCCACGGACACGAAAAAAATGGAGAAAATGACCATAAAGAAAAAACTTCTGATAGTCGGCATAGTGGTCGCTGCTGCTGTCATCTCGCTCGCCATTGGTCTCCTTGTCTGGCACTTTGCTTGTAAGTGATGGTCCTTCTGGTTTGCAGCGTTGCATGCAGGGCAGGGTCGCTGCAGGCAGTGGTCTTTATTGTGTTTATTTCCCCAGATCGCAGCGCTCCGGTGCATAAAGTGTACACTGGGTACTTGACCATAACTAATGTCAAATTCGTAGAGGCGTTAGAGAACCCGGCATCCCCAGAATTTGCAGATCTCGCTGTAAAAGTGACTGAAGTGGTGAGTGGGTTTATGGCAGCGTTGCATGTTTGTTGCCCATGTGTACAGGGTAAATCACATGTACGCTTCACCGTCTTCTGTCTCCTCTGCAGCTGCTGAACGCCTATCGGAGTGACCCCGCCATTGGCCCCCACGTGGTCAGCTGCAACATCACCGCGTTCAGGTGAGGGGTGGACAAAGTGTTAGTCTCCTGCAGAAACCCTGAAATATGGCATCAAATCCAGAGAATAAAATGCATAGGTTGCTCCCACCAAAAGGGTCTCCCAATGATGGGGCAGATGCCGACCCCATGGTGGTGCCCTAAGATGATGGAAATAATGATTGCGGTAGAAATCATAGTGCACGGATACGGAGATGTGGCTCACGCTCAGCACTGCAGTAATCCGTGCGTACACATACCAGCGTCACGGGGAATTACTCGCCTTCCAATGTCTATAAAGTGACTGCAGTCGAGAGGGTTAATTTGTATTCGGTCAATAGGGGACCTCATTACGTGGTGGCGTTGACTGCAGCGACATGTACGTGTCATATAGCAGGAACACAAATGACCCCCCGCCTGCGTCTTCTCATCCCGCAGTGAGGGCAGCGTCATCAGCTATTACCTGTCCGAGTTCAAAGTGCCGGCGTACAAGGAGGCCGCCCTGGACAAAGCCATGAACGAGCTGCAGGTGAAGACCGCCAAAGTGCGCCAATTCAGTCTGGCGGTGGATACGTTTGTGGCGTACCGTAAGTTGTCAGTTGTGAATGCTCTCATTTGTAGAGGAGAACAATAATTTCACTCAAAAATGCAAGAAGGGAGAATTATTCCATAAAGGCACAGATTTGCCTCATAATACACATGGGGGTTATCCTGTATATACAGTGCAGCCCCCACATAATACACAACACCATACATGCAGGGTATATTGGGGCGAAAGCTCGCGCACACACCAGGACAGTGTACGATGATCTGTCGCTTCCCCGGAGCCGCCGTGACCCATTACGATGGCTCCAGCCCCCGGATCGGCTGACATAGGACTTGTCGGTGGCATCGGTTCCTCTTCTTGGTTCTTCTCGTGCCCTCGGCTCCTCTTCTTGGTTCTTCTCGTGCCCTCGGCTCCTCTTCTTGGTTCTTCTCGTGCCCTCGGCTCCTCTTCTTGGTTCTTCTCGTGCCCTCGGCTCCTCTTCTTGGTTCTTCTCGTGCCCTCGGCTCCTCTTCTTGGTTCTTCTCGTGCCCTCGGCTCCTCTTCTTGGTTCTTCTCGTGCCCTCGGCTCCTCTTCTTGGTTCTTCTCGTGCCCTCGGCTCCTCTTCTTGGTTCTCCTCGTGCCCTCGGCTCCTCTTCTTGGTTCTCCTCGTGCCCTCGGCTCCTCTTCTTGGTTCTCCTCGTGCCCTCGGCTCCTCTTCTTGGTTCTCCTCGTGCCCTCGGCTCATCTTGTTTCTTCTCGTTGCAGCCACCGATCCACAGATGGTGAGGACGTTCCGTGACAGTAAGTTCTGTGTTTCTCTCCCTGGTATTTGTTGGATTTTGGTTTTCTGTGGTCCCTCGTCTTCCTCCGCTTCCTTCAGGCTGTGGAAGTGACTCCTGCCGTCTTCCTTCTTCCGCAGACAAGTGCAGTTATTTCCTTCACTCCAGTCCTGGGGTCGAGACTCAGTTCACCACCCCTGGATTTCCAAACTTCCCCTACCGCAAGAACTCCAGGTGTCAGTGGGCGCTGCGGGCCGACGCTGAACACATGATCCTGCTCAACTTCAAAACCTTCAAGATGGAGCCCTGCAAGGCAAACAAAGGAGACGTTGTGACCGTGTACGACTCTCTGACGGCCATTGAGCCGCGCGTCATGGTGAAGTGAGTGCAGAGGCATTGTGCACCATGGGGGTTGTAGTGTTCAGCTGCTGTCACCTCTTTTCTTATTCCTTGGTCTTTGCAGGTTGTGCGGCTCTTACCCCCCATCCTACAACTTGACCTTCGTCTCCTCGCAGAACGTCATGCTGGTGACTCTGATCACGGACGATGTGGGGAAACATCCCGGCTTTCTGGCCGAATTCACCCAGATACAGAGGACGACACGTAAGATCAGCCATGTTTATATCGGCCGCTTGGTGGACACTTCTAACATTGGCCGCAGTAATGGACGCCCTCTCTGCTTTTTCCTCTCCTTCCAGTGTGCGGTGGACAGCTAAAGGAGGCCAGCGGAGAGTTCAGTACGCCTTTCTACCCGGCCCATTACCCGCCCAACAGGGAATGTGTGTGGGACATCCAGGTACGCGCTGGCCGGTACCTTGTCTCGGCGCCTCGTCCTCCGCCTCCTGCTTCATGGTGGTTGTTCTCTTGCAGGTTCCTAACAAGCAGTATGTGAAGATTCGATTCCTCATGTTCTACCTCCTGGAACCCTCAGTCCCCATCACGACCTGCCCCAACGACTACGTGGAGATCAACAATCAAAGGTAACGATAACGGAGTGCCTATGCTGAGACTTGTGGTTCACACGGGGTCCATGTGCTACAGATGGCGGCGGTGAGTTCCTGATGTGGATGGAACGAGTGGAAGAGCGGTCTGTGCAGGGAGGACGGGCGCGGAGGACGTTATTCTATTGAGCTTTATGACGACCGTTCTCGCAGGCAGAGGGGGCGTCTCCACCAGGGATGGACTGAGGAGCCATGGTACTGGGGGAGGCTGGATGCAGCACTGCACCATTACTTGTAAAGAGCTGTCAGTCCAGCTGGGGGCGCTCTGCCTGCTCCTCGGCTCTCAACCCTATGCTCCTCATCCGACTCTCACCCCTGCGCTTCTCGGCCCTCACTCCTGCGCCCCTCTTTTTGCAGATACTGTGGGGAACGCACACCATTTGTGGTTTCCAGCAACAGCAGCAGAATAATGGTGCGGTTCCGCTCTGACCAGTCGTACACGGACACCGGCTTCATGGCGGAATACTTATCCTACGAGCCGCAGAATCGTGAGTACATGTCCATGACCTGTCTGTAGTATCGGGGAGCGAGAGACCTGGGTCGGGGCCTGTGGTGGCGCCATCTCCGGGGTCGTGACCAGCGGCAGGTCATCCCCATGGATGTATACGTGGTGCAGCCGGGGGTGGATGATGCCGGTTTATGACTGGTGGTGTTTTTACAGCCTGCCCCGACCAGTTCACCTGTAAGAGCGGCCGCTGTATAGATCTGGTCCGGAAGTGTGACGGGTGGAACGATTGTGGCGACTCCAGTGACGAAGCCTCGTGCGGTGAGTAATAAGACCTGTGATACCTGCGGCTATGAAATGGTTAATGTGGGGGGAGCGGGGGTTGTGGCTGTGCAGGGTTCTGCCTGTCGGGGGCGCATGTCTCGCAGTGTTTTCATGACTCCTGTCCTCTCCTGCCCGCAGTCTGCTCCGCTCAGCAGTTCCGCTGTAAGACCAGCCAGATCTGCAAACCCAAGTTCTTCCTGTGCGACGGCGTCAATGACTGCGGAGACGGCACCGATGAGCTGGACTGCAGTAAGTCTCCGCTGCCGGCCGCCGTCATCACATCTTATTGTTGCCGCTCATTTTACGCCTGTTTTTTTTTTTTTTTCCAGAATGTCCGGACAAATATCTAAAATGTAGAAATGGCAAATGCTTCCCGCAGGAGCAGAAGTGCGACAAAACCGATAACTGCGGAGACGGCACTGACGAGTCAGAATGTGGTAATGGTGAGTGACAGCCGGGACGTCGGTGTACAGATATTAACCCCTAAATAAGTATGTGAACCCCGGGGACAGCTTCTTACCAGGGAAGGCTAGTGCCCAATAGAGGCAGCCTTAGAGGTGTCGTGGGTCCACCGCGCCCCGTCTGACAGATTGCCCCTTACATCTGGCTGTTGGGCTGCGGCTTCATAGCAAACAGTCTGTCAGTTCTTCAGCAGGACTAGAGCGCAGCGATGGGGTCAGTGGGGTCTCCAGGGCCATAAACATTAGCGGTTATGTCCTAAGTCGAGGTCCGCTGACTCCTGTCCCACCAGACGTTGTGACCGCTGCATCTACGTACAGGAGGAGGGGCGGCTGGGGGTACCCAGTTATGGGGGTCATTGCAGTGAGCTGTGTCCACCCTGTGGATACGCCACAGTTATGCATCTCTCCACAATCCTCAGATTAGAAGGGTGTCCTGTCCTGGTGTATGAGACTGTGCTGTAATACCAGCCATGGCCAGGAGGGGCGCTGTGTGCATTCTAATCCAGGGTGGTTGGTGTCATGCAGCTCAGCCATTGTTACGGATGAGACATTGCAGGCCGGACAGATCTGATCATACAGCGACGTGTCAGAGGCGCCATTTCACACTGGTTTTGTGTTGCAGCTCTGATCACCGCCTGCACAGAGAACACCTTCAAGTGCGACAACGGAGAATGCATCACCAAGCTGAACCCGCTGTGCGACGGCACGAAGGACTGCACCGACGGCTCTGACGAGAAGGACATGGCCTGCAGTAAGTACCTCCCCAGAAGATGGCGCTCCGCAGAGCATGAGTCTCGCCACCTGGGGAACGATGCGGCGACTCTATGTGGGGAGTGAGATGCAGGGTGACCCTATGCGGGGGGAAGGCTACGCAGCGACTCTGTGCGGGGGTGGGGGGTGATGCGGCGACTCTACGTGGGGGGGGGGGGGGGGGGGAGTGGGATACGGCGACTCTACGCGGGGGGGAAAGTGGGACGTGGCACCTATACTCAGTGATGGCATATAGCGCTGTTGCTCTGTACTGTGGTCGGTGGGCACCTGTCTGGCGGCAGCTATAGGGAATACCCCCGAGACCGGACCTCATTCTCCTCCTCTCTTCAGGTTGCGGGAAGCGTCCGTACAGCAGGAAGACGCGGATTGTGGGTGGTGTGAGCGCGGACATTGGTGAGTGGCCCTGGCAGGTCAGCCTGCACACGTTGAAGGACGGCCACACGTGCGGAGCCTCGCTCGTCTCTTCCACCATCCTGGTGTCGGCGGCGCACTGCTTCCAGGATGCCTCCGGAGTACGGTACAGGACCCCCTCCCTATAGATCAGCGTGTTATAATGCTCCCGTACATTATACTGATCTGTGGGCTCTTTCTCTTCTAGGTATTCTGATCCGAACACATGGACGGCGTATCTGGGGCTGCATGACCAGGCCACGCGGACCAAGGACGGAAATGTTGTCCAGCGCAAAATAAAGAAGCTCCTGGCCCACCGCGGGTTTAACAGCTACACGTATGACAACGATATCGCTTACCTGGAACTGGACAGTCCCGTCACCTACACCGACTTCATCCAACCCATCTGCATCCCCGAGAGCAGCCATGTCTTCCCCGTCAGCAAACCCATCTGGGTGACGGGCTGGGGGGCTCTAACTGAAGGAGGTGAGGGCTGGAGGCACACGTATGTACCCGGGGGGCTGTGACTGGGGGCGGAGGGCTGGCGGCACATGTATGTACCCGGGGCGCTGTGAAGGCTGGTGGCACACGTATGTACCTGTGGGGCTGTGACTGGGGGAGGAGGGCTGGCGGCACATGTATGTACCCGGGGCTCTGTAACTGGGAGAGGTGAAGGCTGGTGGCACACGTATGTACCCGGTGGCTTTGACTGGGGGAGGTGAAGGCTGGTGGCATACGTATGTACCCGGGGGCTGTGAAGGCTGGTGGCACACGTATGTACCCGGGGGCTGTGACTGGGGGAGGTGAAGGCTGGTGGCACACGTATGTACCTGGGGCGCTGTGAAGGCTGGTGGCACACGTATGTACCCGGGGCGCTGTGAAGGCTGGTGGCACACGTATGTTCACGGCGGGCTGTGACTGGGGGAGGAGGGCTGGCGGCACACGTATGTACCCGGCGGGCTCTGATTAGAGGAGGTGAGGTCTGGTGGCAGATGTATGTATCTGGGGGGCTGTGACTGATGGAGGTGAGGGCTGGGGGGCTGTATACTTATACATACTTTTCTGGCCCTCTATGTCTGCAGCCCTAGACCTTACATGCGGCATAAACTGGGTGGGCAGGATTTCCTGCACTGCTTACCGGACCCCCGAGTCCAGTTTACATTTAGCCTCCTTTTAGTTCCTCTATTGCCGCAGTCCGTGCTCTCGGACAACTTCTGTCCCTGTAACTGGAAGAGATTGGGGGTCGTAGTATTTATCTCCTGATTATCCTGTAGGAACTGGAGCCCAAATCCTCCAGAAGGCAGAAATCCGGATCATCAACCAGACCGAGTGTAACGTCCTCCTGGAGGGTCAGCTCACCCCCCGCATGATCTGTGCCGGCTTCGTCAGCGGAGGCATCGACGCCTGTCAGGTGAGAGTGGCCCCTGCCTGTCCTAATATAGGCCCCCTACTCTGGTTTGACTGGTGTTGCTGAGGGGAGACACGTCAATCTCCCCTTCTGGCGGCCGGGGGGCTTGTCGTTCCCCCTTCTGGCGGCCGGGGGGCTTGTCGTTCCCCCTTCTGGCGGCCGGGGGGCTTGTCGTTCCCCCTTCTGGCGGCCGGGGGGCTTGTCGTTCCCCCTTCTGGCGGCCGGGGGGCTTGTCGTTCCCCCTTCTGGCGGCCGGGGGGCTTGTCGTTCCCCCTTCTGGCGGCCGGGGGCTGTACCAGTCGCATCCACCCTGGATGATTGGTGAAGTGATGGGGGAGGTCCAGACTGAGTTACTACTGCTGTCCTGATAATTGGTCACTGTGTCACGCGCTGATCCATTGTTACAAATCCCCAGCTCTTGGCTGCGGGAGCTGTCACTCCCATCCTTTGCATTGTCTGTTGTGCATGTCGCGGTGCCGCTCACTCGGCGGTTTGCTGTCTCTTCCAGGGTGACTCTGGGGGTCCGCTGTCCAGCGTGGAGTCTAATGGGAAGGTCTACCTGGCCGGTATCGTCAGCTGGGGAGAAGGCTGCGCGCGCAGGGACAAGCCGGGGGTCTACACCAAAGTGACGGCTATGAGAGACTGGATCAGACAGAACGCCGGCCTGTGACGGCCGCGGGCCACAGACTCCTTTTTAAAGATATAAAAATATATTTTTGGATTTTTTTTCTTAAATTGTTTTAAAGAGACGTGAACTCTGACTACACTGGTGCTTGCGAGCGGCTCCGTGCGGGGGAAGGGCTGGAAACCCAGAGCCATTCCTAGTCCGGCTCCTCATCCCTGCCGCACTGGGCCGCGGTCGGACGCCGGCGCCGCTGATCTCCGTTATATCAAACAGTAAAAATGATGGAAGAATCTCAGCGCTGCGGCTCTCACACTCCACAATGGCGGCTCATCCGGAAAGACATAGCGGATATCTGCAATGACTGATCCGCGCTGGAGCCATCGCCGGCAAGCGGAGGCGCAATGTGTACCGTGTGCATACCGTGGGAGATGTGTCCGAGCGGATCCTGCGGAGGTGGCGGAGCGCAGGCGCTGCACCTCTGAACCTCTTTATCTCTAGGAAGCAGGTTTTAATCACCGTTTTAACCCCTGGCTGCTCGTCTCGGACTGTCTGTCGTATCTTATATCTGCGGACGTTTTTTTCTGCCGTAAACGTTGATTTTATCAAAGCCGCGATGTCCGTCACCAATCACAGCGGAGGATGGCGCTCGCTCTGCGCCACCGTTACATTTCTGTTTTTGCTCCAATCATGAAACCTCCACAGCGAACTTTGTTTCTAAATAAAAGTTGTTAATAAAGTTGTGACTGTTCAACTCTAAAAAGAAAGTGAACCCCTGAGAGGCACCTGTCATGTCGTCACTGCCTCTATACAATATAGTGTATATACCGCACCTTTACCACTGACAGCGAGGTCTGCAGAGAGCTCCCCCTAGTGGTGGCTGCAGATTATCAAGAAGAGAGAGCTCCTCCCATACAGATGTGTATATATACAGTTACCACTAGAGGGGGGGCTCCTCACATACAGATGTGTATATATACAGTCACCACTAGAGGGGGCTCCTCACATACAGATGTGTATATATACAATCACCACTAGAGGGGGCTCCTCACATACAGATGTGTATATATACAATCACCACTAGAGGGGGCTCCTCATACACATGAGTATATATACAGTCACCACTAGAGGGGGCTCCTCACATACAGATGTGTATATATACAATCACCACTAGAGGGGGCTCCTCACATACAGATGTGTATATATACAGTTACCACTAGAGGGGGGGCTCCTCACATACAGATGTGTATATATACAGTCACCACTAGAGGGGGCTCCTCACATACAGATGTGTATATATACAGTCACCACTAGAGGGGGCTCCTCACATACAGATGTGTATATATACAATCACCACTAGAGGGGGCTCCTCACATACAGATGTGTATATATACAGTCACCACTAGAGGGGGCTCCTCACATACAGATGTGTATATATACAGTCACCACTAGAGGGGGATCCTCACATACAGATGTGTATATATACAGTCACCACTAGAGGGGGCTCCTCACATACAGATGTGTATATATACAATCACCACTAGAGGGGGCTCCTCACATACAGATGTGTATATATACAATCACCACTAGAGGGGGCTCCTCACATACACATGAGTATATATACAGTCACCACTAGAGGGGGCTCCTCACATACAGATGTGTATATATACAATCACCACTAGAGGGGGCTCCTCGCATACAGATGTGTGTATATGTACAGTTACCACTAGAGGGGGCTCCTCACATACAGATGTGTATATATACAGTCACCACTACAGGGGGCTCCTCACATACAGATGTGTATATATACAGTCACCACTAGAGGGGGCTCCTCACATACAGATGTGTATATATACAGTCACCACTAGAGGGGGCTCCTCACATACAGATGTGTATATATACAATCACCACTAGAGGGGGCTCCTCACATACAGATGTGTATATACAGTCACCACTAGAGGGGGCTCCTCACATACTGATGTGTATATATACAGTCACCACTAGAGGGGGCTCCTCACATACTGATGTGTATATATATACAGTCACCACTAGAGGGGGCTCCTCACATACTGATGTGTATATATATACAGTCACCACTAGAGGGGGCTCCTCACATACTGATGTGTATATATATACAGTCACCACTAGAGGGGGCTCCTCACATACTGATGTGTATATATATACAGTCACCACTAGAGGGGGCTCCTCACATACTGATGTGTATATATATATACAGTCACCACTAGAGGGGGCTCCTCACATACTGATGTGTGTATATATACAGTCACCACTAGAGGGGGCTCCTCGCATACAAAGGTGTATATATACAGTCACCACTAGAGGGGGCTCCTCGCATACAGAGGTGTATATATACAGTCACCACTACAGGGGGCTCCTCACATACTGATGTGTATATATACAGTCACCACTAGAGGGGGCTCCTCACATACAGATGTGTATATATATACAGTCACCGCTCGAGGGGGGCTCCTCACATACAGATGTGTATATATACACTCACCACTAGAGGGGGCTCCTCACATACAGATGTGTATATATACAGTCACCACTAGAGGGGGCTCCTCACATACAGATGTGTATATATATACAGTCACCACTAGAGGGGGCTTCTCACATACAGATGTGTATATATACAGTCACCACTAGAGGGGGCTCCTCACATACTGATGTGTATATATACAGTCACCACTAGAGGGGGCTCCTCACATACTGATGTGTATATATATACAGTCACCACTAGAGGGGGCTCCTCACATACTGATGTGTATATATATACAGTCACCACTAGAGGGGGCTCCTCACATACTGATGTGTATATATATACAGTCACCACTAGAGGGGGCTCCTCACATACTGATGTGTATATATATACAGTCACCACTAGAGGGGGCTCCTCACATACTGATGTGTATATATACAGTCACCGCTCGAGGGGGCTCCTCACATACAGATGTGTATATATACAGTCACCACTAGAGGGGGCTCCTCGTATACAGGTGTGGGTGTGTATGTACAGTCACCGCTCGTGGGGGCTCCTCGCATACTGATGTTATATATACAGTCACCACTAGAGGGGGCTCCTCGCATACAGATGTGTATATATACAGTCACCACTAGAGGGGGCTCCTCACATACAGATGTGTATATACAGTCACCACTAGAGGGGGCTCCTCACATACAGATGTGTATATATACAGTCACCACTAGAGGGGGCTCCTCACATACAGATGTGTATATATACAGTCACCACTAGAGGGGGCTCCTCACATACAGATGTGTATATATACAGTCACCACTAGAGGGGGCTCCTCACATACAGATGTGTATATATACAGTCACCACTAGAGGGGGTTCCTCACATACAGATGTGTATATATACAGTCACCACTAAAGGGGGCTCCTCGCATACAGGTGTGGGTGTGTATGTACAGTCACCGCTCGTGGGGGCTCCTCGCATACAGATGTGTATACACAGTCACCACTAGAGGGGGCTCCTCGCATACAGATGTGTGTAAATGTACAGTCACCACTAGAGGGGGCTCCTCACATACAGATGTGTATATATACAGTCACCACTAGAGGGGGCTCCTCGCATACAGAGGTGTATATATACAGTCACCACTACAGGGGGCTCCTCACATACTGATGTGTATATATACAGTCACCACTAGAGGGGGCTCCTCACATACAGATGTGTATATATATACAGTCACCACTAGAGGGGGCTCCTCACATACAGATGTGTATATATACAGTCACCACTAGAGGGAGCTCCTCACATACTGATGTGTATATATACAGTCACCACTAGAGGGGGCTCCTCACATACAGATGTGTATATATATATATATATACAGTCACCACTAGAGGGAGCTCCTCACATACAGATGTGTATATATATACAGTCACCACTAGAGGGGGCTCCTCACATACAGATGTGTATATATACAGTCACCACTAGAGGGAGCTCCTCACATACTGATGTGTATATATACAGTCACCACTAGAGGGGGCTCCTCACATACAGATGTGTATATATATATATACAGTCACCACTAGAGGGAGCTCCTCACATACAGATGTGTATATATATACAGTCACCACTAGAGGGGGCTCCTCACATACAGATGTGTATATATACAATCACCACTAGAGGGGGCTCCTCACATACAGATGTGTATATATACAGTTACCACTAGAGGGGGGGCTCCTCACATACACATGAGTATATATACAGTCACCACTAGAGGGGGCTCCTCACATACAGATGTGTATATATACAATCACCACTAGAGGGGGCTCCTCACATACAGATGTGTATATATACAGTTACCACTAGAGGGGGGGCTCCTCACATACAGATGTGTATATATACAGTCACCACTAGAGGGGGCTCCTCACATACAGATGTGTATATATACAGTCACCACTAGAGGGGGCTCCTCACATACAGATGTGTATATATACAATCACCACTAGAGGGGGCTCCTCACATACAGATGTGTATATATACAGTCACCACTAGAGGGGGCTCCTCACATACAGATGTGTATATACAGTCACCACTAGAGGGGGCTCCTCGCATACAGATGTGTGTATATGTACAGTCACCACTAGAGGGGGCTCCTCACATACAGATGTGTATATATACAGTCACCACTAGAGGGAGCTCCTCACATACAGATGTGTGTATATGTACAGTCACCACTAGAGGGGGCTCCTCACATACAGATGTGTATATATACAGTCACCACTACAGGGGGCTCCTCACATACAGATGTGTATATATACAGTCACCACTAGAGGGGGCTCCTCACATACAGATGTGTATATATACAGTCACCACTAGAGGGGGATCCTCACATACAGATGTGTATATATACAGTCACCACTAGAGGGGGCTCCTCACATACAGATGTGTATATATACAATCACCACTAGAGGGGGCTCCTCACATACAGATGTGTATATATACAATCACCACTAGAGGGGGCTCCTCACATACACATGAGTATATATACAGTCACCACTAGAGGGGGCTCCTCACATACAGATGTGTATATATACAATCACCACTAGAGGGGGCTCCTCGCATACAGATGTGTGTATATGTACAGTTACCACTAGAGGGGGCTCCTCACATACAGATGTGTATATATACAGTCACCACTACAGGGGGCTCCTCACATACAGATGTGTATATATACAGTCACCACTAGAGGGGGCTCCTCACATACAGATGTGTATATATACAGTCACCACTAGAGGGGGCTCCTCACATACAGATGTGTATATATACAATCACCACTAGAGGGGGCTCCTCACATACAGATGTGTATATACAGTCACCACTAGAGGGGGCTCCTCACATACAGATGTGTATATATACAGTCACCACTAGAGGGGGCTCCTCACATACTGATGTGTATATATACAGTCACCACTAGAGGGGGCTCCTCACATACTGATGTGTATATATATACAGTCACCACTAGAGGGGGCTCCTCACATACTGATGTGTATATATATACAGTCACCACTAGAGGGGGCTCCTCACATACTGATGTGTATATATATATACAGTCACCACTAGAGGGGGCTCCTCACATACTGATGTGTATATATATACAGTCACCACTAGAGGGGGCTCCTCACATACTGATGTGTATATATATATACAGTCACCACTAGAGGGGGCTCCTCACATACTGATGTGTGTATATATACAGTCACCACTAGAGGGGGCTCCTCGCATACAGAGGTGTATATATACAGTCACCACTAGAGGGGGCTCCTCGCATACAGAGGTGTATATATACAGTCACCACTACAGGGGGCTCCTCACATACTGATGTGTATATATACAGTCACCACTAGAGGGGGCTCCTCACATACAGATGTGTATATATATACAGTCACCGCTCGAGGGGGGCTCCTCACATACAGATGTGTATATATACACTCACCACTAGAGGGGGCTCCTCACATACAGATGTGTATATATACAGTCACCACTAGAGGGGGCTCCTCACATACAGATGTGTATATATATACAGTCACCACTAGAGGGGGCTTCTCACATACAGATGTGTATATATACAGTCACCACTAGAGGGAGCTCCTCACATACAGATGTGTATATATACAGTCACCACTAGAGGGGGCTCCTCACATACACATGAGTATATATACAGTCACCACTAGAGGGGGCTCCTCACATACAGATGTGTATATATACACTCACCACTAGAGGGGGCTCCTCACATACAGATGTGTATATATACAGTCACCACTAGAGGGGGCTCCTCACATACAGATGTGTATATATATACAGTCACCACTAGAGGGGGCTTCTCACATACAGATGTGTATATATACAATCACCACTAGAGGGGGCTCCTCGCATACAGATGTGTGTATATGTACAGTTACCACTAGAGGGGGCTCCTCACATACAGATGTGTATATATACAGTCACCACTACAGGGGGCTCCTCACATACAGATGTGTATATATACAGTCACCACTAGAGGGGGCTCCTCACATACAGATGTGTATATATACAGTCACCACTAGAGGGGGCTCCTCACATACAGATGTGTATATATACAATCACCACTAGAGGGGGCTCCTCACATACAGATGTGTATATACAGTCACCACTAGAGGGGGCTCCTCACATACTGATGTGTATATATACAGTCACCACTAGAGGGGGCTCCTCACATACTGATGTGTATATATATACAGTCACCACTAGAGGGGGCTCCTCACATACTGATGTGTATATATATACAGTCACCACTAGAGGGGGCTCCTCACATACTGATGTGTATATATATACAGTCACCACTAGAGGGGGCTCCTCACATACTGATGTGTATATATATACAGTCACCACTAGAGGGGGCTCCTCACATACTGATGTGTATATATATATACAGTCACCACTAGAGGGGGCTCCTCACATACTGATGTGTGTATATATACAGTCACCACTAGAGGGGGCTCCTCGCATACAAAGGTGTATATATACAGTCACCACTAGAGGGGGCTCCTCGCATACAGAGGTGTATATATACAGTCACCACTACAGGGGGCTCCTCACATACTGATGTGTATATATACAGTCACCACTAGAGGGGGCTCCTCACATACAGATGTGTATATATATACAGTCACCGCTCGAGGGGGGCTCCTCACATACAGATGTGTATATATACACTCACCACTAGAGGGGGCTCCTCACATACAGATGTGTATATATACAGTCACCACTAGAGGGGGCTCCTCACATACAGATGTGTATATATATACAGTCACCACTAGAGGGGGCTTCTCACATACAGATGTGTATATATACAGTCACCACTAGAGGGGGCTCCTCACATACAGATGTGTATATATACAGTCACCGCTCGAGGGGGCTCCTCACATACAGATGTGTATATATACAGTCACCACTAGAGGGGGCTCCTCGTATACAGGTGTGGGTGTGTATGTACAGTCACCGCTCGTGGGGGCTCCTCGCATACTGATGTTATATATACAGTCACCACTAGAGGGGGCTCCTCGCATACAGATGTGTATATATACAGTCACCACTAGAGGGGGCTCCTCACATACAGATGTGTATATACAGTCACCACTAGAGGGGGCTCCTCACATACAGATGTGTATATATACAGTCACCACTAGAGGGGGCTCCTCACATACAGATGTGTATATATACAGTCACCACTAGAGGGGGCTCCTCACATACAGATGTGTATATATACAGTCACCACTAGAGGGGGCTCCTCACATACAGATGTGTATATATACAGTCACCACTAGAGGGGGTTCCTCACATACAGATGTGTATATATACAGTCACCACTAAAGGGGGCTCCTCGCATACAGGTGTGGGTGTGTATGTACAGTCACCGCTCGTGGGGGCTCCTCGCATACAGATGTGTATACACAGTCACCACTAGAGGGGGCTCCTCGCATACAGATGTGTGTAAATGTACAGTCACCACTAGAGGGGGCTCCTCACATACAGATGTGTATATATACAGTCACCACTAGAGGGGGCTCCTCGCATACAGAGGTGTATATATACAGTCACCACTACAGGGGGCTCCTCACATACTGATGTGTATATATACAGTCACCACTAGAGGGGGCTCCTCACATACAGATGTGTATATATATACAGTCACCACTAGAGGGGGCTCCTCACATACAGATGTGTATATATACAGTCACCACTAGAGGGAGCTCCTCACATACTGATGTGTATATATACAGTCACCACTAGAGGGGGCTCCTCACATACAGATGTGTATATATATATATATATACAGTCACCACTAGAGGGAGCTCCTCACATACAGATGTGTATATATATACAGTCACCACTAGAGGGGGCTCCTCACATACAGATGTGTATATATACAGTCACCACTAGAGGGAGCTCCTCACATACTGATGTGTATATATACAGTCACCACTAGAGGGGGCTCCTCACATACAGATGTGTATATATATATATACAGTCACCACTAGAGGGAGCTCCTCACATACAGATGTGTATATATATACAGTCACCACTAGAGGGGGCTCCTCACATACAGATGTGTATATATACAATCACCACTAGAGGGGGCTCCTCACATACAGATGTGTATATATACAGTTACCACTAGAGGGGGGGCTCCTCACATACACATGAGTATATATACAGTCACCACTAGAGGGGGCTCCTCACATACAGATGTGTATATATACAATCACCACTAGAGGGGGCTCCTCACATACAGATGTGTATATATACAGTTACCACTAGAGGGGGGGCTCCTCACATACAGATGTGTATATATACAGTCACCACTAGAGGGGGCTCCTCACATACAGATGTGTATATATACAGTCACCACTAGAGGGGGCTCCTCACATACAGATGTGTATATATACAATCACCACTAGAGGGGGCTCCTCACATACAGATGTGTATATATACAGTCACCACTAGAGGGGGCTCCTCACATACAGATGTGTATATACAGTCACCACTAGAGGGGGCTCCTCGCATACAGATGTGTGTATATGTACAGTCACCACTAGAGGGGGCTCCTCACATACAGATGTGTATATATACAGTCACCACTAGAGGGAGCTCCTCACATACAGATGTGTGTATATGTACAGTCACCACTAGAGGGGGCTCCTCACATACAGATGTGTATATATACAGTCACCACTACAGGGGGCTCCTCACATACAGATGTGTATATATACAGTCACCACTAGAGGGGGCTCCTCACATACAGATGTGTATATATACAGTCACCACTAGAGGGGGATCCTCACATACAGATGTGTATATATACAGTCACCACTAGAGGGGGCTCCTCACATACAGATGTGTATATATACAATCACCACTAGAGGGGGCTCCTCACATACAGATGTGTATATATACAATCACCACTAGAGGGGGCTCCTCACATACACATGAGTATATATACAGTCACCACTAGAGGGGGCTCCTCACATACAGATGTGTATATATACAATCACCACTAGAGGGGGCTCCTCGCATACAGATGTGTGTATATGTACAGTTACCACTAGAGGGGGCTCCTCACATACAGATGTGTATATATACAGTCACCACTACAGGGGGCTCCTCACATACAGATGTGTATATATACAGTCACCACTAGAGGGGGCTCCTCACATACAGATGTGTATATATACAGTCACCACTAGAGGGGGCTCCTCACATACAGATGTGTATATATACAATCACCACTAGAGGGGGCTCCTCACATACAGATGTGTATATACAGTCACCACTAGAGGGGGCTCCTCACATACAGATGTGTATATATACAGTCACCACTAGAGGGGGCTCCTCACATACTGATGTGTATATATACAGTCACCACTAGAGGGGGCTCCTCACATACTGATGTGTATATATATACAGTCACCACTAGAGGGGGCTCCTCACATACTGATGTGTATATATATACAGTCACCACTAGAGGGGGCTCCTCACATACTGATGTGTATATATATATACAGTCACCACTAGAGGGGGCTCCTCACATACTGATGTGTATATATATACAGTCACCACTAGAGGGGGCTCCTCACATACTGATGTGTATATATATATACAGTCACCACTAGAGGGGGCTCCTCACATACTGATGTGTGTATATATACAGTCACCACTAGAGGGGGCTCCTCGCATACAGAGGTGTATATATACAGTCACCACTAGAGGGGGCTCCTCGCATACAGAGGTGTATATATACAGTCACCACTACAGGGGGC
Organism: Phyllobates terribilis; assembly: GCF_046119375.1. NCBI lineage: Eukaryota > Metazoa > Chordata > Amphibia > Anura > Dendrobatidae > Phyllobates > Phyllobates terribilis. Next base: position 318,170,963 of record NW_027362772.1, read on the forward strand.
TCCTCACATACTGATGTGTATATATACAGTCACCACTAGAGGGGGCTCCTCACATACAGATGTGTATATATATACAGTCACCGCTCGAGGGGGGCTCCTCACATACAGATGTGTATATATACACTCACCACTAGAGGGGGCTCCTCACATACAGATGTGTATATATACAGTCACCACTAGAGGGGGCTCCTCACATACAGATGTGTATATATATACAGTCACCACTAGAGGGGGCTTCTCACATACAGATGTGTATATATACAGTCACCACTAGAGGGAGCTCCTCACATACAGATGTGTATATATACAGTCACCACTAGAGGGGGCTCCTCACATACAGATGTGTATATATACAGTCACCGCTCGAGGGGGCTCCTCACATACAGATGTGTATATATACAGTCACCACTAGAGGGGGCTCCTCGCATACAGATATGTATGTATACAGTCTCCACTAGAGGGGGCTCCTCGCATACAGATGTGTATATATACAGTCTCCACTAGAGGGGGCTCCTCACATACAGATGTGTATATATACAGTCACCACTAGAGGGCGCTCCTCACATACAGATGTGTATATATACAGTCACCACTAGAGGGGGCTCCTCGTATACAGGTGTGGGTGTGTATGTACAGTCACCGCTCGTGGGGGCTCCTCGCATACTGATGTTATATATACAGTCACCACTAGAGGGGGCTCCTCGCATACAGATGTGTATATATACAGTCACCACTAGAGGGGGCTCCTCACATACAGATGTGTATATACAGTCACCACTAGAGGGGGCTCCTCACATACAGATGTGTATATATACAGTCACCACTAGAGGGGGCTCCTCACATACAGATGTGTATATATACAGTCACCACTAGAGGGGGCTCCTCACATACAGATGTGTATATATACAGTCACCACTAGAGGGGGCTCCTCACATACAGATGTGTATATATACAGTCACCACTAGAGGGGGTTCCTCACATACAGATGTGTATATATACAGTCACCACTAGAGGGGGCTCCTCGCATACAGGTGTGGGTGTGTATGTACAGTCACCGCTCGTGGGGGCTCCTCGCATACAGATGTGTATACACAGTCACCACTAGAGGGGGCTCCTCGCATACAGATGTGTGTAAATGTACAGTCACCACTAGAGGGGGCTCCTCACATACAGATGTGTATATATACAGTCACCACTAGAGGGGGCTCCTCGCATACAGAGGTGTATATATACAGTCACCACTACAGGGGGCTCCTCACATACTGATGTGTATATATACAGTCACCACTAGAGGGGGCTCCTCACATACAGATGTGTATATATATACAGTCACCACTAGAGGGGGCTCCTCACATACAGATGTGTATATATACAGTCACCACTAGAGGGAGCTCCTCACATACTGATGTGTATATATACAGTCACCACTAGAGGGGGCTCCTCACATACAGATGTGTATATATATATATACAGTCACCACTAGAGGGAGCTCCTCACATACAGATGTGTATATATATACAGTCACCACTAGAGGGGGCTCCTCACATACAGATGTGTATATATACAGTCACCACTAGAGGGGGCTCCTCACATACAGATGTGTATATATATACAGTCACCACTAGAGGGAGCTCCTCACATACAGATGTGTATATATATACAGTCACCACTAGAGGGCGCTCCTCACATACAGATGTGTATATATACAGTCACCACTAGAGGGGGCTCCTCACATACAGATGTGTATATATACAGTCACCGCTCGAGGGGGCTCCTCACATACAGATGTGTGTGTGTATATATATATATACAGTCACCGCTCGAGGGGGCTCCTCACATACAGATGTGTATATATACAGTCACCACTAGAGGGGGCTCCTCGCATACACATATGTATATATACAGTCACCACTAGAGGGGGCTCCTCACATACAGATGTGTATATATACAGTCACCACTAGAGGGAGCTCCTCACATACAGATGTGTATATATATACAGTCACCACTAGAGGGGGCTCCTCATATACAGATGTGTATATATACAGTCACCGCTCGAGGGGGCTTCTCACATACAGATGTGTATATATACAGTCACCACTAGAGGGCGCTCCTCACATACAGATATGTATATATACACTCACCACTAGAGGGGGCTCCTCACATACAGATGTGTATATATACAGTCACCACTAGAGGGGGCTCCTCACATACAGATGTGTATATATATACAGTCACCACTAGAGGGAGCTTCTCACATACAGATGTGTATATATACAGTCACCACTAGAGGGAGCTCCTCACATACAGATGTGTATATATATACAGTCACCACTAGAGGGAGCTCCTCACATACAGATGTGTATATATACAGTCACCACTAGAGGGGGCTCCTCACATACAGATGTGTATATATACAGTCACCGCTCGAGGGGGCTCCTCACATACAGATGTGTATATATACAGTCACCACTAGAGGGGGCTCCTCGCATACATATATGTATGTATACAGTCTCCACTAGAGGGGGCTCCTCGCATACAGATGTGTATATATACAGTCTCCACTAGAGGGGGCTCCTCACATACAGATGTGTATATATACAGTCACCACTAGAGGGCGCTCCTCACATACAGATATGTATATATACAGTCACCACTAGAGGGGGCTCCTCACATACAGATGTGTATATACAGTCACCACTAGAGGGGGTTCCTCACATACAGATGTGTATATATACAGTCACCACTAGAGGGGGCTCCTCGTATACAGGTGTGGGTGTGTATGTACAGTCACCGCTCGTGGGGGCTCCTCGCATACTGATGTTATATATACAGTCACCACTAGAGGGGGCTCCTCGCATACAGATGTGTATATATACAGTCACCACTAGAGGGGGCTCCTCACATACAGATGTGTATATACAGTCACCACTAGAGGGGGCTCCTCACATACAGATGTGTATATATACAGTCACCACTAGAGGGGGCTCCTCACATACAGATGTGTATATATACAGTCACCACTAGAGGGGGCTCCTCACATACAGATGTGTATATATACAGTCACCACTAGAGGGGGCTCCTCACATACAGATGTGTATATATACAGTCACCACTAGAGGGGGCTCCTCGCATACAGGTGTGGGTGTGTATGTACAGTCACCGCTCGTGGGGGTTCCTCGCATACAGATGTGTATACACAGTCACCACTAGAGGGGGCTCCTCGCATACAGATGTGTGTAAATGTACAGTCACCACTAGAGGGGGCTCCTCACATACAGATGTGTATATATACAGTCACCACTAGAGGGGGCTCCTCGCATACAGAGGTGTATATATACAGTCACCACTACAGGGGGCTCCTCACATACTGATGTGTATATATACAGTCACCACTAGAGGGGGCTCCTCACATACAGATGTGTATATATATACAGTCACCACTAGAGGGGGCTCCTCACATACAGATGTGTATATATACAGTCACCACTAGAGGGGGTTCCTCACATACAGATGTGTATATATACAGTCACCACTAGAGGGGGCTCCTCGCATACAGAGGTGTATATATACAGTCACCACTACAGGGGGCTCCTCACATACTGATGTGTATATATACAGTCACCACTAGAGGGCGCTCCTCACATACAGATATGTATATATACACTCACCACTAGAGGGGGCTCCTCACATACAGATGTGTATATATATACAGTCACCACTAGAGGGAGCTCTTCACATACAGATGTGTATATATATACAGTCACCACTAGAGGGGGCTCCTCACATACAGATGTGTATATATACAGTCACCACTAGAGGGGGCTCCTCACATACAGATGTGTATATATATACAGTCACCACTAGAGGGAGCTCCTCACATACAGATGTGTATATATATACAGTCACCACTAGAGGGGGCTCCTCACATACAGATGTGTATATATACAGTCACCACTAGAGGGGGCTCCTCACATACAGATGTGTATATATACAGTCACCGCTCGAGGGGGCTCCTCACATACAGATGTGTGTGTGTATATATATATACAGTCACCGCTCGAGGGGGCTCCTCACATACAGATGTGTATATATACAGTCACCACTCGAGGGGGCTCCTCACATACAGATGTGTATATATACAGTCACCACTAGAGGGGGCTCCTCGCATACATATATGTATGTATACAGTCTCCACTAGAGGGGGCTCCTCGCATACAGATGTGTATATATACAGTCTCCACTAGAGGGGGCTCCTCACATACAGATGTGTATATATACAGTCACCACTAGAGGGCGCTCCTCACATACAGATATGTATATATACAGTCACCACTAGAGGGGGCTCCTCACATACAGATGTGTATATACAGTCACCACTAGAGGGGGTTCCTCACATACAGATGTGTATATATACAGTCACCACTAGAGGGGGCTCCTCGTATACAGGTGTGGGTGTGTATGTACAGTCACCGCTCGTGGGGGCTCCTCGCATACTGATGTTATATATACAGTCACCACTAGAGGGGGCTCCTCGCATACAGATGTGTATATATACAGTCACCACTAGAGGGGGCTCCTCACATACAGATGTGTATATACAGTCACCACTAGAGGGGGCTCCTCACATACAGATGTGTATATATACAGTCACCACTAGAGGGGGCTCCTCACATACAGATGTGTATATATACAGTCACCACTAGAGGGGGCTCCTCACATACAGATGTGTATATATACAGTCACCACTAGAGGGGGTTCCTCACATACAGATGTGTATATATACAGTCACCACTAGAGGGGGCTCCTCGCATACAGGTGTGGGTGTGTATGTACAGTCACCACTCTTGGGGGTTCCTCGCATACAGATGTGTATACACAGTCACCACTAGAGGGGGCTCCTCGCATACAGATGTGTGTAAATGTACAGTCACCACTAGAGGGGGCTCCTCACATACAGATGTGTATATATACAGTCACCACTAGAGGGGGCTCCTCGCATACAGAGGTGTATATATACAGTCACCACTACAGGGGGCTCCTCACATACTGATGTGTATATATACAGTCACCACTAGAGGGGGCTCCTCACATACAGATGTGTATATATATACAGTCACCACTAGAGGGGGCTCCTCACATACAGATGTGTATATATACAGTCACCACTAGAGGGGGCTCCTCGCATACAGAGGTGTATATATACAGTCACCACTACAGGGGGCTCCTCACATACTGATGTGTATATATACAGTCACCACTAGAGGGGGCTCCTCACATACAGATGTGTATATATATACAGTCACCACTACAGGGGGCTCCTCACATACAGATGTGTATATATACAGTCACCACTAGAGGGGGCTCCTCACATGCAGATGTGTATATATATACAGTCACCACTAGAGGGGGCTCCTCACATACAGATGTGTATATATACAGTCACCACTAGAGGGGGCTCCTCACATACAGATGTGTATATATACAGTCAGCACTAGAGGTGGCTCCTCACATACATATGTGTATATATACAGTCACCACTAGAGGGCGCTCCTCACATACAGATATGTATATATACACTCACCACTAGAGGGGGCTCCTCACATACAGATGTGTATATATATATACAGTCACCACTAGAGGGAGCTCTTCACATACAGATGTGTATATATATATACAGTCACCACTAGAGGGGGCTCCTCACATACAGATGTGTATATATACAGTCACCACTAGAGGGGGCTCCTCACATACAGATGTGTATATATATACAGTCACCACTAGAGGGAGCTCCTCACATACAGATGTGTATATATATACAGTCACCACTAGAGGGGGCTCCTCACATACAGATGTGTATATATACAGTCACCACTAGAGGGGGCTCCTCACATACAGATGTGTATATATACAGTCACCGCTCGAGGGGGCTCCTCACATACAGATGTGTGTGTGTATATATATATACAGTCACCGCTCGAGGGGGCTCCTCACATACAGATGTGTATATATACAGTCACCACTAGAGGGGGCTCCTCGCATACAGATATGTATATATACAGTCACCACTAGAGGGGGCTCCTCACATACAGATGTGTATATATACAGTCACCACTAGAGGGAGCTCCTCACATACAGATGTGTATATATATAGTCACCACTAGAGGGGGCTCCTCATATACAGATGTGTATATATACAGTCACCGCTCGAGGGGGCTCCTCACATACAGATGTGTATATATACAGTCACCACTAGAGGGCGCTCCTCACATACAGATATGTATATATACACTCACCACTAGAGGGGGCTCCTCACATACAGATGTGTATATATACAGTCACCACTAGAGGGGGCTCCTCACATACAGATGTGTATATATATATACAGTCACCACTAGAGGGGGCTTCTCACATACAGATGTGTATATATACAGTCACCACTAGAGGGAGCTCCTCACATACAGATGTATATATATATACAGTCACCACTAGAGGGAGCTCCTCACATACAAATGTGTATGTATACAGTCAACACTAGACGGGGCTCCTCACATACAGATGTGTATATACAGTCACCACTAGAGGGGGCTCCTCACATACAGATGTGTATATATACAGTCACCACTAGAGGGGGCTCCTCACATACTGATGTGTATATATACAGTCACCACTAGAGGGGGCTCCTCACATACAGATGTGTATATATACAGTCACCACTAGAGGGGGCTCCTCGCATACAGAGGTGTATATACACAGTCACCACTACAGGGGGCTCCTCACATACTGATGTGTATATATACAGTCACCACTAGAGGGGGCTCCTCACATACAGATGTGTATATATATATATATACAGTCACCGCTCGAGGGGGCTCCTCACATACAGATGTGTATATATACAGTCACCACTAGAGGGCGCTCCTCACATACAGATATGTATATATACACTCACCACTAGAGGGGGCTCCTCACATACAGATGTGTATATATACAGTCACCACTAGAGGGGGCTCCTCACATACAGATGTGTATATACAGTCACCACTAGAGGGGGCTCATCACCTACATATGTGTATATATATACAGTCACCACTAGAGGGGGCTCCTCACATACAGATGTGTATATATACAGTCACCACTAGAGGGGGTTCCTCACATACAGATGTGTATATATACAGTCACCACTAGAGGGAGCTCCTCGCATACAGGTGTGGGTGTGTATGTACAGTCACCGCTCGTGGGGGCTTCTCGCATACAGATGTGTATACACAGTCACCACTAGAGGGGGCTCCTCGCATACAGATGTGTGTAAATGTACAGTCACCACTAGAGGGGGCTCCTCACATACAGATGTGTATATATACAGTCACCACTAGAGGGGGCTCCTCGCATACAGAGGTGTATATATACAGTCACCACTACAGGGGGCTCCTCACATACTGATGTGTATATATACAGTCACCACTAGAGGGGGCTCCTCACATACAGATGTGTATATATACAGTCACCACTAGAGGGAGCTCCTCACATACTGATGTGTATATATACAGTCACCACTAGAGGGGGCTCCTCACATACAGATGTGTATATATATATACAGTCACCACTACAGGGGGCTCCTCACATACTGATGTGTATATATACAGTCACCACTAGAGGGGGCTCCTCACATACAGATGTGTATATATATACAGTCACCACTAGAGGGGGCTCCTCACATACAGATGTGTATATATATATAGTCACCACTAGAGGGGGCTCCTCGCATACAGAGGTGTATATATACAGTCACCACTAGAGGGGGCTCCTCACATACAGATGTGTATATATATACAGTCACCACTAGAGGGGGCTCCTCACATACAGATGTGTATATATACAGTCACCACTAGAGGGGGCTCCTCACATACAGATGTGTATATATACAGTCACCACTAGAGGTGGCTCCTCACATACAGATGTATATATATATATACAGTCACCACTAGAGGGGGCTCCTCACATACAGATGTGTATATATACAGTCACCACTAGAGGGGGCTCCTCACATACAGATGTGTATATATACAGTCACCACTAGAGGGGGCTCCTCACATACAGATGTGTATATATACAGTCACCACTAGAGGGGGCTCCTCACATACAGATGTGTATATATACAGTCACCACTAGAGGGGGCTCCTCACATACTGATGTGTATATATACAGTCACCACTAGAGGGGGCTCCTCACATACAGATGTGTATATATATATAGTCACCACTACAGGGGGCTCCTCACATACAGATGTATATATACAGTCACCACTACAGGGGGCTCCTCACATACTGATGTGTATATATACAGTCACCACTAGAGGGGGCTCCTCACATACAGATGTGTATATATATACAGTCACCACTAGAGGGGGCTCCTCACATACAGATGTGTATATATACAGTCACCACTAGAGGGGGCTCCTCACATACAGATGTGTATATATACAGTCACCACTAGAGGGGGCTCCTCACATACAGATGTGTATATATACAGTCACCACTAGAGGGGGCTCCTCACATACAGATGTGTATGTATATACAGTCACCACTACAGGGGGCTCCTCACATACTGATGTGTATATATACAGTCACCACTAGAGGGGGCTCCTCACATACAGATGAGTATATATACAGTCACCACTACAGGGGGCTCCTCACATACTGATGTGTATATATACAGTCACCACTAGAGGGGGCTCCTCACATACTGATGTGTATATATACAGTCACCACTAGAGGGGGCTCCTCACATACAGATGTGTATATATATACAGTCACCACTAGAGGGGGCTCCTCACATACAGATGTGTATATATATACAGTCACCACTAGAGGGGGCTCCTCACATACAGATGTGTATATATACAGTCACCACTACAGGGGGCTCCTCACATACTGATGTGTATATATACAGTCACCACTAGAGGGGGCTCCTCACATACAGATGTGTATATATATACAGTCACCACTAGAGGGGGCTCCTCACATACAGATGTGTATATATACAGTCACCACTAGAGGGGG